>NC_090320.1:5094049-5704546 GCF_040869045.1 Eurosta solidaginis | reverse complement strand
TTTAATATTGAGCATCAATTTAGCTTTGCCATTAACCATGTCGGCAGTTTTGATGAGCGTTGGTGCGCTTCTGATTTTCTCATCCTCTGAGTTAGAATACCAGTTGGAATAGTCAAAAACCGCGGTAACCTTGCCTTCGACGGGCTTACCATAGGTATAACTGTAAGCAAATTGTCATAAGTAAAAATTAACTATTAAGGGATTGAAAAAACCTACTTGGCTTTCACGACAACATTAACATCACCATCACGCACAGACACAGCTTGTGTGGAGTCCACTTGTACGTTGAATCTGGGCAGCACATACTTCTCCACGCTAAAATAGGCTTGCTGATTGTAACCGCCACCATTTTTCACCACCAAATTCCAGTCACCTAATACAGCAAACTCGGATATTTTGAATTTTCCAGTGAAGACGCCATTTTTGACTTCGAAATTTTTGTATTCTTTAATAATGTTGCGTTTCCCATCCTACGGAATTGTAATTGAATATTTATATAACTCAATAATGCTAATTAAAATATGTTTAACATACAAGTTTTTCACCATAGCATGTATAAATTATCGAAACTCACCTCAAACCATATAACAGCATCTTTTTCCGGTAAAGTCGGTCGCAAATTCTCATCTAAAAACAGCACACGGAAATTCACTGTATCACCGGGCTTATATTTACCCTTATCAGTTTGTATTTTAGTGATTGCCGCAAAGTTTTCAAAATTTAGCGCTGTCGTATTTTTGAATAATAATCCAGCTAAACCCTCAGCAGTAAGATTGTATTTGCCATCGGGCAGTGCGGGTATGTCGAATTCTAATGTTTTTGCCTCATCGGATTGTAGTTCAATTGTTTTAAATTTTTTAAAACTTGGTCCTACCAAACCAACTTTTATTATAACGGGCTCATCATTTTGATGCACAGCGACACCAACGGTGTATTTTCTATTCGAATGCAAAGTGCCAGGTGCAACTATTGAATATTTGCTGCGATATAATAAAGATGGTAACATTAGAAAGCTATAGCAAAATTAAAATGAAAGTGTAGCTATTGTTGCGTTATGTAAAAAATGAATTAACCTTTGATAGTTATCAGTTAACTTACCAACAAATTTGAATTGAATCTTGATAAGATAAAGCTTTGTTTGTATTATTTAGGAGAACGCGTTATACAGTGGGCTCTAAATGAACCCAAACAGTGGGAGTTCTAGCGAGTAGCTTAGGGGTGTAAAAATGTATAGAAAGATATTTGACTTTATTTTAGTCCGATATAGAATACTTTTTTCTATAAACTGGAATGTTTGAGGACTTCACATCTCTGTCTCAATAACATGCGCGTCAAGTACCATCGCTCGGATATATTAATGTCGAATGTAAGAACTAACAAATGCAGTAATCTGGTTTTGATTATCTCTTTTAGTTTTTGAGTTATTGACTATAAAGGGGTTTTCATTAATAACAAATATTTTTTTTTACATTTGAAGAGTTTTATTTTAGAATTTTGAACGAGTTTCTGTCATCCTTTAGTCAAAAAGTTTCCCAAAACAATTACATAACAAACAACCTCGAAATAATTCAGAGATAGTTCGTAATGCTAAAAATCTCGGAGATAATCATTGAATGCTATCAAATGAAAGCCGATATTGTTTTGAAAGTGGTTTGAAATAGTCGCCATACCAAACGGAGATAGTCCGAATGCTATGAATGAAATATTTCCAAGTAATCCAGAAACGAAATTATTCAATTACGAAACGAACACGAACGGTTGCTGAAATAGTTCAAAAACGAGACAAAGATCCCGAAATAATTAAAAATTAGATTAAAATTTTCCCGAAAGGACTTTCAAAATATTTTGGAGACAATCCGGAAATCATTCCGAAATTATCATTATTTAGTTTTTAGTACCAATATAATGCTTAAAGCAATTCTGAAATAATCATAAAAGGATCACAAAAAAGTTTATAAAATATACAAGGCTATTCGAAGATACATACTTCCGAAACGACCTGGGCCCGTATTACGTGTTACGAGCCGTGATCGGAACTCATTTTTAAGTCACACTAGCCCTGAAATGGTATATCGGATTAATGGCACATGCGAACTAGCGCCAAATAGTACTCGTAAGATCCATAACTTATTCTAATTTTTAGAAATAGTTTGACAGTTGCATAGTTATCACTTGAGTGAAAATGGTTTTCAGTCAATGATCGTAACACGTAATACGGGCCCTGATGTGGCCCCAAAATAAGCTTAAAAATGTTCGAAGGAATGAAACTGTTTCTATTGCAATAAGATATTTCCAAATTTGCTCAATAGATCTCAAAAATAGTCTCAAAATAATTAAGAGATAATCCTGAAACGATAATAATATTATCCCCATTTAGTGCCGATATCATACATAAATGTTCACTAAATGAGAACCAAAAGGATTTCTGCAAAAGTTCGAGGTTAATAGGAGATGTTTTCGAAACAATCTGAAGTAGCCTCAAAAAGGCCCAAAAATTTCCGCAGATTCATCAGAAATTATAGAACAGAATTCAATCAGAAAGGGTCGCGAAATCCTACCAACTTTAATAAGAGATCTCAAAATTTACTCAAGTAATCGCACACAAAGACGGACGGACACTGAATCACATGCTGAATATTTTATACAGCACCGAACAGGAAAATGGCAGTGACAATTTGTTTCAAATGTCGAAAATTCTTCCTTTTTTGTTCTCTTTATTTAAAGAATAAAAAACTGCAATGAATTTTTTAACTAAAACTATGAAAACAAATCTCGAAAATGTTTTCAAAATAATATATCGAAAGAAATTTTACAGGAATTTTGAAATCTTTGAATGGAGTTCTCTGACTTTATTTTAAACTATATACGATGTTCCATATGCACAACTTAGTATATAAATATGAGTAAATAAAAAAGTGCTGAAACTTCGTAAATATTTATAACACAAAAAAAAAAAAAAAAAACAACACAAATTTTTATTGACATACAATTTAGCAAAACCTTGAAAATAAATATTTAAATTCACAAATTGAAGTCCATTTTGATGAGAAATCACACAAAACTAATAACTTAATACATAATATATGAAACAACTTGATAATGTTTTTCTCAGAAGCAATTAAAAATAATGCACGTTTAAGAAATTAGTAGGCTATGATAAAAAATAAATAAAAATAAATAATTAATTTGCACGTTGGGAATACCTGAAATTGCTCATCAGTGCATTAACAAACTCATTCGTAGATATTTATTTGATATCAATAATCTTAACTGCTTTGTATGTAGTGGAAATTGTAATGTGAACTTAATGATATTATTTAAAGCAATTAGCATAACTGCTGTTTGTGTGTATATCCAGTATACATTTGTATGAATGTGTGTATGTATACTTATGTTATTATACTCAGTTGAGCAGAGCTCGCAGAGTATATTAAGTTTGATTGGATAACGGTTGGTTGTACATATATAAAGGAATCGAGATAGATATAGACTTCCATATATCAAAATAATCAGGATCGAAAAAAAATTTGATTGAGCCATGTCCGTCCGTCCGTCCGTCCGTCCGTCCGTTAACACGATAACTTGAGTAAATTTTGAGGTATCTTGATGAAATTTGGTATGTAGGTTCCTGAGCACTCATCTCAGATCGCTATTTAAAATGAACGATATCGGACTATAACCACGCCCCCTTTTTCGATATCGAAAATTTCGAAAAACCGAAAAAGTGCGATAATTCATTACAAAAGACCGATAAAGCGACGAAACTTGGTAGATGAGTTGAACTTATGACGCAGAATAGAAAATTAGTAAAATTTTGGACAATGGGCGTGGCACCGCCCACTTTTAAAAGAAGGTAATTTAAAACTTCTGCAAGGTGTAATTTGGCAGTCGTTGAAGATATCATGATGAAATTTGTCAGGAACGTTACTACTATTACTATATGTACGCTTAATAAAAATTAGCAAAATCGGGGAAGGACCACGCCCACTTTTAAAAAAAATTTTTTTTTAAAGTAAAATTTTTACAAAAAATTTAATATCTTTACAGTATATAAGTAAATTCTGTCAACATTCAACTCCAGTAATGATATGGTTCAACAAAATACAAAAATAAAAGAAAATTTCAAAATGGGCGTGGCTCCGCCCTTTTTCATTTAATTTGTCTAGGATACTTTTAACGCCATAAGTCAAACAAAAATTAACCGTCCTTTTGAAATTTGGTAGGGGAGTAGATTTTACGACGTTAACTGTTTTCTGTGAAAATAGGCGAAATCGGTTGATGCCACGCCCAGTTTTTATACACAGTCGTCCGTCCGTCCGTCCGTCTGCCCGTTAACACGATAACTTGAGTAAATTTTGAGGTATCTTCATGAAATTTGGTATATATGTTCCTGGGCACTCATCTCAGATCGCTATTTAAAATGAACGATATCGGACAATAACCACGCCCAATTTTTCGATATCGAAAATTTCGAAAAATCAAAAAAGTGCGATAATTCATTACCAAATACGCATTAAGCGATGAAACTTGGTAGGTGAGTTGAGCTTATGACGCAAAATAGAAAACTAGTAAAATTTTGGCCATTGGGCGTGGCACCGCCCACTTTTAAATGAAGGTAATTTAGAAGTTTTGCAAGCTGTAATCTGGCAGTCGTTAAAGATATCATGATGGAATTTGGCAGGAACATTACCCTTATTACTTTATGTCTGCTTAATAAAAATTAGCAAAATCGGAGAACGACCACGCCCACTTTTTAAAAAAAAATTTTTTTTAATTAAAATTTTAAAAGAAGAGTTAATATCTTTACAGCATATAAGTAAATTATGCCAACATTCAACTCCAGTAATGATGTGGTGCAACAAATTACAAAAATAAAAGAAAATTTCAAAATGGGCGTGGCTCCGCCCTTTTTCATTTAATTTGTCTAGGATGCTTTTAATGCCATAAGTCGAACAAAAATTAACCAATCCTTGTGAAATTTGGTAGAGGCTTGGCTCCTAGGACGATAACTGTCTTCTGTGAAAAAGGGCGAAATCGGTTGAAGCCACGGCCAGTTTTTATACACAGTCCACGGTCTGTCCTTCCGCTCGGCCGTTAACACAATAACTTGAGCAAAAATCGATATATCTTTACTAAACTTAGCACACGTACTTATCTGAACTCACTTTATCTCGATATAAAAAATGGCCGAAATCCGACCATAACCACGCCCACTTTATCGATATCGAAAATTACGAAAAATAAAAAAATGCCATAATTCTATACCAAATACGAAAAAAGGGATGAAACATTGTAACTGGATTGGTTTATTGACGCAAAATATAACTTTGGAAAAAACTTTGTAAAATGGGTGTGACACCTACCATATTAAGTAGAAGAAAATGAAAAAGTTCTACAAGGCGAAATCAACAGCCCTTGGAATCTTGGCAGGAATACAGTTAGTGGTATTCCATATATAAATAAATTAGCAGTACCCGACAGATGATTTTCTGGATCACCTGGTCCACATTTTGGTCGATATTCCGAGAACGCCTTCACATATACATCTAAGGGCCACTCGCTTTTAAACCCCTCATTAATACCTTTAATTGGATATCCATATCGTACAAACACATTCTAGAGTCACCCCTGGCCCACCCTAATGGCGATATCTCGAATAGGCGTCCACCTATAGACCTAATGCCCACTCCCTATTAAAATGCTCAGTAACACCTTTCGTTTGATACCCATATCGTACAAACATTCTAGAGTCACCCCTGGCCCACCCTAATAGCGATATCTCGAAAAGGCGTCCACCTATAGACCTAATGCCCACTCCCTATTAAAATGCTCAGTAACACCTTTCGTTTGATACCCATATCGTACAAACATTCTAGAGTCACCCCTGGCCCACCCTAATGGCGGTATCTCGAAAAGGCGTCCACCTATAGACCTAATGTCCACTCCCTCTTAAAATGCTCAGAAACACCTTTCGTTTGATACCCATATCGTACAAACATTCTAGAGTCACCCTTGGTCCACCTTTATGGCGATATCTCGAAAAGGCGTCCACCTATTGAACTAAGGATTACTCCCTTTTAAAATACTCATTACCACCTTTCATTTGGTACCCATATCGTACAAACACATTCTAGAGTCACCTCTGGCCCACCCTAATGGCGATATCTCGAAAAGGCGTCCACCTATAGACCTAATGCCCACTCCCTATTAAAATGCTCAGTAACACCTTTCGTTTGATACCCATATCGTACAAACACATTCTAGAGTCACCCCTGGCCCACCCTAATGGCGATATCTTGAAAAGGCGTCCACCTATAGACCTAATGTCCACTCCCTCTTAAAATGCTCAGTAACACCTTTCGTTTCATACCCATATCGTACAAACATTCTAGAGTCACCCCTGGCCCACCCTAATGGCGATATCTCGAAAAGGCGTCCACCTATAGACCTAATGCCCACTCTCTCTTGAAATGCTCAGTAACACCTTTCGTTTGATACCCATATCGTACAAACATTCTAGAGTCACCCTTGGTCCACCTTTATGGCGATATCTCGAAAAGGCGTCCACCTATTGAACTAAGGATTACTCCCTTTTAAAATACTCATTACCACCTTTCATTTGGTACCCATATCGTACAAACACATTCTAGAGTCACCTCTGGCCCACCCTAATGGCGATATCTCGAAAAGGCGTCCACCTATAGACCTAATGCCCACTCCCTCTTAAAATGCTCAGTAACACCTTTCGTTTGATACCCATATCGTACAAACATTCTAGAGTCACCCCTGGCCCACCCTAATGGCGATTTCTCGAAAAGGCGTCCACCTATAGACCTAATGCCCACTCCCTATTAAAATGCTCAGTAACACCTTTCGTTTGATACCCATATCGTACAAACACATTCTAGAGTCACCCCTGGCCCACCCTAATGGCGATATCTTGAAAAGGCGTCCACCTATAGACCTAATGCCCACTCCCTATTAAAATGCTCAGTAACACCTTTCGTTTGATACCCATATCGTACAAACATTCTAGAGTCACCCCTGGCCCACCCTAATGGCGGTATCTCGAAAAGGCGTCCACCTATAGACCTAATGTCCACTCCCTCTTAAAATGCTCAGAAACACCTTTCGTTTGATACCCATATCGTACAAACATTCTAGAGTCACCCTTGGTCCACCTTTATGGCGATATCTCGAAAAGGCGTCCACCTATAGACCTAATGTCCACTCCCTCTTAAAATGCTCAGAAACACCTTTCGTTTGATACCCATATCGTACAAACATTCTAGAGTCACCCTTGGTCCACCTTTATGGCGATATCTCGAATAGGCGTCCACCTATAGACCTAATGCCCACTCCCTATTAAAATGCTCAGTAACACCTTTCGTTTGATACCCATATCGTACAAACACATTCTAGAGTCACCCCTGGCCCACCCTAATGGCGATATCTTGAAAAGGCGTCCACCTATAGACCTAATGTCCACTCCCTCTTAAAATGCTCAGTAACACCTTTCGTTTCATACCCATATCGTACAAACATTCTAGAGTCACCCTTGGTCCACCTTTATGGCGATATCTCGAAAAGGCGTCCACCTATTGAACTAAGGATTACTCCCTTTTAAAATACTCATTACCACCTTTCATTTGGTACCCATATCGTACAAACACATTCTAGAGTCACCTCTGGCCCACCCTAATGGCGATATCTCGAAAAGGCGTCCACCTATAGACCTAATGCCCACTCCCTCTTAAAATGCTCAGTAACACCTTTCGTTTGATACCCATATCGTACAAACATTCTAGAGTCACCCCTGGCCCACCCTAATGGCGATTTCTCGAAAAGGCGTCCACCTATAGACCTAATGCCCACTCCCTCTTAAAATGCTCAGTAACACCTTTCGTTTGATACCCATATCGTACAAACACATTCTAGAGTCACCCCTGCCCACCCTAATGACGATATCTCGAAAAGGCGTCCACCTATAGACCTCATGCCCACTCCCTCTTAAAATGCTCAGTAACACCTTTCGTTTGATATGGCGATATCTCGAAACGGCGTCGACCTATGGAACTAAGGATCACCCCTTTTCAAAATACTCATTAACAGCTTTCATTCGATACCCATATCGTACAAACATATTCTAGAGTCACCCCTGGTCCACCTTTATGGCGATTTCTCGAAAAGGCGTTCACCTATAGAACTAAAGCCCATTCCCTTTTAAAATAATCATTACCACCTTTCATTTGATACCCATATCGTACAAACACATTCTAGAGTCACCCCTAGTCCACCTTAATGGCGATATCTCGAAAAGGCGTCCACCGATAGACCTAAGGCCCACTCCCTCTTAAAATGCTCAGTAACACCTTTCATTTGATACCCATATCGTACAAACAAATTCTAGAGTCAGCCCTGGTCCACCTTTATGGCGATATCCCTAAATGGCGTCCATCAATAGAACTATGGCCTACTCTCTCTTAAAATACTCTTTAATACCTTCCATTTGATACACATGTCATACAACCACATTCCAGGGTTACCCTAGGTCCATTTTCCTACATGGTGATTTCCCTTATTTTGTCTCCATAGCTCTCAACTGAGTATGTAATGTTCGGTTACACCCGAACTTAGCCTTCCTTACTTGTTTTTTTATCACTTAGGCATTTGTCTACGAGAATTATAAAAAAATATGCAAATATTGACAGTTAAAATATTCTTACTTGCTTGTTAACAGTATCTAAAACAAGCAAGGGTGTCTTAATTCGGGTGCAACCGAACATTATATACTCAGCGTGAGTTTCAATTGCAGAGTTCATTTCAAATATATTACTTTTTCGAATTTTGTTACAAGGGAATTATTTTTTTTGAGGCTCTAGAAATGTTGTGTAATGCTTGATCAGAATAGATCTTACAATAAAATCCGATAAGTGAAATATCATTGATATAACTATTTTTCGGCACGATATAGCTTATTATTCTAGTCTACGACCCTTTTAAACATCCTTTATATATAAAAGTGGGCATGGTCTTTAACCGATTTTGATTATCTTCACTCAGTTTATATAATATGGCCAGATAGTGTCTCTGCCAAATTTTAATGTAATATCTTTAACGGCTTTTGATTTACGGCTTGCTAAATAAAAATAAATGCAAGGCGAGATAACATCCGAAGAAATTTGAGCGCAAGCTTCTCTTCCAATTTGCATTGTGCTCCAATTAATTTTTTCTACAAATTGGCGGAACGGAAGGCAGATGAGTTTTCACTGAGAAGTTGAGGTTGCCAAATCACTGCCGAGGGGCGACCGCGCTTAGAATTTAATTGAAAAAACTTTTTCAAAATTTTCAATGTTACCGTGCCCGGGGCGTGAGCCTAGATTCTTTCGTGTGGTGAACGGAGCACGTTATTGCCCAAATTTCAATTAAGTTGCCTTTAGCCAATAATTTAAAAAAATGTCCAATAATTGATAAACATTTTGAATTTCATTACATAAAGTCATATATATAAGTTATTAGATAAGAGTTAGGTGTGTAATTTACGCGAGAAATGAAAATCTTAAAATTGTGACGGATTGGACAACGAAGTCGAGCGACTATATAGGCTCGGACAGACTATAAAAATCTATAAAACTCGGTTTGCAATAACTTTAAATAAGGGAGTATTATGTAGAATTAAAAAATATATTTTTGGGGATAATACAGATATACTCATTTTCACTTATGACGGAAGGGACATTTCACATTTGAAATATATAATTTATGAATAAAATTCAACAGGCTGCTTCGATGTTAATATTTAAAAAAATAATATAAAAGTTTATTCCTAGATCATTATTACACATATGTGTTTCATAAATTTCTCTACACGAGTTGTCCATTTACACCACTGTATAGTGGGTCAGGAAGCAAACAAAAAAACATGATGCTGGTGAAGATAAAGGGGCCGCGTTTTAAAGTTCTGTCGTGTCGGTTTTTGAAGTAGATGTTTTCAATTCTTTCAATTTATTTGAAAATTGTTCAAAATAATGCGTTCTGACTGACATGGTCGGTAGAAACAACTCCCGGGGTTTGCCTTTTACGCAGCTCTACTGTCGCTTTTATTGCATATTCGTGGGTTGTGATTGTATAAAAGCAACGAGATAGCTGTAAACTTCTGTTCGTTCTTCTGATTGTCATTTAACTTAACTTTAGCTAAAATTAGTAAACTTTTATAAAATTTGGTAGATCGTATGGGATTGATAGGTTTGAAGATGTGAAAAATGGATTCTAAATCGAAAAATTCGAATAAGTGAAAATATTGGATAATTATTTAACGAATTCAAACAAATCGATGAAACTTGGCTAAATAATTGATCTTTTTGTGCATGTTAAGGATTTAGAAACATTTTATATAGTATGTGTAGCACATGGTCCGTCTAAATACGCAAAATTAAAAAAAAAATTAACTGGCGTGGCTGCGGCCAATTTTTGTTTTACCTTTTCTAATACTTTAAATAGGTAGCTAAAAGTTATGGCTATACGCCTTTGCTGGAACATCTGTAGTTTCAAAAAATGCTTTATTAAATAAATCATAAAAAATCCCTCATTTCGCAATTGGTTTGAAAAACAACCTAACTCAGAATATTATTCAAAAACGCCATACATCAGTTTATGTTTTAAAACTTCCCATCTGAGCATATACGTAATTTAGTACAATATGGCGTAATTATAAAAAAAATTAAAGATAGGGCAACCTCGAGCTGTCAACCTACATATATAAGCTCATTTTGAAAGGTATTTTCCTTAGGGAAGCGGGTGTGAGATGGAGCAATCTTGAATGCTGCTATCACTCCAAGCTCGTGTGACCTGAATAGGACGCGAGATGCACAAAAAGTCTCCTTCTTCTTGGTAGGGGTGGCATATCTCTGGTGGTTGGACTTATAACCGGCCACATAGCAATCGGGAGGCACGCACAACGGCTGTGTGCTCCCTATAATGATTACCGCAGGAGCTGCAAAGACGAAGAGGAGATAGAAACAGTCAACCATGTGTCGATTGTCCCGCGCTTTGGCACAAGAGGAAGAAATCTCTGGGATCTCCCTTCTTTCACGATCTTTGTGATCTGGCTAAGTTGGAACATAAGAAACCTCTGAAGTTTGCTGTATCGAGCTGTTGGTTTGAGTAGAGGAGAGATCCACGTGGTATCACAATGGAACCTTTTTGGGCTTAAGTGCACTGGTGCTCGCACCGGTGGCCACTCTAACCTAACCTAACCTACATATATACAGCGATTTTTCACTCAGCAGTCGATATATAAAATGTCTTATATGAACAAAATATTGAAAACTTTTCATCTAGCAACTATTCAAGCTTTCTATAAAACTTATTTATCTAACCAAATTTTACAGCTCTTTTGTTTTTATTTTCATATGCAAAGCTATTTATGTATTTATTAAAGTACAAATGAGTAAATTAACCTCTCTAAATATTTCAACTCAATTGCCATACTTATAATTTTTTTCTGTTTTATAACAATACATACCCTTGTCCTTCGGCGCGGACCATTAAGCTCAAATTCCACGCTATGCCTAATATTGTTAGTAAAATTAAAGTTTTCATTTCAATGCACACAGTATTAGTTTCAAATAGAGAATGTAGATTAGTACAGTGTACTTTTTTAAATTACACAAGATTTCAGTTTCACTTTAACAAATATATAATTTGTAAGTTTTTTTTTATGATTCACGTTTTTTAACGACAACCGCTAAACTTCGATTTTACTACCTTCCCGATTATCTGCTAAGCGCGAATTGACCAAGCAAAGCTTTGTGCAATAGCGAGATATTTATTTATAAACTAAACAAAAGAGGAACACAATGAAATACAAAAACAATAAAACACTAACAAAAATTGGTTGCTTGCTGACAAATTATGACAAGTAGGTACTATAAAAAAAGCAGAAATAAAAAATAATCAAAAAAAAAAAAAAAAAAAAAAAAAACACAGACCATGTTAAAAATAAATAAATACGCTACTCTGGGGGTTTTTATAAAGAGTCAATAAAGTGTATATTTGTAGATACCTAAATGTGGTGATATGCATGAGTGTAAACAAAAAATGTATTTTAAATAATACCCGGCTTGATTAATGCATAGCCACGATCTTGACTGATTTTAGTAACCCCCATATTTCACGTGTCTTCTGATGCCAAACAAAAACAGCTGAAATCCTGTTTACGTTGATGTCGAGTACTTTTTTGAACTTGAACTTCGTAGTGCAAGGGCGATTTTTATGTTTTGCCCGATAAGTTTAGAGGTTTGAATTTGAGCATCTTTTAATAAATAATTTGCATTATATATATCTCGTACGCCGCACTGTGGGTAGTTTACAGAAAAGTTGCTTACAATTTTCCTCGCATAGCACGTTATAATAGTTAAGCTGAGTACTGTTACACCTGTTTGGTGTTCAGGATATCAGTATTCGTATATACTTTTATTTCATATCAAACTACAAACTCATCAGCTAACATAAAAGTTTAAATAAATTTTCTCAAAAACGTCTCATAAAGGAAATATATAATTTTTCAAATTGCTCAGCGGATTGAACAGTGCATTAAAATTTAGGATATATAAAAATTTTACAATGAGAAAAATTTTAATTTGAATATCCTTGCCAGCAGGAATGACTCGAGGAGGGATACGGTTCCAGCCAATAACGTCATGCAATTCTACACGACGGCAATGGAATCAGGTTTGGATAATGGAATGTATTAGCATTCTCTAGAGATGTCAGGATAATTTAAACTGTCCTCATACTGTAGTATGTTTCAGCCACTCGATGTCCGGAAGAAAATTGGCAAGGTTAAAGCCAAGCAGCAATAAAAGCATTAGCTACACCACAACTAGCTCAAATATAGTAGGGGCATGCACGCAACTTTTGGCTGCGTTAGCCTACACTAAACAAGCTTCCTTTATCAGGGTTTCCGGCTCAAAGCCAAATAGAAGGAAATGAGATGAACTGACATGAAAAGGCGCAAGAAAATGAGCGAATAATCAGCGTCGACGTTGGCAAATTCGAAATTTGTATTTGAAAAAAAAAAAAATAAAAAAAAAAAAAATAAAATAAAAATCCAGCAAAAGTGCAAATATCACGAGCTACATGACCAGACTACACTTAATCAAGGACAAGGAGCCTATTAATTAGATCCCATAAACTTATAGCGGTCTGCTTCGGTAATTGAGCTTTGGGTAAGCTTGAGAAACAAATAAGTATTCCGTAAAATGACCACTGCAGATATTGTAAAGGCGGAATTACCAAAAGGACTGCTGTGCACTTTCTTTGCAAACTTCCGGCTCTAGCTAGAACGCGTCTAAGATTCTTAAGAAACCCGTTTTTGAAAAATTTCGGTAGGTTTTCTCAAATAAGGACCCCAGAAGTTCTTAATTTAATAAACAACTCGTGCTGTTTGTAGTTCATATTCGATGTAGCATTCAGTAGTTTCAGACGGATTTAATGGCGCCAAAGCGGCTTTTTATTCGCCACTTGGGCGACCTACGTGGCAGCCATTATAGCAACGTACCTACCACCAGCGAAGTTTGGTCTCAAAGTCGTAAAGAAGTTTGCGTAAAATTTGCGAATATTAGCAAAAGGTTGCCAAAAATTTGAAATTAGAAAAAAACAAGTAAGGAAGGCTAAGTTCGGGTGTAACCGAACATTACATACTCAGTTGAGAGCTATGGAGACAAAATAAGGGAAATCACCATGTAGGAAAATGGACCTAGGGTAACCCTGGAATGTGGTTGTATGACATGTGTATCAAATGGAAGGTATTAAAGAGTATTTTAAGAGAGAGTAGGCCATAGTTCTATTGATGGACGCCATTTAGGGATATCGCCATAAAGGTGGACCAGGGCTGACTCTAGAATTTGTTTGTACGATATGGGTATCAAATGAAAGGTGTTACTGAGCATTTTAAGAGGGAGTGGGCCTTAGGTCTATCGGTGGACGCCTTTTCGAGATATCGCCATTAAGGTGGACTAGGGGTGACTCTAGAATGTGTTTGTACGATATGGGTATCAAATGAAAGGTGGTGTTTAAAAAAACTTCACTAAGCACTGTTCAAACAAAAGAGGGCACGCATGAGTTTAATGCTGAACTATTATTTTCTTTATTATTTTACTTCACTGAAGAGTTATATTAAAATTTAACACAAATCAAAATAAATATGTTAAAAAAATGCGCGGCGGCGGGCGAGCGATATCATAAAAAATGATCGAACGATTGCGGTCACGAAACGATGCGTGGGTGTGGGCAGTTTTAACTAAACTCAATTGAGAGTGAGCGCGGTGGTGGTTGGCAAGCCACGGCTGAGCTGCACTGCTTGCGCTTGGCCGCACTGGCCGGGTGTTGCCAGACGGAGGGGGCGGACTTAGTCCGAAAATTGGATCATGTCTTCAACATGCTCCCCCCCCGCCCGACGCGTTGATGGGTTGAGGGCGGCGTCAACTCTGTCCAAGGCTGCTCGTGCCTCGGCTACTAATTGTCGTATTTTTGTTTCTTTTTGACGAGCCGATTGGCTTTGTACAGCGCTCTGGCGGTTTTCCGTGCGGGCTCGTGGGGTTGCCCTGTCTCTTCGGCGGCTGTCGTTGTCCGCATGGTTGTTCGGTCGAGCCCGGTGGAGCAAAGTGTGGTGGCCGAGTGAGCATTTTCGGCAGCTGCTTGGGGAGTCGCACGCCCCGGTGGAGTGTGAGATTGCGAGGCAGTTGAGGCAGTGCCGGTGGGTTTTGGCACATTGGTATCTCTCCTCGGGTTGCATCGCTAAAAAGGCCCGGCACTGTCTCAACACATGCCGTTGACCACAGAGGCGACACTTTGGTCCCTCGGTTGTTCTGCGGGTCCTGTAAAGACAAGAAAAGAGAAAAAATATTCGTATTTTTTAGGCATGGGTAAGGGTAGCTTATATATCTTTTTCAGATTGCTAGGGTCATAAACAGAGGGTACCAGAGGTAGGGTTGGCATTACTAGGCAGTTGGTAGCACGCACAGTTTGGCAATATTACGGGTTATTAGTCCATTTTGTGTTTTGAGTTCCACAACTCGAACATGTTTATCCGATCCAGGGTGTAAAGTGATTACCCGTCCCAAACGCCATTCGTTCGGGGGTAGTAAATCATCCTTTACCACGACTAAATCTCGAACTTGAATATTGCGTTGAGGGCATTTCCATTTGTACCGCTTATGCAGCTCCTTGAGATACTCGCTCTTCCATCGTGTGCTGAATTGGTGGTGAAGCACTTTCAGTTTCTGCCATTTGTTGACCAAGGTGAAATGCTCTGCAGTTGGCTCCGGTAACGACAAGAGCGGCGCGCCACGTAGGAAATGCCCTGGGGTTAGGACTAGGGGATCCATTAGATCTTCGGACATAGGGGAGAGCGGTCGGGAGTTGAGGACCGCCTCTATGCGTACTAAGAGGGTAGTAAGCTCTTCGAAGGAGAACTTCTGGTTGCCTGCTACTTTCGTAAAGTGTATCATGAAACTTTTCACGGCCGCTTCCCATAGCCCACCCATGTGTGGAGCGTATGGTGGGATGAATTTCCATGAGAATCCGTGAGTTGCATATTTTTCTGCGACGTCTGTAGCGACTTCCTTGAGAAATGTGGTGAATTCCCTTTGAAATACGCGTTGTGCGCCGACGAACGTCTTTCCGTTGTCAGAAAATATCTGATGGGGTAGGCCACGGCGACCAGTGAATCGGGCAAAGGCTGCGTTGAAGGCGTTGGTGGTGAGGTCAGAACACACTTCTAAATGAACAGCCTTTGTGGAAAAACAGACGAACACACAAACGTAAGCTTTCACATACGAAGCTCTGCGAAGGGGAGAAGTTTTTACCATGAATGGTCCAGCAAAATCGACTCCTGTTGTATGAAAGGGTAGAGAATATGTTGACCTCTCGGGTGGCAAGGCTGCCATTATCTGCGTTTTCATCTGCTGTTTATAGATGGTGCAGGTTTTGCAGTGGAAGACGAGCTTTTTGACCTTTTGCTTCAAACGTGGAATGTAGTACTGTTGCTGTACCATTCGGATCATCAACTGTTTGTCGGCGTGCAGCAGGTGCGAATGGAGGAAGTCTAACAGAAGAGAACAAAATCGAGAGTTTTCGGGTATGATAATTGGGTGCCGCTCATTAAAGCTATAGGTGGCATATGCTAATCTTCCAGAAACTCGCATGATTCCTGAGTCATCTAGCATGGGGTTTAATGTCAGAAGGGTGTTCTTTTTGGGTAAGGGTCCTGACGTTTGAAGCAGCTCTATCGTGTCTCCGTAATGATTCCGTTGAGTTTGAATGATGATTTTGATTTTGGCATCATTCACTTCGGCGTGGGTGAGGTTAAGCGTGGCTGGAACTTTCAGTTTCCTTGCTTTCTTGATAAACCGCAACATATAGGCCACGACTCTAAGCGCTCGAGAAAATGACGAAAAACGGTCGATTATATCTATATTTTCTTCCTGCAGGGTGTGGAATACTTCCACATGTCGTTGTTCGGGGGGAGTTGGGTGGTGAGAAATATCCTTTGGCCACGAAGTTGATGGATTGATAAGCCAATTAGGTCCTTCCCACCATAATGGACATTGGACTAAATCCTGAGGCTTGCAGCCTCGAGTGCCCAAATCCGCTGGGTTATCCTTACTAGAAACGTGCCTCCAAGTGGCGTTGTCAACGTTCTTAAGAATTTCAGAGGTTCTGTTGGCGACATACGTTTTCCAGGTATGGGGTGGTTTTTCTAACCAGGCCAGTACAATGGCAGAATCGCACCAGAGAATGAGTTCGTGTTGGGGTAGATTCAGCTCACTTCGCAGCTGATTCACTAACTTGGAGAGTAAAACTGCTCCACAGAGTTCCAACCGTGGAAGACTCACGGTTTGGAGGGGTGCTACTTTGCTTTTAGCAGCTAGCAAATGGGATGAAACCTTATTTTCATGGGTTTGTACTCGTAAATATATACAGGCACAAAATGCTTTTTCTGAAGCATCTGAGAATCCATGCAGCTGGATTAGTTTATCGGGGGAGTACTGTACCCACCTAGGGATTTTAATGTCTCTGATATGAGGTAAATTTTCATAAATTGAGGTCCATTTTTGGAGAGCTCCGGGCTTCACGTCCTCGTCCCAATCCGTTCCTTCCATCCAGAGTTGTTGCAGCAACATTTTGGCAAGAATCATTATTGGTGAAAGCCATCCTGCGGGGTCAAACAGTTTTGCAACTGCTGATAAAATCTGCCTTTTTGTAGTCGTGTTTTCTGCTGATGGTGGATCATACGTGTAGGTGAAGGTGTCGGTTAGCGCGTTCCACTGAATTCCAAGGGTTTTTGTGGAACTCGAATCATGGAATTTAAGGAAATCGACGTCTAGCAAATCAGGTTCGGGAACGGGTTTTAAAATCTCAGGGTGATTTGCCGACATCTTCCTCAAAGGGAACCCTGCCGATTTTAAGGCTTCGATAACTTGAGTCATAGAGTTCAAAGTGGACTGTATATTATGACCGCCTGACAAAATATCGTCGACATACGTTTCATTCAACAAAATGTCTTTAGCGAGCGGATATTCATCTTGACAGTCGTGGGCGAGTTGGTGTAGGGTTCGAATCGCCAAATATGGCGCGCAATTTACACCAAAGGTAACTGTTTTTAGTCGGAAATCTTCTATCGGCAGAGTTGGGTGTTTTCGAAAAACGATTCGATGAAAATCTTTATCTTCTTCATGGATGAGTATTTGGCGATACATTTTCTCAATATCGCCGTTGAAAACAAACTTATAAAGTCGCCATTTGAGTATGACGAGCATTAAGTCATTTTGTAGAATGGGGCCTGTATGAAGCACGTCGTTCAACGAGTTGCCAGAATGCGACATTTTTGATGCGTTGAAGACGACTCGCACTTTTGTGGTTTTGCTGTCGGGTTTTATGACAGCATGATGGGGTAGATAAAACGATAGATATTTACCATCTCTAATCATCTCTTGTTGGGAGGCGGGTTCCATGTGATCCATGGTTAAATATTCATTAAGGACTTCAAAATATTTGTCTCTTAATTCGGGTTTTCTTTCGAGGGTTCGTTCGATGCTGATATACTGCTGTTGTGCCGCGGGTCGTGAATGACCGAGTGCCAGATTGGCTGGAAATTCCGATTTGAAGGGTAGTTTGACTCTGTAGCGTCCATCTTCCTCACGAATTGTGGTTGTCCGGTAGAGTGCTTCGCAGTATTCATCATCTGCTGATCGTTGTTGGGTTTGGTGAACTTCTTCCTGTTCCCAAAATTGTCTCAAAAGTTGATTGATGGGGTCATCGGTGCATTCCGTGACATGAGTGCTGAAGGTTGATACCTTTTCAGCTACAGGGCCGCTTAATATCCATCCGAATATTGTGTTTTGGGCAAGTAATGTTCCACTCACATTTCGTGGGAGCCCCTCGGTGAGGATTTGCGGGGTGATATCGCTGCCGATTACCACATCGATTTTCGATGGTATCGAATACTGTGGATCCGCTAAGGGTAAATGGGACAGTTCTTCGAGATCGATGCTTGAAACTCTGACTGTGGGCAAGAACTTAGTTAGTTTCGGCAAAATTATTGCTTGTGCGTCTATCATTTGGGTTAAGTCTGCTGAACAGAATGTTATCTGGCAGACTTTATTGGCATTTTTCACAACCGTTCCACCCATTCCAGATATCTGGTGGAGAGACTCTTTTGTGGGTAGACCAAGAACCTTTTGTATGCGTGATGATACAAAAGTTTTTTGTGAACCTTGGTCTATTAGGGCACGAATTTTATGAAATTCGCCAGCAAAGTATACTGATACTATTGCTGTGGGTAGTAGGGTGGTTCCATGATTACTCGAGAAGAGTGAAGAAACCGGGTTTTTGTCTTGAGACTGTTGGGAGGAGGTGGCTCTTGCGGCGGCTTTCGATGTTGAGGCTCGCTCGTCGTCCGTTCTCCTAGGGGTGCCGGCTTGGGCATTTTGAGCTCTGGGGTTTGGTTGTGATTGTTGGGGTTTGGGCCGCAAATGCAGTAGCGAATGATGACGCCTTTGGCAATAAACGCACGTGAAACTACTTTTACATTCGTTCTTGGGGTGTGACGTAGACAAACAGTTTTCGCAATAACTATTTTCTCTCACAAATTTGATTCGGTCTGATACCGATAAATTTCTAAACCTAACGCAAGATTTGACTGCGTGGTATTGATTGCATAATCTACACGAAGCCGTTTTATTGAACTCCGTGTGATATGCATGGGTTCTATTATTGTTAGATTGGGTCGAGTTTTGATTCACCGTTCGTGGCGTAAAACTCGAAAATTGGGGTTTCGCCTTGCCTGGTCGATAGGTACTTATTCTCTCTACTACCTCGTATCTGCTGGTCAAAAATTTATTCATATCCTCCCAAAGTGGGAGTTCTTTTCGGGAGCTGAGGGATTGTTCCCATAGTGAAAGGCTTTCACTTGGCAGCTTGGATGAGCAGAGGTAAACGAGGATTGGGTTCCAGTCCGTTGTCGGGATTCCTTGGGTGTTAAGGGTTGACATGCAGTTGTTGATTGTTGTCTGCATCTTCTGTATTTGTTCTCCGCTTTCTGCGAATATTGTGGGTAGGTTGAACAGCGTCTTCAGTTGGTTGTCGACGAGTATCCTTTTGTTCTCGTACCTAGATCTGAGCGCTTCCCAGGCAAGCTCGAAATTATTATCGCTCAGTGGGTATTGTTTTACAATAAGCCCAGCTTGTCCTTTTGTTTTCAGGCGTAGGTGGTATAATTTTTGAGCGGGTGATAATTTAGGGTGGTTTTTATAGACTGCTGTGAACATATCTCTAAAGGATGGCCAGTCTTCGTATCCACCATGAAATACTTCGGTGTCGCATGGTGGTACTTTTAAATAAAAACCGTTTGCGTCTGAATTGTTCATTGGGTGGGCGGGTATTTGTTGTTGGTTGGTGCTAGCAGTATTAAAAAGCTGTAAGGCTTCTAAAATTTCTGATTTGCATGTTTGGTACGTTTCCATGCATTTAGCGAATTTTTGCTCAACCGAGCCGCTGACCTCTGTGTAATTATCTGAGAAACTTACTTCTCGATGGGACTCTAGCACCTTTGCCCATATTTTATCAAGGTCTTCTAGTTTGACCTTAAGCATACACTCTGATAAATCGGTAGCTTGGGAGGGTGACCATCTCGAGCAGTAAACCTCTAATTGGTTACCGTCATATATAAATTCCTGCAGGCGTTGGTCTGCAGTGGTCAATTTTTGGGTTTCGTTTGTTTTTGGCATTATAATTTAATGTAATTTACCAAGAAATGGGAGCTTTTATTAAGCTGTGAAAATCGAAAAAATGTTTTGTCAAAAGGAAAAAAAATTTTTTTTTTTTTTTGAAACCAGCCTAATGTACGCTTGGTTCTTTATACGGGCTTGTCTCAGCGCTTCTGAGTACAAGTAATGTGGGTATATAATAATATAAATATTATAATATTTGTGTTCACTGGGATTTTATTTTTTATTTTTTGAGACCGGCCTAATGTGTACCGGCTTTTCGCTTTGTTATATGTACTTGTCTCAGCGCGTCTGAGCACAAGTAATATGGGTATATAGTACGTATGTATGTATTTATATATATGGGTAAAATATATTTGCCGGTAAACTGTGGTGTACCAACAACCTTTTGTTTGCTGTGCCAATGCACTTGATCTTTATTACAAAGTAAATGTATGCCAATAAGTGATCGATGATCTTTGTTGCTTCCTTCTATTATGTAGTTACCTATGGTCATGCAATTACTTTGTTGAGGGTGGGTTTTGGCTTATGCAAAAAGATGTACAAGTGCGTGTGGGTGTTATGAGTGCATATACTTGTAGGTTTGTATGCAGAATTAATATTGGGTGCACCGGTAAAATAAACTTTGGAAAAGTGACAAAAATTTGGCAAAGTTTGTTGCTATGGGTTTTTTGTAAAATATATGTAGGATGATATTAGCGGCAGCGACTGTACGGTCATATGTAGGCGACATCTTTGTGTCGCGCTTTGCTATCAATATCTGGCAACATTTGCATACGTGCCAATAATATCAGCACTGGTTGACCACTTGCGCAACCCTTTCGCGTCGCCGCAAAGCCAACAGAACATTTGAATAGTTAGTTTTTTACAAGATCCGCTACCATTAACATCGAAAGTGAAACGCTCCACTACCGCGCCGGTTTTCTGTGTCTTTGTGCTTTTAATACCCAATGTAATTACTTATGTTACTGCGAATGACCTAAATTTAACTTTATTGCAAATGTAATTTAAACTAAACTAAAACCTTAAATCTATTAAACTTACCTATATTGTTAAATCAAAAGTGCTAAACTTTAATTGGAATACGGAGAAACAGGGGTAGCAAAGGTAAGAATCCCCACAGTGGTGTCAGAAGTGGGATGAAAAGTTAAGAAAAAGTTTAAAAAGAAAAAAAATTTTCTAAAAAGAGCCTATCGAGGTATTTGTATAAAAGAAAATAACTTGAAAGCCTTTTTAAAAAGTAAAAAGTAATTTTAGAAAAGAATCGAAGATTCTAAGAAGCAATACAGTACTGTGCACAAAAATAGATACACAAATTTTTCAAGTTAATAGAAAACGAAAATTACATTAAAAATCAAAAATACTGAATGTGAAGAAATAGAAAAAACATTTTAAAGAAATTTCTCAAGATAGTTTGTGCGGTCAGCGGTAAGTGGAAGTGCGGAAAAGTTGTACGGAAAAAGTAATTTTTCATGAAGTGGAAAATTAGGTTGGCGATAACCACCATTTTGCAATTGTTGTAGGCAGGGCATGCATTTGAGCGTGCGAGAGAAAATATATAAATGTACAGCTGCAGATTTGATGCGCAAATTGCAGTGTACTAAGAAACAGTGGCGTGCAAAAAAGTAAGATTGTGCGCGGTAAATATATGTAAAAGAACATATTACAATTGGGTGCCGGCATACTTCGAGTATACGGTACGTGGCAAATAAATTTGCGTAAGAATAGTCCTTAGTGGACGTGTAACCACATATATGTAAATGCATAGTGCGGGGAATAATTTTGAAATTTCCTGTTAGAGGTAAAAGTGCTGTAAATTGTCAGCAAGTACGATAGTAGGTACAGTGTCTGTACGTGAAAAAAGAAAAAGGCGGTCATATTGTGAAAAATCTATACATTCGAAAGTACAGTTTTAAAAAGTGGCATCAGGTCACGAACGGGAAAAGTAAGCTTCGAGCCCACAAAACGGTAAACGAGCGTCAAACTGTGGCGTAGTTTAGAAAAAGAAAAACGAAAATAATAACTAGTGCATAAGAGAGAGATAGTGGGCAGCGTCAAAAAAAAAAAAAAAAAAACCATAGCAACTCTCTGAAACTGTGCATAGCAACAAAAGTTTTGGCTTGAATTTGTCGATTTAAGTTCGAAGGATAAAGCACTATAAGTGGTGTGAGCGAGAAAGTGAGAGTAAAAACAAAAAAATTCAAATACGTCATTGCAAATATTCTCATACAAAACAAAATATAATCAAAAATCAACTTGACTGTGCTGTGTGTACAGTAATGTAAGCGTTCAACGATTTTTGGGACTGACTTCTTATTTTAGACGGTTTATTGCTGGTTATGCAATTATAGCTAAGCCATTATCAGATATCCTTAGGCAGGATAAAAAATTTTTTTTGGGGGAACTAGAGATTGTAGCATTCCAGCAACTAAAGATGGCATTAGTTAACGCACCTGTTCTTAACCTTTACAATCCAAAATCTCAGACTGAAGTTCACGCAGATGCATCCAAATACGGCTACGGCGCGGTGCTATTGCAAAAATGCAGCGACGATCAAGAGTTTCATCCCATACAGTACATGAGCCGAAAAACAAAGCCAGCAGAAGAGCGTTATCATTCTTGCGAGCTTGAGGTTCTAGCTATTGTAGAGGCTTTGAAAAAATGGCGAGTGTACCTGTTGGGTATGAAATTCAGAATTATCACAGACTGCAACGCGTTTGCTATGACAATGGATAAAAAGGAAGTACCTGCAAGGATTTCGCGGTGGGCATTATTTTTGCAGGATTTCGAGTACGAAATTGAGCATAGAGCAGGTAGCAAAATGCGTCACGTGGACGCATTAAGCAGGGTTTCCTGTCTAATGTTGGAAGACTCATTGCAACATCGGCTAAGGCAGGCACAGTTAAGTGACGACTGGGTTAGGGCAGTGCATAAGGTCGCAGGACGAGAGGAGTACGAAGATTTTTATCTAAAACAGGGGGTATTATTTAAGGATCCAACCAAGGAACTTGTTGTGGTACCGAGCTCTATGGAAGATGAAATAATCAGACTAGCGCATAAGCAGGGTCATTTTGCAGCCAAGCGTACCCAAGAGGCAGTAGAGAAGAATTTTTATATTCCAAATCTAGCTCCTAAAGTTGTAAAACTTGTAAAGAGTTGCATAGAATGTATAGTATCAGAGAGCAAAAAAGGTAAGAAAGAAGGATTTCTTTCACCAATTCAGAAAGAGGACGTACCGTTGGAAACGTACCATATAGATCATGTCGGGCCGATGGAGGCAACAAACAAGCGTTATACTTACATATTCGTAATTGTAGATGGTTTCTCCAAGTTTGTATGGCTTTACCCAACAAGAACAACGGGAACCGACGAGGTCCTTGATAAGTTGAAAAAACAGGCAGCAGTATTTGGTAACCCTAGGCGTATTATTTCGGACAGGGGAGCAGCGTTCACGTCTAATGCATTTAAAAGATACTGTGAAGAAGAAAATATACAGCATCTTCTCATAGCTACTGGGGTTCCAAGAGGAAACGGTCAAGTAGAACGGATGCATAAAGTGGTAGTACCAATGCTAGCCAAAAGTTGTGGTGATAGTCCGAGCTCTTGGTACAAGTATGTAGACAACGTGCAGAAAACAATAAATAATACAGCGCCAAGGAGTACGAAGGTTTCTCCATTTAAGCTATTAACAGGGGTTGATATGCGCATGCAGGCTATTACAGATTTGCAGGAGATGTTGAAGGAAGACGCCACTAAGCAGTTTGAGGATGAGAGGGAAAGTATACGTAAGAAAGCCAAAGAGAATATTGAGAAGATTCAGGCCGAAAATCGGAAAACATTTAATTCGAAGAGGCGCGCAGATACAAAGTACCGCATTGATGACCTAGTAGCTATTAAACGAACACAGTTCGGAACAGGACTTAAATTGAGACCAAAGTTTTTAGGTCCTTATAAGGTGACCAGAGTTTTACGTCACGGTAGATATGAAGTGACCAAGGTAGGCGAACATGAGGGTCCGAGGTCTACTTCAACAGTGGCTGAGCAGATGAAGAGATGGGAGCCATCGTCCGAGGACGAACGATAGTCAGGATAGCCGAGTTTGTAGGATGATATTAGCGGCAGCGACTGTACGGTCATATGTAGGCGACATCTTTGTGTCGCGCTTTGCTATCAATATCTGGCAACATTTGCATACGTGCCAATAATATCAGCACTGGTTGACCACTTGCGCAACCCTTTCGCGTCGCCGCAAAGCCAACAGAACATTTGAATAGTTAGTTTTTTACAAGATCCGCTACCATTAACATCGAAAGTGAAACGCTCCACTACCGCGCCGGTTTTCTGTGTCTTTGTGCTTTTAATACCCAATGTAATTACTTATGTTACTTCGAATGACCTAAATTTAACTTTATTGCAAATGTAATTTAAACTAAACTAAAACCTTAAATCTATTAAACTTACCTATATTGTTAAATCAAAAGTGCTAAACTTTAATTGGAATACGGAGAAACAGGGGTAGCAAAGGTAAGAATCCCCACATATATTTTATGTAATATATGTATATAAGGGTAAATTGGGCAGCGGTGAATTTCACGCTGGAAAAATGTGTAGCTCGGGTGATATTACCGAACTAAGTGGGTATATACATATATTACATATATACGTATATATTTTTATAATTACGTCGATGTTTAGCGCAACGAACTTTTTGGGTATATAGAACCGGGCAATGGATTTTCCGTTGGTACGGGAATGTAAATTTACTTGTTGAAAAATTTATATGGGTTTTTTGATGGGACTGTACCTATTGGTAACAGTGAGTAAGCCAATGAAATATTTTGCCGTTTAGGCTTTTTGATTTGGGTTATATACCCAGGGTCCGGATCTTTAGATCGGAGGGGTATATAAATTTTGGGATTTTAGATTTGGGGTCCGTACGTTAGACGGAGGGAATATATATGGGAATATATTGGGTAACGAGAGTACTTACTCAGACATTTTTGTGTGACCTGTGTGTGACTTGTTGGTTTTGTGTTGTACTTTAGCTTTTGTTGTAATGTTCCTCTCGTTGATATTTTGTGTTGTAAAGTTGTACCTCCTTTATGTTGTGTAGTTGGTTTATGTTGTAATAGTGATGTTATTTTGATGTATGTATGTGTTTTTTCCACTTATGTTTTTCAACTTCTATTTTATTTGAAAATTTGTATTTTTCTTCTTGGTTTTTTCAAACAATTCCCTTTTTTCGAGTAATTATATTTTTTTCTAATGTATATTTTTTCTTTATATTGAAACAAAAATTTTTTTCTGTTTCCACCAAACCTCTCTTCTGTTTTTACTTATATTTTCCGTTTTTTGTGTTTTAGCCACAAAATTTATTATATATATTTTTATTATTTTTTTTTTTTGATTTCACCTTATACTGTAGATCCATAGGTCGCTGGTTCATATCCAGCTCGAAGGACCATGTTTAAAAAAACTTCACTAAGCACTGTTCAAACAAAAGAGGGCACGCATGAGTTTAATGCTGAACTATTATTTTCTTTATTATTTTACTTCACTGAAGAGTTATATTAAAATTTAACACAAATCAAAATAAATATGTTAAAAAAATGCGCGGCGGCGGGCGAGCGATATCACAAAAAATGATCGAACGATTGCGGTCACGAAACGATGCGTGGGTGTGGGCAGTTTTAACTAAACTCAATTGAGAGTGAGCGCGGTGGTGGTTGGCAAGCCACGGCTGAGCTGCACTGCTTGCGCTTGGCCGCACTGGCCGGGTGTTGCCAGACGGAGGGGGCGGACTTAGTCAGAAAATTGGATCATGTCTTCAACAGGTGGTAATGATTATTTTAAAAGGGAATGGGCTTTAGTTCTATAGGTGAACGCCTTTTCGAGAAATCGCCATAAAGGTGGACCAGGGGTGACTCTAGAATATGTTTGCACGATATGGGTATCGAATGAAAGCTGTTAATGAGTATTTTGAAAAGGGGTGATCCTTAGTTCCATAGGTCGACGCCGTTTCGAGATATCGCCATATCAAACGAAAGGTGTTACTGAGCATTTTAAGAGGGAGTGGGCATGAGGTCTATAGGTGGACGCCTTTTCGAGATATCGTCATTAGGGTGGGCAGGGGTGACTCTAGAATGTGTTTGTACGATATGGGTATCAAACGAAAGGTGTTACTGAGCATTTTAAGAGGGAGTGGGCATTAGGTCTATAGGTGGACGCCTTTTCGAGAAATCGCCATTAGGGTGGGCCAGGGGTGACTCTAGAATGTTTGTACGATATGGGTATCAAACGAAAGGTGTTACTGAGCATTTTAAGAGGGAGTGGGCATTAGGTCTATAGGTGGACGCCTTTTCGAGATATCGCCATTAGGGTGGGCCAGAGGTGACTCTAGAATGTGTTTGTACGATATGGGTATCAAATGAAAGGTGGTAATGAGTATTTTAAAAGGGAGTAATCCTTAGTTCAATAGGTGGACGCCTTTTCGAGATATCGCCATAAAGGTGGACCAAGGGTGACTCTAGAATGTTTGTACGATATGGGTATCAAACGAAAGGTGTTACTGAGCATTTCAAGAGAGAGTGGGCATTAGGTCTATAGGTGGACGCCTTTTCGAGATATCGCCATTAGGGTGGGCCAGGGGTGACTCTAGAATGTTTGTACGATATGGGTATGAAACGAAAGGTGTTACTGAGCATTTTAAGAGGGAGTGGACATTAGGTCTATAGGTGGACGCCTTTTCAAGATATCGCCATTAGGGTGGGCCAGGGGTGACTCTAGAATGTTTGTACGATATGGGTATCAAACGAAAGGTGTTTCTGAGCATTTTAAGAGGGAGTGGACATTAGGTCTATAGGTGGACGCCTTTTCGAGATACCGCCATTAGGGTGGGCCAGGGGTGACTCTAGAATGTTTGTACGATATGGGTATCAAACGAAAGGTGTTACTGAGCATTTTAATAGGGAGTGGGCATTAGGTCTATAGGTGGACGCCTTTTCGAGATATCGCTATTAGGGTGGGCCAGGGGTGACTCTAGAATGTTTGTACGATATGGGTATCAAACGAAAGGTGTTACTGAGCATTTTAATAGGGAGTGGGCATTAGGTCTATAGGTGGACGCCTATTCGAGATATCGCCATTAGGGTGGGCCAGGGGTGACTCTAGAATGTGTTTGTACGATATGGATATCCAATTAAAGGTATTAATGAGGGGTTTAAAAGCGAGTGGCCCTTAGATGTATATGTGAAGGCGTTCTCGGAATATCGACCAAAATGTGGACCAGGTGATCCAGAAAATCATCTGTCGGGTACTGCTAATTTATTTATATATGGAATACCACTAACAGTATTCCTGCCAAGATTCCAAGGGCTGTTGATTTCGCCTTGTAGAACTTTTTCATTTTCTTCTACTTAATATGGTAGGTGTCACACCCATTTTACAAAGTTTTTTCCAAAGTTATATTTTGCGTCAATAAACCAATCCAGTTACAATGTTTCATCCCTTTTTTCGTATTTGGTATAGAATGATGGCATTTTTTTATTTTTCGTAATTTTCGATATCGATAAAGTGGGCGTGGTTATGGTCGGATTTCGGCCATTTTTTATATCGAGATAAAGTGAGTTCAGATAAGTACGTGTGCTAAGTTTAGTAAAGATATATCGATTTTTGCTCAAGTTATTGTGTTAACGGCCGAGCGGAAGGACAGACGGTGGACTGTGTATAAAAACTGGCCGTGGCTTCAACCGATTTCGCCCTTTTTCACAGAAAACAGTTATCGTCCTAGGAGCCAAGCCTCTACCAAATTTCACAAGGATTGGTTAATTTTTGTTCGACTTATGGCATTAAAAGCATCCTAGACAAATTAAATGAAAAAGGGCGGAGCCACGCCCATTTTGAAATTTTCTTTTATTTTTGTAATTTGTTGCACCACATCATTACTGGAGTTGAATGTTGGCATAATTTACTTATATGCTGTAAAGATATTAACTCTTCTTTTAAAATTTTAATTTAAAAAATTTTTTTTTTAAAAAGTGGGCGTGGTCGTTCTCCGATTTTGCTAATTTTTATTAAGCAGACATAAAGTAATAAGGGTAATGTTCCTGCCAAATTCCATCATGATATCTTTAACGACTGCCAGATTACAGCTTGCAAAACTTCTAAATTACCTTCATTTAAAAGTGGGCGGTGCCACGCCCAATGGCCAAAATTTTACTAGTTTTCTATTTTGCGTCATAAGCTCAACTCACCTACCAAGTTTCGTCGCTTTATCGGTCTTTTGTAATGAATTATCGCACTTTTTCGGTTTTTCGAAATTTTCGATATCGAAAAAGTGGGCGTGGTTATAGTCCGATATCGTTCATTTTAAATAGCGATCTGAGATGAGTGCTCAGGAACCTACATACCAAATTTCATCAAGATACCTCAAAATTTACTCAAGTTATCGTGTTAACGGACGGACGGACGGACGGACGGACGGACATGGCTCAATCAAATTTTTTTTCGATCCTGATTATTTTGATATATGGAAGTCTATATCTATCTCGATTCCTTTATATATGTACAACCAACCGTTATCCAATCAAACTTAATATACTCTGTGAGCTCTGCTCAACTGAGTATAAAAAAAATTTGAAAATTAGAAATCGACAGCGAAATAGCCGAAAAATGTCTACCTTTTCGCTGAGATTTGGTTTACGTGAACTCACTGGGCGTTTTCTTGTATATTAGTGCTCACTTTTGTATACTTATAACTTGCACTTTACAAGATTGCATGTTAAGCTTCTCCTTTCTGTGCGATTAGTCTCCTGCAGGTAATTCGGCCTCAAATAAGTTTTAAATTGATAAGTTATGAACAATATCCGTGGTATTTTTATTTTGATTACATAAATGAAATTTTTATTTGGGTGAGTAAATTAGTTTTATTTTTAATCGCAAACTTCACACATTACATTTGAATATTTATCTAAGCTCAAAGTAGCGCAGGGCTTACAGGTAAGACAATTGAAGATCACCTCACCTGCTGTTTCGCTTCATACATATACGATGGAGACATACGCCAATACTCTGTAAATTATGTTGCGGATTTTTCTTCACAATCATTTTTATCTCACTGGGTGGAATTGCTTTGCATTTCAGTGTGATTGTCATGTCCTAAGGTATTTCTCATTTGACCAGCTATTTAGTAGTACCTTTTCTATTGAAGCTTCTTCATTGCAGCTTGGTTAAGGCAAACAGAGAACAAATACAAAGGGAGAACTGGCAAAAGGTAACCGTGAGTGTAATTTTTTTAATGAATTGCAAACAAAGAAAACAGAATTGAGTAAATTTCGCTGAACGCTTTTGTTATTGCGGAGTTAAGAGCTTACATCGTGAGCTCATCTTTTGTTTAGTAGAGAGCAAATGTATATAACTTAAGCAAAAACTGGTTTTCATATTTTGCAGCTATTCATATTTGAAAACTCCCAACAACCATATTGGTTTAATCTCTATTTGGGAAGCGGAGTACTACCAGCAGTTCCCAAATGCACCTTAAATCAACATTGATAGGGCTTCTAAGGGCACATATAAAAAAAGTATTTTGCTTCTTCTTTCCAATTCAAAAATTTCATATTCTAAAAACCATCATCGTCATGTATGAAAACAACGGAATATAATCATTGAGAACTTCGTGCTTGTTTACTGGGTTATTTTACTCAAATTAATTTGACTATTTCATTACAAATTATGATGAGCACAGTCGAAACTTGATTATGACGTTTTTACTTTCCAATTAAAGTAGTTGTACAGTTCTAGTTTTGCAAAGGTACCCGTTGATATAAACAAACATACATACTTATGTAAGGATGTAGATATATATTTTGTGTTAATAGCCGTGGTTTGTTGTACGCCCTTATACGTTTACGCGTAAAAAAGATCCTTATCCTCGCTTAGATAATGCTTAGGAGACCCATCTAACGGCAGTGGTTAAATAACTGGCTACAGCACAGGGTGTACCGAAAAGTGGAGACACAAACCTCTATTGTATGGCTGTGTATAACATATAGCTGAATCGGTTGCGATGAATAGTGAATAGACACCGTTTTTAGAGGTGAAACATAGAATTAATGTTGAGGTGAAACATAGACACATATTTTATTCGCAGCAATTTCAGAGGTGTATTTAAAGTTTGTCGCTTAGCAGTCCATATAAAGTTTAAGCGTAAACGTCTATAGATGTAAAAAAAAACACAGCTAATATATAGAGTTTTGCTTTCACATCATGCATTTTAAAATCCAAATTAGTTTTGATTGTTAGGAAATTTACTTAGCCTTAATGGAATAACCTTGTAGATCACGTTTTCGAATAGCTAATTGAATAGTAAATCACGCGTGTAAGTAAATCTCTGTGATATTGCGGTTGTATGGAAATTCCAGATGCAGTACCATAGCTTTTTGGTAAAATTAAAAAATGGTGATGGAAAAATCAATTTAATTTGAAGTTCACGGCATTTTGTTATTGCTTATATTTATTATTGGTGTATATTTAAAAACAAAAACATATTTTGAAGTTAAGTCTAGAGTAGTTTCCCGTAAATTTTAAGTCACGAAAGCGCCATTTACAAGCGCTTCAAGTTGATATCAAAAGTTGCTATTTAACAACATTTATTGTACTTTACTGAGGGTTTTTTTGCAATATTAGTAAAGAAGAATACATTTCGTTTACTTATAAGATCGCTGTTGAATTACCGTGGCGTGAAAAAAAACGAGGAATCTTGAATATAAAGGAATGCTATAAACATTCGAGGGTTGTTGCTGTTGTTGTAGCGTTAAAGACACTCCTCGAAGGTTTGCACGTTTATGAGTTTATTGTATTGTTACGAATATTTGCAACGCTAAGGGGTACTGTCATCTCTAAGCGATACTAAGCAGTGACTTGTATGCACATCAACAAATGAATCATTATGTATACCCATATGTCCATACATGCAGCGGAGAGAAAACGTACAAACACATGCATATATCTGAGATGCTCCCAAAAGTAGGAAATGGTTTGTGCAAGTATCACTCACAAATACACGCGCATATGAGAAGCTATAAACGTAGTAATTTTATAGCAGATAACTAACTAGTAAATTCTAGAATAGAAAAGCCTAGAACTATGCAACGAGGAAACCAGGCAGTATAAAAGGCAGCAACAGTAGAGGCACGACAATCAGTTTGATTTAAGACGCTATCTGGCGAGCAATAGTAGTGTTATTGTGAAGAACTTTAATAAAGGCCATTTTGCATTATTGAATAGTGATTCGAACGTTAGCAGAAGGTTGCAAATAAGAGGATTTGCAGTAAATTCGTTACAATTGGTGCCAAAAGAGGAGTTGTTGAATAAATTCCGAAGATTGGGAATACAACTTGAACATGGCAAAGTTAAGTGAATTGAAGATCCAGCAACTGAAGAAGGAGTTGGAGAGCCGTGGATTGAATACAACCGGCATTAAACTCGAACTTCAGGCACGACTACGAGAGGCAATGGAATTAGAAAGAATTGACGTGAAAGAGTGTGTCTTTCATCTTGATGGCGCTGAGACAACAAATTTGGAGGAGAAAAATGAAACACCGCAGACAATGGCGAATACAGACCTGAACATGATATTGGCTGCAATATCGGCATAAATGTCCGAAATGTCATCACAAATATCCACCAACATGTCATCGCAACTGGAAGAACAGAAGACATATATGGCATCTCAACTGGAATCACAGGAGGCACGTATATCCGAAATGTCGGCACAAATTTCAGCGCAGATATCATCTCAGATCTCTACAAAACTTGAAGAGCAGGAAGTCCGTATATCATATAATTCCAGCGCATGGAAGAGACACTAACCCAGTTTCATGAAGGTTTTAGTGGCAGACAGGAAAAATTCGAGGCTGAGGTAGATGCTTTAAAAGGTCGTATACAGGAGCTGCAACTAAATCGCCCAGTTGTTTCAGCAAGCAATACGAAGGTAAAAACTCCATTCTTTGGCGGCTCTGTTCCTTTCCAGGTGTTTAAGATTCAGTTTGAGAAGACCGCAGCAGTGAACAACTGGAGTGCTGAAGATAAAGTTGCTGCACTATTCGTTGCATTAAGGCAACCCTAAACGTAATCGTACCTTAAACTGAATTTTCTAACTAGCCAGAATATGGAGCCATCATACCCCATATGGCACTTTGCGTAAAATTTGACTTTTGAGCGACACACAGAATATTTTAGCTAGGCCCTCGTTTCTTTCAACTATCTTTTCTGTACCAAGACGGAGCTTTCTATCATAGGACATATATAGAAAAGTATGAATATTTTCAACTACTTTCTAGCAGAGTAGTGTTAGCCCTTATTTCTTAAATTGAGGAAGATAAACGGTTTCCCACCTATGGTAAGAAGGCGAAAAGAGCCGTGCTCAAAAAGTGGAGTTTATGGTTACGTCTTATGCACCCATCAATTATTATCTGGAGCCATTTTATGACTGTTCAGGATAACAGGGAATATTTCATCTGTACAAGGCCATCCAAACCTGGAGAAAGTTTTTATCGATTTTGGTGTTAGTCAACCACCCTAGCTATTCCCTCCAAAATAAGAAAGTATGTACTGTGTATAGGTTCCTGCAGTTGTTGTTGTTGTTGATGGTCCTATGCCGGATATATATCCGGTACGTTCCCGTAACAAAGCACCGTTAAGGTACTAGCCCTACCATCTCGGGAATGTTTAACATGATCACATTAAACCTTTTAGGCCATAACGCCCCCCACTCCCTAGTTCCATGAGCAACTTGGGTCGCCAGAGCCGCACTTGCCTGGGTGATACATTCATATTTGTAACAGGATTACCCTCGCGTAGATGAGGTTGACAATTGAGTTGCGGAAACTATAAAGGTTTCCTTGCGGTTCACGAATTTTTTCAGCATAACAATATATGTCCTTCACTTGTTTTCGAAAAAACTCAGTTCCTTTGCTCTGCAATGACGACCTTAATTTACTCGTGGATATCCTTGCTGTACGTGAATAACTTAACCCTTTTATGTCAACCCGCTGAGCCGCATTAAGAATTGCCGCTGTTGCTCGAAAAAAGAGCCACAATGTTAACTTTAAACTTAGATGTATTGATTTAGGTCTATATATGTACGTTTTATTATCTGCATAGAGATTACAGGAATGTACGTTAAAAATAACTGTAAAAATATACCACGGGTCTTCGAAAATTTAAAGTGATTGCCTTTTCGCATACGCAATGGAAGCACAATTGCGCAATGAAAAGCAAACCCTTGAAATATACAGTCTCATTTTAACTGCAAGCGTAACTCCCTCCACGTCTCACAATGGCGCCTCTGCCGTTAAAGCATGGCAAAAATCATGAAAGCTTTCGCTAAATCTAATACATGTTTCTAATAGAGAATTTTCCAGGGATCAAGAATATATAACTGTTTTTCAACAGAAAATTATAGTTTAGTTTACAAGGTAGAGCCGCTCAAAGTTGACCAATTTTCAACATTGGGAAAAATTTTAAAAATTTCTTTTTTTTCGTTGTATTTAAAATGGTTTTGTGAGTAAATAAGGCGGCCGGTTGTCGTTTTCTTGTATAGCAATTAAAGATAATTTAATTTAGGATTGAAAAAAAAAAAAAAATTGTTTTTGTTTTGGTAAAAGGTCGGAATGCCTATTTCTAGGCCCTTTTTAAAACTTTGATGAAAAAAAAAAAATTTTTAAATATGTGCCCCGTCAAATTAACAGTAGTTATTTGTGAAATATTCAGTTACCTAAATTCATAAAGTCTACCTGCGTCCAGCTGCAACTTCACTTTTTACATCAAATAAAGTTAAATAACCTTGGGCATAAATACGCGGCTGAGCAGGTATATATAATTCAGTACGGCCGTAAGGTCGTTTTTGTTATTGGAACTTATTAACAACATAAATTTTTTTAGTTACGAATTGTATACCTGAAATTCATTTTAATAATTTCAGTAGGTATATAAAGCTATCCATCATGTCCAATCCAATGCACATTATCATTCGTCTTTTGGAGATTAAGGAACTAAGTATTCTGTTTACTTAAATAAAGTGAATAGTATTTTTAAATATAGTTCACAGTTTAATATTTAGTCAGATAAACTCGAAGCCAATTCTAATATGTATCTAGAAAACTCGAAACTATTTGCGGTGTTTAAATCTACAAAGTCAAGACGGGACTTCGTTGGGGCTATTATGAGAAAATTAGCGAGTGAAACAAGCATTAAAGAAAAGGAAGGCCTGGAAGAAAAAATTGGTTTACAATACATTATGATAGAAAGCAAATGGAAGGACGTCTATCGTAACAATTTAAAATTTCTAAGTAAGCATGAAAAGTGGCTAGCTGACAAAACTTTTTTGAACGAAGAAACGCCTAGCACGTCAACCAATCCAACTAGAGGGAGACCAACAAATCCCATAGAAGAGTGTTCTATCTACACAAGAAAAAGGAAGCTGTCTGATACCACAAAAGGTATGGCCATGACTCATCTTTCAGAAGCACTGACTATTAAATATAAAAAAAGATGAAGAAAACGCGAAGTCTCATATACCAGAAGCAGTTGCGGTAGCAAGTTCAGTGCTTACCATTAGGAGAATTGTCTGAAAAAGCTCAAGAATCTAAGAACAAGGACTACAAAAGATACAGATGTATGAACACCTGCACGAGTTAGACAAAACGAAGACCTTTTCAACATGTTAGCTATCTCACAAAAAGATCTTACAGATGCGTATAGCTCAGAAATGGTTGCTTTGTTAGATATATGCTCCAGTGACGATGACTATGTTAAGATAAAATAAGTTTCTCACTTCTTATCACAACAATGAAAAAGAGATTTACTAATCAATTTTGTTACTTTATTGAAAAATAAGATATCTATGTACAAGTTAATTTTTTATTTCAAATAAAAGAATTAATTAATTTAGTAATTTATAAATATATACTTTTCGTTATTGCATTTCTCTAAAGTTTATCAAATTTATTTTAAAGCTTAGGCATTTCACCTTCAAACGAGTATTAAATTTTTATAGAAATCAATACGTCTATCGAGTTTTGTACAAATTGGTAAGCGGTTACTATGATCAAACTTTTTAGCATAAATGGGCAGTACCACTCCCCTTTTCCAAAATTCGTTGGCTGTTTAATCTTTAGCTCAAATAAAATCTCATTGAACCACTTTCAATAACTTTTAGTTATTAATAAAATACTCATTTGGCTTGTAAATTAAAAAAAAAAAAACATGTAAAATTTTACGATGGATTTTGAAGCACCTTGTTATTGTGGCACCAAAACAGACATTTGAGTTTTATAAAAGTATTGCCATTTAAAAGAAACAATACGTCTATCGATTTCGGTAGTTATTGATTACGTGACTACTTAGATACAACTTTTTATCATAAGTGGGCAGTGCCACACTATCTTATCAAAATCATTAGTTTATCTTATTTAGTGCTTAAATACGTCATTATAAGACAAATCTCATTTTATTTTTTTTCGATTTTGACGAATTTTTTTGAAGCAGCCTGTATCTGTGATATTCTGAGCTTTCACACAATAAAACTTCAAATAATTAGCGTTCATTTGCATTTTAAATTTTTAAAATATCTTCATTGGTTCTAAAGTTATGATTTTTGCACGGACACCTAAGACACTGTCAAATTTGTCCGCATATGAGAAAAGCATTATTGATGAATATTTAAACAGTTTTATTTCCAAAACAAGAATATTAATACATACAAATAAGACTGAGTAAGGAGGTTCATAAAGCTTTGTTCATAAATTAAAGAATAATGTTTTGTGTACAAAATATTCAAAATAATTGTACGGAAAGTTATGTTGTGACGTTTTTTGAACTTTTCCAGCCAGCCGGATGATGCACTAAAATCGTCGTAATTGAGTCTCACTGCAATTTCTTTAGCTTTGCTCCTTATATGTTGTGCCTGACAGAGGAATGCTCTTATTTCGAGCCTTCACAAACCATTCGTAGTACAATTTATCAATATTAAGGCCTTTGGGCTTCAGCAAACTCCTTTTTCTCTCCGGGTTGACGTCAGTGTCCCACAAACTTAAAATTTGATCTTTGTTTTTGATAATGATAGCAGCTTGCGTTTTGCTGATCTTACATTTCTTTGCCAACTCTCGTACACTTAGTTTTTCTTTCTTATGAATTTCAATGACATTAACTTTGTCTTTAATACTAATTTAGGCATTGCGATTCACTTACGTACACACACAAGAAGATACTAACTACGTGTATGCAATAGGTACATACATTTTTATGTTTTTTACTGTATTGAAAACAAGTTCTTCGTATTCAGGGGATTCCCCTACATCCATGCACGTATTATTGAATAAGCAACAGCTGCACGAATATGGTAAAGAGTAAATGAAAAAAAAGTGTTGTAAGCTGTCCGGTTGTGGGAAATTAAAAAGCCCTTTGGGGTAAAAAGCAAGTGTCCGCGTCCCGTTATGGGAGGGTTGTCCGCTCAAAAGGGAAAACTTAAAAAAATGCTTAAGGAGTTTTTCGTACTGAAAAAATTATCCGTTTATGAGAGGTGTCCGCTTAAGAGAGGTGCCCGTTAGGAGAGAGTACACTGTATATAAAAAGTGGGCGAGGTTATCATCCGATTTCGCCCATTTTCAGTACCAATATATTCTGGGTCCAGATAAGCTCGTGTACCAAATCTGGTAAAAATATCTCAATATTTACTCAATTTTTTTCGATTCCTTTATATCTGTACAACCAACCGTTATCCAATCAAAGTTAATATACTCTGTGTACAATGCACGCTGAGTATAAAAATATAGTGTATTTAAATAAAGTAGATAACCCTATAACAGTTATACTAACTACCGCTTGCATTATGCTACTTTTTATCTGTTTACCGATGCGATTTTGTTACGAATATTATTGAGAGGGAGAGAGCATCTTCGGCTGTTTAAAAACAAATAACCGTCAATGCACAGCCAGAACAGATACAGCGTTACTGAAACGATTTAAATTAGAGTACCTATGGAGTTAATCGAAATGGCTTCTGAAATAAATTACTTATTATTCAATGGCCAAAAAAATTTGCCATTGCTAGTCTTTATTATTCAGGAAAGTTATTATAAATATAAAAAGTTATGACTATACCAAAGGCTTTGACACTGAAATTTAAGATTTTTCAAAAAGTCGAATTAATCGATGTGTGCACTGAGCGGCTAACATATAAAATGTATTATATGAACAAAATATTGAAAACTTTCCACCTAACAACTATTCAAGCTTTCTATAAAACTTATTTATCTAACCAACTTTTACAGCTCTTTTGTTTTTATTTTCATATGCAAATTTATATACATACATATGTGTTTATTACAGTACAAATAACCGAATTAACCTGTTTTTAAAATTTCAACTCAATTGCCATAATTATGATTTTTTTCTGTTTTATCACAATACATACCCTTGTCCTTCGGCGCGGACCATTAAGCTCAAATTCCACGCTATGCCTAATATTGTTAGTAAAATTAAAGTTTTCATTTCAATGCACACAGTATTAGTTTCAAATAGAGAATGTAGATTAGTGCAGTGTACGTTTTTAGATTTCACAAAATTTCAATTTCACTTCAACAAATATACAATTTGTATGTTTTTTATATGATTCACGTTTTTTAACGACAACCGCTAAACTTCGATTTTACTACCTTCCCGATTATCTGCTAAGCGCGAACTGACCAAGCAAACGCCGTTTTGGTTTAAGCAAAGTTTTGTGCAATAGCGAGATATTTATTTATAAACTAAACAAAAGAGGAACACAATGAAATACAAAAACAATAAAACACTAACAAAAATTGGTTGCTTGCTGACAAATTATGACAAGTGAGTACTACAAATAAGCAACAGAAATAAAAAATAGCCCACCAAAAAAACAAAAAAAAACCACAGCAGCCTGTTAAAAAAATACGCTACTCTTGGGGTTTTTTATAAAGAGTCAATAAAGTGTATATTTGTAGATACCTAAATGTGGTGACATGCATGAGTGTAAACAAAAAATGTATTTTAAATAATACCCGGCTTGATTAATGCATAGCCACGATCTTGACTGCTTTTAGTAACCCCCATATTTCACGTGTCTTCTGATGCCAAACAAAAACAGCTGAAATCCTGTTTACGTTGATGTCGAGTACTTTTTTGAACTTGAACTTCGTAGTGCAAGGGCGATTTTTATGTTTTGCCCGATAAGTTTAGAGGTTTGAATTTGAGCATCTTTTAATAAATAATTTGCATTATATATATCTCGTACGCCGCACTGTGGGTAGTTTACAGAAAAGTTGCTTACAATTTTCCTCGCATAGCACGTTATAATAGTTAAGCTGAGTACTGTTACACCTGTTTGGTGTTCAGGATATCAGTATTCGTATATACTTTTATTTCATATCAAACTACAAACTCATCAGCTAACATAAAAGTTTAAATAAATTTTCTCAAAAACGTCTCATAAAGGAAATATATAATTTTTCAAATTGCTCAGCGGATTGAACAGTGCATTAAAATTTAGGATATATAAAAATTTTACAATGAGAAAAATTTTAATTTGAATATCCTTGCCAGCAGGAATGACTCGAGGAGGGATACGGTTCCAGCCAATAACGTCATGCAATTCTACACGACGGCAATGGAATCAGGTTTGGATAATGGAATGTATTAGCATTCTCTAGAGATGTCTAGATCATTTAAACTGCCCTCATACTGTAGTATGTTTCAGCCACTCGATGTCCGGAAGAAAATTGGCAAGGTTAAAGCCAAGCAGCAATAAAGGCATTAGCTACACCACAACTAGCTCAAATATAGTAGGGGCATGCACGCAACTTTTGGCTGTGTTAGCCTACATTAAACAAGCTTCCTTTATCAGGGTTTCCGGCTCAAAGCCAAATAGAAGGAAATGAGATGAACTGACATGAAAAGGCGCAAGAAAATGAGCGAATAATCAGCGTCGACGTTGGCAAATTCGAAATTTGTATTTGAAAAAAAAAAAAAAAATAAAAAAAAAAATAAAATAAAAATCCAGCAAAAGTGCAAATATCACGAGCTACATGATCAGACTACACTTAATCAAGGACAAGGACCCTATTAATTAGATCCCATAAACTTATAGCGGTATGATTCGGTATTTGGGCTTTGGGTAAGCATGAGAAACAAATAAGTATTCCGTAAAATGACCACTGCAGATATTGTAAAGGCGGAATTACCAAAAGGACTGCTGTGCACTTTCTTTGCAAACTTCCGGCTCTAGCTAGAACGCGTCTAAGATTCTTAAGAAACCCATTTTTGAAAAATCTCGGTAGGTTTTCTCAAATAAGGACCCCAGAAATTCTTAATTTAATAAACAACTCGTGCTGTTTGTAGTTCATATTCGATGTAGCATTCAGTAGTTTCAGACGAGTTTAATGGCGCCAAAGCGGCTTTTTATTCGCTACTTGCGCGACCTGCGTGGCAGCCGTTATAACAACGTACGTACCACCAGCGAAGTTTGGTCTCAAAGTCGTAAAAAAGTTTGCGTAAAATTTGCGGATATTAGCCAAAAATTTGTCCAAAAAGTCGATCTTAGAAATTGACAGCGAAAATAGCCGAAAAATGTCTGCCTTTTCGCTGAGATTGGTCTACGTGAACTCACTGGGCGTTTTCTTGTATTTTAGTGCTCACTTGTGTAAACTTATAACTTGCACTTTACAAGATTGCATGCTTAGCTTCTCCTCCTGCAGGTAATTCGGCCTCAAATAAGTTTTAGATTGATAAGTTATGAACAATATCCGTGGTATTTTTATTTTGATTACATAAATGAAATTTTTATTTGGGTGAGTAAATTAGTTTTATTTTTAATCGCAAACTTCACACATTACATTTGAATATTTATCTAAGCTCAAAGTATCGCAGGGCTTACAGGTAAGACAATTGAAGATCACCTCACCTGCTGTTTCGCTTCATACATATACGATGGAGACATACGCCAATACTCTGTAAATTATGTTGCGGAATTTTCTTCACAATCATTTTTATCTCACTGGGTGGAATTGCTTTGCATTTCAGTGTGATTGTCATGTTCTAAGGTATTTCTCATTTGACCAGCTATTTAGTAGTACCCTTTCTATTGTAGCTTCTTCATTGCAGCTTGGTTAAGGCAAACAGAGAACAAATACAAAGGGAGAACTGGCAAAAGGTAACCGTGAGTGTAATTTTTTTAATGAATTGCAAACAAAGAAAACAGAATTGAGTAAATTTCGCTGAACGCTTTTGTTATTGCGGAGTTAAGAGCTTACATCGTGAGCTCATCTTTTGTTTAGCAGAGAGCAAATGTATATAACTTAAGCAAAAACTGGTTTCCATATTTTGCAGCTATTCATATTTGAAAACTCCCAACAAACATATTTGTTTAATCTCTATTTGGGAATTCAAAAATTTCATTTTCTAAAAACCATCATCGGCGACCACCTTGGTGTGATGGTAGCGTGCTCCGCCTACCACACCGTATGCACTGGGTTCATACCCCGGGCAAAGCAACATCAAAATTTTAGAAATAAAGTATTTCAATTAGAAGAACATTTTTCTAAGCGGGGTCGCCCCTCGGCAGTGTTTGGCAAACGCTCCGGGTGTATTTCTGCCATGAAAAGCTCTCAGTGAAAACTCCTTTGCCTTGCAGATGCCGTTCGGAGTCGGCATAAAACATGTAGGTTTCGTCCGGCCAATTTGTAGGGAAAATCAAGAGGAGCATGACGCAAATTGGAAGAGATACTCGGCCTTAGATCTCTTCGGAGGTTATCGCGCCTTACATTTTCTTTTTTTTTTTTTTAAACCATCATCGTCATGGATGAAACCAAATTGAGAACTTCGTGCTTGTTTACTGGGTTATTTCACTCAAATTAATTTGACTCTTTCATTGGAAATTATGATGAGCACAGTCGAAACTTGATAATGACGTTTTTACTTTACAATTAAGGTAGTTGTACAGTTCTAGTTTTGCAAAGGTACTCGTCGATATAAAACAAACATACATACTTATGTAGGAATGTAGATATATATTTTGTGTTAATAGCCGTGTTTTGTTTTACGCCCTTATACGTTTACGCGTAAAAAAGATCCTTATCCTCGCTTAGATAATGCTTAGGAGACCCATCTAACGGCAGTGGTTAAATAACTGGCTACAGCACAGGGTGTACCGAAAAGTGGAGACACAAACCTCTATTGTATGGCTGTGTATAACATATAGCTGAATCGGTTGCGATGAATAGTGAATAGACACCGTTTTTAGAGGTGAAACATAGAATTAATGTTGAGGTGAAACATAGACACATATTTTATTCGCAGCAATTTCAGAGGTGTATTTAAAGTTTGTCGCTTAGCAGTCCATATAAAGTTTAAGCGTAAACGTCTATAGATGTAAAAAAAAACACAGCTAATATATAGAGTTTTGCTTTCACATCATGCATTTTAAAATCCAAATAAGTTCTGATTGTCAGGAAATTTACTTAGCCTTAATGGAATAACCTTGTAGATCACGTTTTCGAATAGCTAATTGAATAGGAAATCACGCGTGTAAGCAAATCTCTGTGATATTGCGGGTTTATGGAAATTCCAGATGCAATACCATAGCTTTTTGGTAAAATTAATTGGTGATGGAAAAATCAATTTAATTTAAAGTTCACGACATTTTGTTATTGCTTATATTTATTATTGGTATATATTTTAAAAAAGCATATTTTGAAGTTAAGTCTAGAGTAGGCTTGAAGTGGATATCGAAAGTTGCTATTTAACAACATTTATTGTACTTTACCGAGGGTTTGTTTTGCAATGTTAGTAAAGAAGTATAAATTTCGTTTACTTATAAGATCGCTGTTGAATTACCGTGGCGTGAAAAAAAACGAGGAATCTTAAATATAAAGGAATGCTATAAACATTCGAGGGTTGTTGCTATTGTTGCAGCATTAAAGACACTCCCCGAAGGTTTTTGGGGAGTGTTACCGATGTTCATGGTCCTTTGCCAGATGTAGATCCACTACGTTTCGGTAACAAGCGCTATTCAAGTACAAGCCCGACCATATTGGGAACGATTTAATATGACCAGTTTGAACCTTTTAGGGGTCGATAAATTAGCTAAAAAGTATGCCCGATAGTGAAAAATTTCCGTTTGCACGGTTATGAGTTTATTGTATGAAAAAATTACCAAGGTGAAAAATATAGAAAATTGTATCACGAATAAAATGAGTGTCAAACATTTTTGGGTTTTGTTAATGAGTGTTAAACTTTTTTTGTACCACGTATAGTTTCCGAGATGTTGACTAAAATAGATAACAACATGTTTTTTGCATTACTTTGCAAAAAATATTCGCCGGACTCTGTTAACCTGAAACAAAGGTTTCCTTAATAAACAATGTCAGTTTCCCACACGAAGTCGAAACATGTTAGTCTTCCACGGGAACAACGAATTTTGCTAGTCTTCCATAGGAATTGAAACGAGTTATCCTTCCATGAGACCGACGATGTATGATCGCCAATAACCTCCTCCAATCTCCGCCCATGTTGCGCGTAGGGATCATAATCGAAGAGGATATGCGATACGTCGTCTATTTTTCTCCTTGCAGATTCTAATGGAATTGAAACAGCAGCTGTAAGTGAGAAGTCGACGTCTCCTTGAGGTTACTCTTATCATGGCTCTAACTCGGGGATAAATGCCCTGTCAAAAATTTCTAGCTAATTCTGCACGTAGGTGGTACATTTTATTTCCTTACTCTCTGCCTCCTACGCCCAGCGCGGCAGTAATTATTTAGTAAGCTGGGAAGATTTGTAGCGCTCCACTGCGTTGCACGATTCAAAAGAAGCGCTATTCATAAAAATGTTGTGAGAAGCTCTACTTGCAATCAAGCCACAACGCAATGAGTTGAAGCTGCGTGCACCTTCTTGTTGGATCTTAACCATTACATGGATGGTAGGTTGAATTAGTCTCTTCATGAGAATCACTGTCGCATTATTCTGTGTCATCAGATGAAGACCGTAGTCATTCATTCATCGATTTATATTGGACAATACTTGATATATTTTAAGTTGTACCAGCTCGGAGTTAGATGCTGTTATAATAGCAGCCAGCTCATCTTCAAAAGCGACGGGATAACTACTTTCTGATATGAACAAGCGACGAAGGTTGCCATACAAAGCTTTACCGATACTGACAGCTAACAATGATCTTGGTGCTTCATATGAAAGCTAACGATGCATTCGATAGCCCTTTTTTATGACAAGTAGATATGGTAGTATTTCTAGAGAGTATTTTATCGCATCGAATAAATCGATTGATTTCAAGGTATTTGGTGTCCAGCTGATCAAAAAAATCAACGACATTGCTTGACAATTGGGCATCTCAGTTTATCTTACAGTATTTGTAACCTTCTCTGTGGAAGTCATAATGGTGATAACACCAACTATATTTTTCGAGTTGCTTTCAGCTTGCGAAGTAGATCCTTGTGTGTAGTCATTGCTTTTACATGTATAGCAACAGCTTGGGATTGGCATATGTAATCAGCATTATTGCTCCAGCGGGTATCCTAGTAGATCTTGGTGCTTTTCTGAAAAAAAGTTAAATACTTATAGTTTTACTATGTTCCTTACTTCTCAGATTCAGCTCATCACCTTTATTTAATATTTTCATTTTTAAAACATATTGGTGTTAAGAAAAACTGTAAAAGATACAGAGTATTCTTCGTATTTGAACATCGTCTTTTCACAATTCAAAATTCCAATAAATATACATTTTTCTTACTATTTTCCCTTCTTACTCATTTACCATATACAAAAATCATCACCACACTTCTCATTATCCACTCTTACTAATTATAAAACTTTTCAAGGCTAATCAAATGCAAATGAGTAATTTCCGGAACAATACAAATTACATTCACAACTAGAAATGTGTATTTTTAGCCACAATTTTCAATTTCTGCTTTTATAATTTACCCCATCATTGTTTGTTACAACAACAACTTTGTTAGCGATAAATTTCCATTTTTAACGCCTCTCCGTCGACTCCAACAGTGAAGAAGAATTATGAAATTTTTACAATTTCCTTTCGTTTTTGCTTTCTGCATCGCTTTGCCTTGAATTTTACTGCTATTTATCTCATTTGTTTGTTGCCTCAATGCGCTGTAAAAAGTTTCGCTTCCGCTGTTGTAACTGCACTTGCATTTAACTCTCTGTTTTGTGCCCACAAAAGTATGCTTCGGCAAATACGTCGAACCAAGCAACTGAGCGGCGGAATAAATACGTATGTGTGTATATGTATTTAACAACTTCCCTGTCCAATGAGTCATATGTGACTCAAAAGAGCGTATTGAAATAAGTTAATGAGTCACATGTGACTCATTTCTTTATACAACTTAAAGACGCTTTCTTGGTATGAACGTGTGGTTATATATTTGTGAATTCTATGTGAGCGTATATCAAAAGTCCTAACCTTTAGGAAAATTAAAGAAAATTTCGAAATTTTTTTTCTAACACCTTTTTCTCATTTTCTTAAATTTTTGTATATACTTCCAACTTAAATTAAACAAAAAAGCACACTAATACACGCTTTTGACATTTATATATCAATTTACCGTTATTGTGGTTCGAAAACTTAAATTTTTTCTTATAGTCCTATATGTTCACATGTGACTCATTGAACGTGGTAAACAAAATTATTTTTGCTACGTTCAGGAGTCACATTTGACTCACAAAATAAAATAGCCAAATTAAGGTAAATATATGTCAAATTATTTAAAAAAAATAATATTTTATATATTTATATTATTCAATTACGCAATACAAAAAACTAATGGGCGTGGGGCATTCTCAAAGCGCTTTGTATGGGGACAGGGAAGTTGTTAATAAATAATAATAACACTACTAAAGTGAAATGAAGTGATATGACTTCGAGGCTGGAAATATTTGCAGGTATGTACAGTAGACAACTTCTTCTAGGAATTGTTTCACAAGATATATTAAGAAGATTGATGCTCCATCCTCTACCCGTACCCGTAAAACTTGATGTGTATATAGAACAAGAACTGTGTAAGCATTAATGTGACTTTAACCGTAGCCATAGCGGCAAACGTAATTGAAGTCAAACACGTAAAGGCAACCCTAAACGTAATCGTACCTTGAAATTGAATCTTGTAACCAGCAAGAATATGGAGTCACCAAGCTCCATATGACAGTTTGGGAGAAATTTGACTTTTGAGCAACACGTAGAATATTTTAGCTAGGCCCTCGTTTTTTTAAACTATCCTCTCTGTACCCAGAATGAGTTTTTTATCATTGGATACATCTAGAAAAGTGTGACTATTTTCGACTACTTTTTAGCAGAGTAGTGTTAGCCTATTGCCACCGTGCAGGGCAGGGCAATTGCCACTTCTTTCATAAATTGAGGAAGATGTACGGTTTTCCACCTATGGTAAGAAGACGAAAAGTGGAATTTATGGTTAGGTCTTATGCACCCATCAATTATTATCTGGAACAATTTTATGACTGTTCAGGATGACATGGAATATTTCATCTGTACAAGGCGATCCAAACCTGGAGAAAGTTTTTATCGCCCACACGATTTTGGTGTCAGTCAACCACCCTAAAAAATAAGAAAGTTTGTACTGTGTATAGGTTCCTCCGCTTGTTGTTGTATTAACGATGTTGATGGTCCTATGCCGGATATTGATGCGGTACGTTCTTGTAACAAAGCACCGTTAAGGTGTAACGATTAACATTACCACATTGAACATTTTAGGCCATAACGCCCCCACCCCCTAGTTCCAAGAGCAACTTGCGTCGCCAGAGCCTCACCTGCATGTGTGATATATTCATATTTGTTGCAAGACTACCCTCGCGTAGGTGAGGTTGACAATTGAGTTGCGGAAGCTATAAAGCTTTGTATTGCGCTTATCAACCCCTTGAATCCCTAAATGCCTCTAAAGAATTCTGGTTACAGCTTAAAACGTTGGTGAATCTATGAAATGTGAAATCCCAAAAAATTCGGTTTACAAAATGGATCCGAAAGGTCCTAATTGTGTTTCAATGATAGGTTCCTGTGCTGTTTTTCGTTATAAGACATTTGTAAGCGCCTTAAGTAAAACTTCATTACTATTTGTCCATTCCCCATCATATGTATAGAACTTCCCTCAATCTTGCTAGTTTATTACGGAATCGATGTCTGAATGAAGGTTTTTCCGTAGCGATCTCTTTCCAGTCCAGTGGTTCACGAATTTTTTCAACATAACAATAGATGTCCTTCACTTGTTTTCAAAGAAACTCCTTACTTTGCTCTGCCATGGCGATCTTGATTTACGCATGGATATCCTTGATGTACGTGAACAACTTAACCGTTTTGTGTGACCCTGCTGGGCAGCATTAAGAATTACCGCTGTTGAGCCACAATGTTAACTTTAAACTTAGATGTATTAATTTAGGTCTATATATGTACATTTTATTATCTGCATAGAGATTACAGGAATGTACGTTAAAAATAACTGTAAAAATATACCACGGGTCTTCGAAAATTTAAAGTGATTGCCTTTTCGCATACGCAATGGAAGCACAATTGCGCTATGAAAAGCAAACCCTTGAAATATACAGTCTCATTTTAACTGCAAGGGTAACTCCCTCCACGTCGTTCGTTGGTAAAAATTACGTATACGACAAGTAGTACAAATTCATATTGGCTATGATGGCAGCAGGAGCTGAGTTTTAAGGTGCGTGCACACTAAGCGGCGCGACATGTAGCGGCAGCGGCGCTTCACTTTTTTGCCTATTTGATCAACATTGCCGCTCATGGCCGCGTCGCGTAGTGCTGCTGCCGCTAGGTGTGAATTGTTCCATAAGAATACAAAATAATATTTTGAAGCGCAGTGTAGTGCAGCTCAGTGTGGCCTTAGCTTTAGCAATAAACATCCAAAGCCAATTCTTACATTCATTACAAGCATACAAATTGCAAATGTAAATGTAAATACCAATATGAATGCTAATGAGTACGCACACACATACATAGATATATACGTTTCATGTATGTTTGTTTGCGCCTCTCTTGTTTGGGGTAAAAGTGAATGCGCGCAGAAAAGTGAATGCGAATGCGAATTTATTCGGTTATGAATGCATGCTGCGCTGCCTACTTTCTTCTTATTGTTGTAATTCATACAAACATTCGTATGTATGCATGTACACACTTTGCTTGCTGCCTGATTTATGCTTTTCAACATGGCCACGTGCCATAAACGAACGACAAACTGAAATGCCAGAGAGAAAGTGCTGCCTCATGACGCAGCTGTTGGTGCCACTGCAGTGCAAGCGGTTATGATATACTTTCCTGCTTACTGCATATGTGTGTGTTTGTTTTTTGGCTTGTGGGTGTCTATTTGCCAGTATTTATGCAGTTTATATGCTTGTTATTGTTGTTATTCATATCTTTGCAATAGTTTTACATGCGACTTTTGGTTTATGCATTTTCAGTATCTCTGACTTAGTTGCCGCTGTGTTTCCTGCGCTTCACACAAACTCACACACGCACGCACACACACACGCACACACACACCGTTGCACATGTCGAGTGTAATTGTAGGCATACTTACATTTGCTCGCTCTTGTAAAAATTGTTGCTAGTCAGCACAATTTGTCGGGATATATTAACATAATTTATTGCATTTGAAATATGAGTTTGTCGCCGGTGTGCAGGTGGTTGGCTGCAATTAATAGAAATATTCATGAGTCTACCCAAATGTAAATACCTACATTTGTATATTTGTGGTTACAGTTTTGTTTACTTTTCTATGTAAATAATTAAATTAAGTTCTCTTCTAGCTAATTCGGCTGTGCATTTGAGCATTTATAATATTTACAATCTCTTATATTTGTCTTTAGTACAGCCTTCTGGAACATATTTATTGCGTAAAATTTTGCACATTTGGCTACTTTTACAGACACAGCACAGAAAATATTGAAAATTGTTTGCTTTTGAATAAAGCAAGAATAATTTATTAAACATTAATGATATTTCGTGCGTCTGAAGTTTTATTTCAAAATAGTGTAAACAGATTTTAAATGCATATTTTATCTGAAACTTATTTTAAAGGTTTTCATATATAAGTCATATAAGTCGCATCTGTCATGGCAGTTGACCTTCCTGAACAGGTCAATTTGAAATGCTCATGTATCCTATGACAATAACCTTATATAAAGCGCCGCAAAAGCAGACAACCCCAATGACCTCAAAATCATCCTGAAGTGAGCCCGAAAAGTTCCTAAATGATTGCGAAAGCCACCTTCACAAACATATGAAATAGTACCTAAACGAACCCAAAATGATCATGAAAATAATCACAGAACTATTCAAAAATAGTGTTGATATGGTTTCAATGAGTTGCCGAAAACGTTCAAGAAGGTGCGCCATGATCTCGAAATAATTGCAAAAGCAACCCTTAATGGCTAAGACATAGTATCAAAACAGTTCCAAAATGATAGTGAAAATCATCTTGAAAAAGTGACAAAATGATTTCCAAAACAATAAATAATCAGCCCCAAAATGATCAAAGAATAATGGTGAAACAGTCCCAAAATAACATCGCAACCATTATGGTTACCAAGTCGTCATAATTTGTCCGTAAACAGTTTTGAAAATTGCAAGTTTTTTCCAAAATAATTTCAATAAGATCGCGTATTTATCACGAAAACAATCTGCGCATTGTATGAGTTAATCGGGGATTGCCCGTATTGCTTTTTTTAAATGTATGAAAACTTTTATTTCAAGCAATTTTTAAGTTTATAATTTATTTAATATTTTGGGAAACAGTTAAGCAACGTGACATCACGACGGACATTACTCCAACATAATCGCATTAGTAATACCATGGATGGTTAAAAAATGGTTTCATAATTACTGAAAACAGTAGTCCGCAAATTATCAGGAAATTACTCTAAAATAGACACAAAATTATCCTCACGTTACCACAAAATAACCCCATGATTCCAAAACGATCATGAAAACAATCTCCAAGTTATTCCGAAATAGTGATACAATTCTCTAAAACAGATTCCGAGAATGGTCTTGACTTACGCTTGACTTAGATCCCGAAACAGTCGGAATGATCCTGAAACAAACCTAACTAGTTATGATATTGTTCCGCAAATATCCCAAAAAAGACATGAAAACAATCTGAAAATTGTTCCTATTAGTGATGGAATGATCTCAAACGGATCACGAAAACAGTCAAGAAACGGCGCTGAAATTATTTCAAAATATTCGCGACATAGCTACGAAACGATGCCGAAAAATACCCTTGAATTAGCTTGAAGCATTACCGATTTGGTCTCATTTTGGTCCCGAAAAAATCTTCGAAGTTTTCGTAAAAAAAATCCTGGAATCATTTTGAATTGATCCCGAAAAGGTCTGCATATATGCTCAATAATAGCCCAAATTCTTCTTTTTTAATTGACACTTAACCGTTTAAACGGTTATGGCGATCCAATAAGGCGCGCCAGTTACTTCGTTGCTTTGCTAACTGGCGTCAGTCAGTCACACCCAAGGAATTTAAATCGTTTTCCACCTGGCCCTTCCAGCGGAGTGCGTGCCACCCTCTTCCTCTGTTCCTATAGGCAGATTCCGATAAAAAAATTTCGAACCAGAGCGTCATCTGTCATTTTTGGCCGCATTAAATCTTCTTCTATCTTTGAAGAACTTTTACTTCGAACACTTCAGAGCCGCTTGATTTGATGTTGTCATGGTCCATGCTTCTGCTTCATTTAGCAGGACGGGTACGTTAAGTGACTTGTAGAGCACGATTTTGGTTTGCCGAGAGAGAAGTTACCTAATTTACGATTCCTACTTACTTTCCTTTCCTCCCTATTTTCTTAATAGATAACTTCGTATAAACTTTCCTTTCCTTATCAGGCCCCTTCTAACGTTTCTGACAAAGTGACTATAACCAGATCCGTCAACGTTATTATCATATCATTATCATCAATTTCTCTATTATTCTTCCTTTTATCTCTACTTTTTTTTATATTCACACACTTTATGCTTTCCTTTTCTTATATTTGCTTTTCGGTTTTTATTTTTATTTCTTGAGTTCGCTTATTTCCATTCTTTGCTTTGATGTCTGATTGCGCCCTTATTGACTAAGACATATATCTACATAGTTCAAAAGGGTAGAATATCTGGATTCCCTCATACCCTCAGCAAATTTCTTAGCACTAGTACTACACAGCAGTTTAATTGGCTGAGAGTATTCCCGCGATAGGCAGGCCTGTCGTAAAAAGCGACTAAAATCCAGAGATTCGATTGGCCATATCAAAATGTCACGAAATGGTTTGTGCTATTTTCTGCAACATGCCCGATGAACCTGAAAAGCAGAAAGATTATATAAAAAATCCAACGATGTAAACAAGCTCTGAGTAAAATGATAAATGATCTATAGAATACCGTTAATTAAATTTTCGACAATTATGTTTTACTTAAATCTTTCATTAAATGCAACTACAAACAATAACAAACAACCAAGTATAAATCAAGGATCGCTTATACAACAACAATATGAAGCACATACAAGTATAAGTATAATTGCGAATGTGATTTATTTATATTTAACTACTTACGTGAATATCCTTGCGATAAGTAGACAGAAATGCGCACAAGCAGGCACACACACATACAAATTAAGCGATTTAATGCAAGAAGCTACCTGTAATGAAACCAAAAGTGAAATAAAACGATTAAAGAGCAATAATATCTATATATTTACATACATATACAGTAAGAAGTTATGGTGAAGCAATAAATGTGTACATTAGAGAGGGACAAAAAATTATTCGATACGAACACAATTACATTCTCCAGGAAATATTTCATATACGTCTGATATCCAAAATTTCACTCAGGGGATTGATTGAAGCCGATCGACGATAGAAGTAGATCCCTTTCAACCAAGCTTAATGAAAAATGAAGTAAGCTCTCAATACAATATTTCAAATTAATATCGCTGTTCGATTGAATTCCTAAAAGTTTTATTAAAAAAAAAAAAAAGAACCACATTAACGTGCATAAGTAAAGCAGAATCATATATATTCATATATATGTACATAAAAGTAAAAATTTTTGGGTGTTATATCAATTGAATATCAGTGAGATTAAAAGTGAGGCTGTGAAAACAAGTGTAATGCTATAAAACTTGCTTTTACATAACTGAATTTAAATACATACAGTAACAATTTTAACAAGAGCACTCGACAATTGTATATATATATATATTTGATAATATGTACATACCCTTATTGATATCACGTGTATACATTAGGGTGGGTCAATACATTTTGAATTCCTTATATAAAGTACATAGACAGTTTTTATATCCAGCGTGTACTTGTACACAAGATTAATATAACTTTACTGGATGGCGGTAGTAGATGTGTAATAGTATCAGGAAATTGAGATAGATATATACTTCCTTATATGAAAAATAAAAGAATCAAAAAATATTTCGATTGAGTCGTGTTCTTTCGTCCATCCGAAATCTTACGACAGAGAAGATTAGAAAACTCCTTACCAAATACCAATATGGTGATGAAACTTGATATGTGATCTGAATGAATGACGAAAAATAGAAATTCCGTCTATCCATCCGTCGGTGAGTTAACATCTTAAACTAAGATACCTCCATCAAATTTAGTACGTGGCTTATCTGAAATAAAAATTGCACAAAAAAGGGCGTGGCACCGCTCACTTTTAGCAGGTGGAGATTTAAAAGTTTTCCAAGCCAAGACCACTTTGCAGTTGTGCAGAATTGTGGTTCCTGGTATTATATATAGATCTGAGAAAAAATCGTTAAAGACCCCGTCTTGAAAAGATTTCTTTAAGTTTTTACCATAACAAAATTGGCAACATATTTATGTCACTTAACCACATTACCATTATAGACTCGTTAGTGCAAAGAACGAAAATTAAAAAAAAAATTATGTATATGGTTCGCTGCTTTTAGTTAAGTTCTTCACAAAGCATCCAATACCAAGGAAACTGCTGATGTACAAACAACTTGCGCAAGAGGAATTGTTGAAGGCTTCTAAAACTGTACAGCGAACGGCAGCTCTAGAAGTAGTCTCCGCTTATCGCATTCTGTCAGTAGCAGTCATGCAATTGATTGCCGCAACAATCCCCATAGATTTATTAGCACTGGAAAGAAGAAGGTTGTGGGAAATAAAAAGCAGACGGATCAAGAGCGCATAAAAGTAGTTTCGAAACGAATGTTTAGATTCTGGCAACGTCGGTAAAATGAATACCGAGACAAATGGACAGCGAAACTAATAAGATATGTAGGAGCATGAAGCATCAGAAGCTTTGGTGAAGCAAATTAATATTGCTGAGCACACATTCTTCAAATGCTCGTGCTGAAGCCAGAACTGACAATTGCTCTAGGAAAGAGTCAGCTTAGTCACTGTCGATAACACGGCTGATGAGGCAGTTATAGTTCATTAGGCATTTTCCATCCCAAAAAGAGCTTATGATTTCTTACGAGTCTCGAAAAGCTCGCGAGTTTCTCGGAATTCAGTATAATCAGTGCATTGGCTGTTTTATATAGAACTTACGATTTCCTCTGGAGCACAAGCGTAAATTTCCACAACACCACAAGTAAAAAACACCGAAATGCATAGAATACTGCCAATGCAGCGACTTAATTGAACGTCGAGAACCTCGCGTATTTATATTTCGAGAAACGAAAAGTTCGCGATGCAGGAATCGCGATTGCTCGGGTCTTGGTATTCTCACTCGTGCTAGATAAGAAATCCTTAGCTCTAATCGCATCCTGCACTAAAAAAAAAAAAAATACAGGACCTAGGTCGAACAAAAAGCGACAATTTCTAATAATTTTTTGTAAGAACATTAATACCAAGGCAGTAAATGTTTTATAACTTCACACGGGAGACGTTTTTTCATATGTGTAGGTAGCGTCTTCCAACTTTCATATCATTTAGGTTTCGTATCATTTCCGTTTAGATGTATATTATATATACAAACATGAGACACGCGCTGGGTATAAAATGTTCGGTTTCGCCCGAACTTTTACATTTTGCACAATACCAAATTTGAGAAAATACTTTTATTTTCGGCTCGCCCTAATGCACTTGTTTATAGCCATTTCGTTTTGCTGTACGTTATTATTTGCTGACAGCATTAATGTCGGCTCGACCACAAATGTCGTCGAGGGTACTTAAATCGTACAACCGCTTATTATCACATTACACAAGGCAATATATATAATCAGCAGCAACAAAGGCAACCACAACAACAGCAACCAAATATCACAGGAATATAAGCCATTGGTTTGATATTTATTATTTATGTATGCTCACAAATGTACGAGTATTGTATAAAATTACGAATGCGTGAATATTTGTGGGTGTTGTATTATTGCTTTTTCCCTAACGCCACCTTTTCTACTATACACACAAACATACACCAACACAAGCTCAAAATTCATAACAAAATTACAATTCACGCAAATGTCAACAACGGCCGTCAAATTTAACACCTCAACGGATGCACAGACGAACAAATGTATTTCCGAAATTTTGGCTACATTTGCCATTGAATAGAGGGGAATCACAGGTTTATGGTGCAAAATTATTACTGTTACCAAAAGCAACAAAAGCGGTATTCATGCATAGCTTTATACATATGTATATATTTGTTTGTGGCATATGTAGATGTAAATTGTTATGATTATGTTATTTCGTGTGGAAATTTAGTCTTAATTGAGTGTGAACTTGAGTGCATATGAAAACATGTGTATTTGGTAAAATATATCTATGTACTCTTGACAGCTGTCATGATAGCTGACATTTCTCGTATGCGACATGCACCAGACGAGATTGCGCTTCTGAGTAGGCATGGAAGAATGTGTCATCGGTTTGGTATGTCAAAATTTTGAATCTTTTAATGTTATTGCAAGCCGGGAAAATACGAATTGAAGCTACCGATCTTAAATGGGTACATATATGAGAATTGAAGACACCTAAAGCCTCTTCATTCGGATATACGATGTTTCTATCGTTGATGTTTTTTCATTTTCAGTTATCTGGTTTTATCAAACCAAACTCAAACAAGATCTAAATTCTACAACTTACGCGGAAATCGTGTTATATTTTAAGGCCGCGGCACAATGACAATTTTCATATAGATGCGTTTAACACAAGCTTATGCATTCCACTAGGTTAGGTTAGGTGGTGACTGCCCTGATAAGGATAGCTCACTTGGACAACACGAAGGTCCGTTGTGATACCACATACACCAAAAATAACGGTGACTTAGATGTAGCTACCTAGAGAATCATTGATTAGCAACGATAAAGCTCCGACTGACACCGATCTCAACTTTGGATAAATCCTTGGGAGATCCAAGTAGTCGCGACCGAAGTACTTTCGCCTAGTTCTGGCAAAAGCTGGGCAATGAAGCATAAAGTGATTTGGTGATTCCACCTCATCATCCTCCATGCAGCTGCAGCAGGATGGAGTTTCCAGTATATTGAGACGTACAGCATGGATACCCATCGGACAGTGCCCTGTCAAAACACCAATGACCATTGATAGGTGAGCCTTAGTGAACCCAATTATTTCAGCAGACCTCCTGCCATCAACTTTCGGCCAGAAAGATCTTGCTACCCTGCAAGACGTGGTGTCCGCTCAACGTTTGCTGAGCTGACTCGAGGCCCAGCTATTGAGGAGCAATCCACAGGTGGCCAGCGGAATCCCGAAATCCCTGCAGCCATCTTCATCCGGTTCAGTTGTACCGATGCGTGCTAAGAGATCCGCTTGACAGTTACCCGGGATATCACTATGGCCCGGGCCCCAGATAATCTTAATTGTAAAATAATTCGATGCAATCGCAAGCGAGGTCAGGCACACCCAGACCACCCTCAATCGCACTGTAGTTGAGCTCAAGGCCTTGATAGCCGCTTGGCTATCAGAGTAGATGTTAAATTCCCTAACCGTAGATCCACCGCATCCTTAATCGCAGCAACTTCCGCTTGGAATACACTGCAGTGATCAGCCAACTTAAACTACTAGCTGTAGACAAAAGACCCCCCTCCGACCTTTCCGTCCAACTTCGACCCATCCGTGAACAAATTAACCGGTCCCATGCCCCAGATAATTCATCTTCCCCACTCCTCCCTCGGGGGAACGACTGGGGTGAAGGTTGCATAGGGAGCGGTCATCGGCATACAATAGTCCGTCCTGTCCGGGATAAAGTCGAAATTAGTAAGAAGGCTAGAGTGTCCGAAGTCAGAAAACCCATAACCCATATCACGAAGCCTAACCAACGACCGGGGCGCGGCTGCCCTCCACTAACAGCGTAAAAATGAACCCAGATGTTGCGTTTCTTAAAAAAAAAAAAAATTGGGGGTTGGCTACTTTTCAATATCAGATGGCGCCAGTGTCGCTCATTCTACCGTTATACGTAAAAATACATACAATCTATTCATAATGCATAAGCTTGTTTTAAACTCATCTATATGAAAAACTGCTTATTTATCGGGGCTTTTACAATACAGATATGCATTGTATTTTTTTTTTGTTTCATGTATTTTTTTAACTTAACTGATATTTTACAAAATAACAACTTGTATTAATTTTACATAAAACAAGTAAAGGTGTTTAATTTTGGGTGTATCTGAATATTAAATATGTAGGTCGGTGCTCATGTAATATGGCTTCTTTGACCTTAGTTTTTTAACATTCAGTATTATCAAAAGTGGGTGTATTCATCTGTATAAAGGGAATATGTGAGGGCAATTTTTTCACGAAAATCCAATTCTTCTTCCACTTATGTCTCCCTAAACGTAGGAGAATGATTGCCCAAAAAGGCGCGGTGCCACTCCCAATTTCAAAATTTATCAATTTATTGTTTGTTGTGTTATAACTACATATTAGAAGTAAAATTGCATTGATATAAAGATGCTTTTCGCAAAAGGTAATACCTATTTCAGTCTTCATAAATTTCCTACAAAATTTTTTGCATAAAGGTGGGCGTGGCTTTTCTCTGATTTTGTTCATTTATTCTATATGGATTTCTTATAACAAGTTTTGTAATTACAACTTTAACCGTTTTTCATTTATGGCTTGAAAAATTGATTTCGTACAGAAGTGGGATGAGACACTCCCCTTTTTGATGCCGATTAGCTGATGCTCTTACAAATTACCGTTATATCAACAAAGTTAATATACTGCATGAGATTTGTTCAGCCAAGTATAAAAAGCTCTAATTTGAAAGCGAAATTACTTTTATTTTTGGAAGGAGTAAAAGACGAAGGGGTCAACAAATATGAGTACATTATGGTCATGCTGTAGAAATATAAATAGCTATATAAATAATTTTTTAGGTAATGGATAAAACCAAACAAAAACCACTCCCATTCCCGATCCCACCCATTTCCACTCCTCCTCCCACTCCCACTACAACTCCCACTACCATTTCCACTCCTAATTTCACTCTAATTCGAAAATATCAACACAGCTTTATGTATCTAAACAGCTATTCTTTTTTTTTTTTTTTTGGTGTTGGATAAAACCGAACCCAAACCCACTCCCACTCGCAATACTCCCACACTCCCACACATAGTAAACAATTAATAGAGTTTAATAACTTTAGCAGCTTTCCCAAAGCAACATTGTGTTAGATTGGTGTTACACCGGGAATTCGGCTGTTTAGTGTTCTTCCGTAAAATTTTCATATTTTGACCTTAAGCATCGATCGAACTGGACTTGAGCTGTTACCGTTTGTTATCCCAAAATGTTTCCTGTTATTATAGGGGGACCTCCGTTATGTGGTGAAATCAAGTTCGCTGAAACAGGTACCATCAAGCTCTTTATAAAAATGACAATTTGTGGGAAAAATAAAAATGAAGCTCGACGCTAATGGGATCGATGAAATGGGCTGTGTAACGGAATCCTTTTAAAGGGGTTGCCAGCGAAATTTATAGTTTCCGTAACCCAATGGTCGCCCGTGGTGTATCCTGTTTTTTAGCAGCTGAGTCCCTGGCGTCCCCAAGTTCTTTACGGAAAGCGTTTTGGATGATATAGAAGCTTCAACGTGGTCATATCACATCATTGCCGCGATAGTCGGGCTAGTTTCTTAATGATGCTATTTTCCAGAACGTACGAAATAAATATCTGGCAAAGGATGGACATCGATAAAACTCACCAAAACTTCATTGCTACAAGAAGAAGAAGCGCCCGTCCTCAAAACTCCTCAGAGTTATGTATATCTCGCCTTGTTTTTTATTTATTTTGTTTTAGAAAATGTGTCTGGATTGTATCTTTCAGGATTTTAAATTGTCGGGAATTTGTCATGGCTTGATAAAATCGCCTTCTGACGGCTGCAATTTTTTCGAGTATATCAAGTATTATAAAAAATAAATGTAAGGCGCGATAACCTCCGAAGAAATGTTAGGTTAAGCTTCTTTTCTGACTTGTGTCGTGCTCCTTTTAATTTTTCATACAAATTGGCGTGAAGAGACGGGACCTATGTTTTATGCCTACTCCGAACGGCATCTGCAAGGCAGATGAGCTGTCACGGAGAAGGTTTTCATGGCAGAAATACACTCGGAGTGCTTGCCAAGCACTGCCGAGGGGCGACCCCGCTAGGAAATTTTTTTCTATTTGCAAAAAAACTTGATTCTAAAACTTTTGATGTTGCTTTGCACGGGGCGTCAACCCATGGTCTTTGTTGTTATAGGCGGAGCATGCTACAATCACCCTAAGGTGGCCGCCTTAGTATCAGTTATCAAGAAAAATTTTGTATTTAATAATACAAACTCGTTTGATCTACACTTGAATAACATCTGTCCTAAAATCAGGTGAGCAAAATATAAAAATTTACTTAGCTCAAATATTTATTTAAAAATGAATAAATAAAGCTTTTTGTTTACGATAGAAATATGCTGAAACGCAAGCTTAGCTACTAAGCTAACTCAAACTTAAAAATTGAAAAAAAAACTGACTAAAAATTCATTTATGAAAATACAGATGCCTTTTGAATAAGCGATATGTTTGTTGACATATAAATGTTGAAGCTTCATGCAATGCTGGTATTCTTATTTATGCATTTCTTTGCCTATTTTCATAGCTTTTTCGGAAATACTAACTTCCGAGTGATCACAAACACTCACACAAACCCATATACCATGCAGTTTCCGTTTACATACATACACACATACAAAGTAAGCGGAAAATCAAATACAACCACAACAGACAACCAAATATGAAAATGATGCTGTCAACAAGTTTGTTGTACAGATTGCTGTCATGTTGATTCTTAAACATACATGTTGTTTTTGCTTTTATTATTACTTTAATATTTTTTGCTATGTCTCTTTATGTTGCTAGAAATTTGGTTTTAGTGTATACTTGGCGCCGTTGCTGTTTATGTTGTTCTTGCATGTTGCTGCTGCTGTCTCTAATGCTATTGTATAAATTATGACATTTGTTATGCTCAGCTTGTTGGCTTCATCGTCAGCTTCAGCTCAGCTTTAGCTTTGGTATTAACAACAACAACAATCATATCGCATATGCTACCTCTCCAGTGGTTCCTCTTTTACTGAGCTGTCAAGTGAAGGTGGCTGATGCTACTCCTCAGAGCGTAGACATGCTGCTGTGTGACTGTGAATTCAACTGACAGTTACTGCTGACTTGGCTGTCTATCTGTCTGACACTGTCTAGCTACCCTTTTTCTATTCACTTTGCCTGTTGATTTAGTTATTTGTTTAAATATAAATTATGTACACTTGAAAGCATTGCAGCTATGTTCTAACAACTGTTTCATACTGTACTTACATACCTACATATATAGAATTGTATGGGACTGGGTCCAGTATATTTGTTTGTGTTTGTGCTTGGTCGTAGTTAGCTGTGATTTTATCCTTTGTGATTTAAGCATATTTCCATTATTTGTGCAAAAATAACTTTGGACATTTTCTTGACACTTGAACATATTTATGCTGTCAGCAAGTTGTCAAAAGTTAATCATAATGACATAATTGCGGTGCTCTATTAACCGCAATGTGATTTTCAATTATTTACTGGTTATTGAAGTGTAAAAAAGACAATGTTAGTTAATTGCCCTTTGCTTAGTATTATATTGATGATAATACATATTGTAACGAATTTAGTCAAACGAATTTACTTCAAATCTTCTGCAAACGTTCGAATCGCTAAACTGTTGAATAAATAACTCCAATATTCAGTAATGCAAAAATAGTCGTTATTAGACTACTTTGAAAGTACTTCACAATAACACGTAACTTCACAACCAATAGCGTGCTTAAATCAGACTGAATACTGACTACTCAGCTTTTGCTGCTCTTATACTCTCTGTTTTCTCGTTCATCCATTTCTCCTAAGGTCTAGTAACTTCGCGAATTTGATGCTTGGTTACGAGCCATATATGTACATGTATATTTGTAGTTTATAGTACTCGCATAGACATATGCGTGTGTATGTGTGAGTACTTCTTCGGCTGATGGTGAGTATCTCTCTGCTGCCTTGTATGTACATGTGTAAATGATGATTAATGTGTTTATGTAGCTTGCTTTAATGTTTTTGTTGGTGTGTATTTACTTAGTAACAGCTTAGAGATGGTAATATTCGTCACAATACATTTATAATTAGCTTTTTATGACTGCATGCAGTAAACCTGTACATTTTTATTTGCTATAATTCTATATTTGGGGTATTCACACCAAGCTGTAACTTTTTCGGATATTTAACATTGCAGTTATGATAAAACCGAAGGTTGAATTAAGTAAAAGCGAATTGTCAACTTTCGTACTACCTACTATCTAGAGAACATATTTCTAGAAATAGAAGTGCCTTTTTCATAGTTTGTGATATTTATAAAGGAAGTGATGAAAAATTCCTTTCCATTTTTATTCCTATAACTTTTGCAAAAAGCACACTTTAGCATACCCCATCGTCCGTGCAATTGCTGCGTTGATTTACCTCCCAGGTAAGGAGCGCCGAAAAGTACGAGTATGCAAGATTTTGTTTTCATACAACCTGAAGTAAGCAGTAAATTCGGACAAAAAACTTTTATGTTACTAAATATTGCTGGTCATTCTTAACCGAACTTGTCAGACATGTAACTTCCGCCAGGCATGTTACACATGATAAGTCAATCGTATTGCTAGACTCTCCCCATTTCCTCTCAATCACCCTTATCGGGAGTTTTATTTTCACCCGAAATTATTCACAGTTTTTGTTCACCCTATCGCAAAGGGTGGCGAACAAATTTTTCATGTTCGAAAAAGATTTCGCCTTATCGGCAACTCTTTGTTCGAACGAAATGAACAGCGGGGAAAACCCAAATTTATTCACTTATATTTTACAGGCGAACGCAGGCGAACGAAAGAAAATAAAAATGTGAGTAATTTTTTTTTGCATATTGATATTCTTATAATTGTATATACTTTTATTATTAGGACTGAATCAATAAATAATGCCCAATCAGAAACGCTACTTGAAAAAATGATGCAAAATCCCGAAATTGCAAGAGGGTTTTCAAAAGAAAATCGGGAAAAAGTCTTGGACTTCTGGAAGCAGCTAAGTTTATGATGTATATTGGAACGATTTTCCGTCATCCCTTGTCAAATTTGGTTTTGAGACAAACCGGTTTCGGCGTTGTGCCATTATCAGTGTCGATTTTCGTTCTGATCTGTTGTTGTCATTTGTCCTGTATTTATAGTTCGTAGGTATATGAGCAGGTATTGTCAAATTGATGCTTGTGTATATTTAGTTATGTGTATGTGCTGTGTGTTCGTTCAGAACCGAGGGTGGTTTACTAATCGATTTGTGTGGCTGACTGGGGCAGGTAGAAATCTGTGATTTTAGTCGTTTGACCTTCTTTGTCGGCTATAAAAAATGCAACAAATATAGTAGATTCTAACATGGCACATAGATTGGTACAAATGAACCCTTCGGCTCCTCCACTGGTTGCGCTACCAAAAATCCACAAGCCGGACACGCCAATGAGGCCCATCATTAATTTTAAATCGGCACCATGTTACAAACTGTCCAAATATTTAAAAACGATATCGATAGATACTCTGGAGCTAAGGAACGAATATGCAATAGCTAACACAACAGAACTAATAGAGAGACTCGAGACCGTAGAGCTAACAAGAAACAGCAAATTGGTATCTTTTGACATAAAAGATTTATACCCATCTATACCACTATCGGAGACTTTGGACATAGTTAGCTCAACAATAGTTCATAACACAAAAAACAAAGTGAAAAGTATGCAAATCACAAATACGCTAAGAACCACTTTACGTCAAAACTATTTTAAATTCAACAATAAAATATATAGACAAACAAACGGTCTTGGAATGGGAAGCCCCACATCAGCAATTCTTATGGAAGTGTTCATGCAAAATCTGGAAGAAAAGTACATACAGGAGCTGAAGTCCAAATTAGGCGTGTCATTTTATGCTAGATACGTGGATGACATAATATGCGTTTTAACTACTAATAACGAAGAGCTCGTACTAGAGTACCTCAACAAACAGCACGGCAATATAAAATTTACAATGGAAACCGAAAAAGACGGAGGAATCAACTATCTAGACCTCACGCTAAATATTGATAAAGAAGCCAAAAGATTTAACTATGACATATATAGAAAGTCAACGGCCACCGACACAATAATACACAATACCTCAAATCACCCTCAACATTATAAAAATGCAGCATTAAGGCACTTGGTACATAGACTTGAAAGAACACCTCTTACACAAGAGGCATATAAGAGAGAACTTGAGGTCATATATAATATCGCTGCAAACAATGGATATAAAAAAGCACTAGTAGATAAGCTCAGAAGGATAAATGGAGAACCAAAAAGAAATAATGAAAAGGAAAATAATAGCTGGACGACTATGACATATACTGGAAAAGCAACATATAAATTGGCAAACTTCTTTAAAAAATACAACATTAACACAGCATTCAAAACATCGAAAAATATAGGGCGAAAACTAAGAACTAACATTAACTCAGAGGATCCGTTTAGCAGCCACGGCGAATACAAGCTTACCTGCGGATGCCAGCATAGTTACATAGGACAAACAGGACGGCAAATAAGAACGAGGTTCAGAGAACATATTAGAGATTACAACAAAAAAATACGGAATCCAAACATTATACCCGAGTCTAACTTCGCGAATCACATGGTCGAGAATGAATGTTCCCCAGCAAACATCAACAAAACAGTTAGGGTTCTTCACATTCAAGAAAAGGGCCGACGTCTCAACGTACTCGAAAACATGGAAATCTACAAACAGAAAACATTCGACGGTAGAATAATAAACGAACAGATAAACACAATTTCTGACACAATATTCGAGCCTTTAAAACTTGTTTACAGGAAACAACTTAATCACACAGGTACAACAGACAAACACACAACAACAAATAAACACAAAACAATTACCACACCAAAACAAAAAACCGACAAAGAAGGTTAAACGACTAAAATCACAGATTTCTACCTGCCCCAGTCAGCCACACAAATCGGTTAGTAAACCACCCTCGGTTCTGAACGAACACACAGCACATAAACATAACTAAATATACACAAGCATCAATTTGACAATACCTGCTCATATACCTACGAACTATAAATACAGGATAAATGACAACAACAGATCAGAACGAAAATCGACACTGATGATGGCACAACGCCGAAACCGGTTTGTCTCAAAACCAAATTTGACAAGGGATGACGGAAAATCGTTCCAATATACATCATTTATCCACCCTGTCGGAAAATCAACCAAACAAGATAAGTCAGCTAAGTTTATGTTTAAATAGGCTTGGCCCACCCATTAAGAGTGAAGCTGAGTGGAAAAAAGTAAAACTCCTTTATTGCTAAGTATGTAAACTCAATTCCTTATGACAACGTATCCTTTTCTAGGTATGGAATGACCAAAAAAGATATGTACGGAAGAAGGCGTCAAAAAATGCTATTTACGCGAGGGGGAAAGGAGGCGGGCCCAACAAAACACAAAAACTTTCGACTGCAGAAGAGGCAATATACCAACTGCTGGATTTAAAAATTCAGTTGAAGGTATTCAAGACTCACATAGCTACGGAGTTCTTTCAAAAAAGGCCAACATTAGTTCGCCAATAACAATTGTATCGAACATTGTACTATGCGACGGTCCTGGTTGTAGTAGCGATGACGTCCCTGGATGTAGTACGGATTTGCCTACAAGCATGGCGGACAGCGAACCTGTTGATCTTGTTGATCACCAAGCGATAGCAACACTCCCCAAGCGATAGCAACACTCAGTAGACCTAAGTCCAACAAAAAATTGACAAGCACAGAGTTAATTCGCAAGGAACTAGAGACTCAACAAGACCTATGTGGTAAATTGGGCGAAATTTTAGCAGAAATTAAACCAAATAACGATAGATTGTGCCGTACACTGGATCGTATGTGCGATATAAAAGAAAGTAAATTTGTTGAATTGAAAAGCATAACCTGAAAATGGAAAAATTGCGAAAACGTGAAATTGAGGAGCAAATTGAATTTAATCGACGGGCGTTAGAGTTAAAAGAAATAAAAATTGAAATTCTAAGACGAAAAACCAAAGACTGAGTTTTAAATTTATTTTAAGCGAATTTTCAATGAATGAAATAGTTATTTGTTTAGTTAAATATTTTCATTTTTTATAAGCTTTTATTTACTTTCCCTTTTGTTGTCTGTAATGGAATCTTGCAAGTTAAATTTGATACACTTCCCGGTGTCCGATTGAGCTGAAATTTTGCACACATGTATAACTCCGATGACAATGCAATATTACTTTGTTAGAATTCGATAAATTAATCGATAACACAGTTATCGGTAAAGATTTGTATTTACTTTCAGAGAATTTAAACACAATGAGAAGGCGTTTTTGCTAGATTCCAACTTTTTTGCATGTGAACACGTCTTGCACTTCACCACACACAATCCAATTTCAATGTTAACCAGTTAACAGCAGAAAATTCTCTGTCAACAGTTTCAGCTAGTGTTAAATTCTCTGGATTTTCTCTTAATATGATTTCTTTGTAGGAATAGGTATTTAGTAGGATTAATTAAATTTAAATTTTATTACTTTTAGCAATATATTTGCTTGTTTTATAATTTAATATGAATTTGAATTTAATTAATATAATTTAGAAATCTTGAAAAAGGTAAAATAAGCTTAATTTCAATGGTAAATGGAGGGTTGAAAATAGCCTTATGACGTTGCAAATAAGTATATACGGTCTAAGTAACAGATAAGACAACGTGAAACTTATAGTACGTATGGAGCACCTGTTAGGCACTAGTTTAAGGTTATAGGTGTTTCAGGTTCGAACCTCAATACAGCTTGTTTTCTTTTTTTTTTTATTGCTGAAAAATGAGTTTCAAAGTAGTGAGTGCTGAGTGGTGAGTGAATGCGTGGGACATATATATAATTAACGGTAATTTCTAACTTGGAAACATATTTATATGTTGCACAAAGTAGATAGCCCTATTATCCTCTATGATTCGTATAGTACTTTTTACTTCGCAGCATTCATTAGAGATGCCAAATGCATGAGTTTCAATCAAGTGATGGTGAGTGAATGCGTGGAATATATATATAACTAACGTTAATTTCTGGATTGGCAACATGTTTATAGGTTGTACAAAGGAGATAGCCCTAGTACTTTTTACTTAGCAGCATTCATTAGAGATGCCAAATGCAATTTATATTATCCAGTAACCCTACACATTTTTATGATGGCCTGGTGAATCGGGCTCTTTTTCAAATTTTCTGCCTTCTTTCTGTACTTATAAAAAGAAACTTTTTATTGATTTTTGATTGATTTTTCCACCACCAAAGCAGAAAAAATACAAAAATAAATAGAATCACATCAATCATGGAGTCGACGCGGTAGTCGAACTCAGAGTTTATAAAAGTTGTGCGCTCAGCATAAGGCACTTAACCACATACCATATGATTTCAATAATAGCTGAAGGGGCGTTAGGGAGGAAGAGGGAAAAATCAAATTGAATGCCGATGAGGAAGATGGCAAGACAATATGGAAATGAGTAAATTCGATATTTATAAAATTGTATCAGATTGTATGTAAAGGAGTAAGACGGTAACATGAATTGTCTGTAGGTGAGGAAGATGACACCATGGAAATTCGATATTCGAAAGTTAGTTGAAGGTGGGGAATTTGTGGTAATATTATTCGAGCAGATATGTTGTTCCCTTTTTCTGATGGCCTGGTAAAATCGGCTGTTTTAGGAAAAATGGGCACCTTTTTCCTCCCACATTCATGTAAGGTAATGAATGAATGGATGGGACCAATCAATATATAAATAATAAAACAAAGAGCGGCATTGAACCACAAGTTGAAAAAAGACCTGCGCCAAACACCCTATTAAATAATTGGCTCCCAAGACCTTACTTAATGGGGGAAGTCAATTTACAATGAATCATCATAATTTATTTACAAAAAATCAGAGAATTCAAATTTCCAATATATTTGCTCTGATCAGAGATTTTTTGGTAACAGACGAACAGAGAAAATCGTTAAGAGAATTTTCTGTTACGTCTTGCACCCTGTTAAGTTAACATGAATTTGGGGAATAGTGGTGAAGTGCAAGACGTGTCACATGCAAATGGATCGTAAGCAGTGGATGCCAAAATAACGCCTTCTCATTGTGTTTAAATTCTCTGTTACTTTGGCATAACAGCCTAAGTCCCATACAAACACGCCGGTACCTATCCGTGGATTGTGATATTTGGACGTGGTGAATCACCTGTCACGCGTGGTGAATCTCATCGCTTGCGAAAAGCGGAGACACAACCCTCTGTTGTATTTCTGTGTATAACCAACATAGCTGAATTTTTAAGGCTGTTTAACCCTGTAATCTTTTCTGTAATTTATTTTGCTTTTGGAAAAATTACCTATTTGAAAAAAGCTGGCTGAAAAATATTGGCATAACAGCTTAAGTTAAATCAAGAATGGAAAATCTTTGGAAAATTTGAGCAGATGTGGCAATTTCGCGCGTCCGTTGAACGAAATATTGACAATCTGCTGATCATCGCTAAGAAATTAGCGACATTCCATCAACTAAGCAGCACTTTAGCAATACTACTGTTATTATTTGGCCGCTCAAACACACAAATATTAATTGTGCATTAAATCTAAAATATACAAATACACCATAATAATTTACACGGCCAAAGCCATAATAATTCACACGGGTCATCAATTATTTCTCTGATTCAAAATCTGAACTACCAGCGCTACCGTCAACAGCTCAGTGTCATCACTGCCAGTAGCGCCAATAACACCAAACTCGTGCCTGATACACAAAAGTCGTTTCACTCAATAGCGCAAGTAAAATGTACTACGCACTCACTACTAAGAAGCGTCAAAAATTCGCTTGGAGTAATTTCGTCAATGAGCTACCATTGAGCTGGCACCGCATTGGCGCTGGCGCCATGCAATTTACATCACTAAAATTGCGCGAATGCCCAGGCTCATGACTTCAATACTTATATTTACAATGCTTTAAACTTTAAATACACCTCTGAAGTTGCTGCGCATAAAATGTGTACTAATAAATTCCAATACGCATTATACGCAGATGTAACTGATATATGTGTTTTTGTTTCACCCCCTATACTTATATTTAAAGCTTTTATAAGAACAAGCTTCTATTACTTGTTAATAAAACGAACTAAAAAGTAAAAAATAAAATTAAAGAAAAAAAAACTTTTTTAAAAATAAGCTTTTATTATTTTGGTTAATAAAATTAACTAAAAAGTAAACAATAAATTGACTCTAAAGAAATATAACACTTTATAAGTTCATTGTAAGCTTAAACGATAATTAGGCTTTTTCGTCTGCGACAAAAAAATTCTATATTGTACATAATTATATATTTTTAACATTAAAACTTTACACCTAAATTATTAAATCTTACAGTTTATATCACAGTCCTAATTGTTCTAATAAAAAACGTGTTAAATTTTGATGGTATAATTAAGAACATTTGGGATCTCCTTTTCTTGCTATCGCAATGTAACACGCTTTTATTAGAACAATTAGGACTGTGATATAAACTGTAAGATTTAATAATTTAGGTGTAAAGTTTTAATGTTAAAAATATATAATTATGTACAATATGGAATTTTTTTGTCGCAGACGAAAAAGCCTAATTATCGTTTAAGCTTACAATGAACTTATAAAGTGTTATATTTCTTTAGAGTCAATTTATTGTTTACTTTTTAGTTAATTTTATTAACCAAAATAATAAAAGTTTATTTTTAAAAAAGTTTTTTTTTCTTTATTATATATATATATATGTATATAGTTTAGTGCAATGCGGTATTTGTGTTCCTTTTTTATTCCATGAAATGAAGTATTGATATTTGATTTTTCTAGAAATAAGTTTGATAACTACGGTACCTTAATACTTTAAAATAAAAATAATGAATAAATTTGAATTAATATTATTTATTTAAAGAGTGTTTGTGATTTCTGTACGAATACGCTGACCTGCGATCATATAGGTACTGTTTTCTTGGCCAATATGTTGATTTTCTAATGTAGGAGTCTCGTTAAAATATCCGTTATCAGATGGCGTTGGCAAATTTGCTTCACTTTTGTAATGAATGCAAATGTTATGTAAAGCTGCGCAAACGTTAATTATTTTTATTGCCTTTGCAGGAGAATAATACAACTCTCTTGCACTTAAAAGACACCTCCACCGATTTTTAAGAACACCATTTGTTCTCTCGGTTATATTTCGACAACGCGTGTGAACTTCATTAAATTTTGCCTCAGGTGATCCACTTTCTGGAGTTCTGTATGGAGTAAGTAGCCAAGGCTCTAGAGGGTACCCAGCGTCATCTGAAAACTTGTTGATTTCAATTGCATTCGTTTCATTGGTTTTAAGCTATTACCTAGTAGACGGACATTGCTGTGACTTTGCAAATAATTCTGTTCCATTTCTGATCTTAAGTCGCTTATACTATATAAAGGCATCGTGGCAAGCACCAGGGTGTGTAGCATCGATAGCACGAATTCTCAGATTGCTGTCACATACCTGAAAAAATATTTATGTATATAATTTATATTTTATTTTAGCTTTAGTTATATGCACATCACTCACCAGCATAACATTTAAACTGCATTTGCCTTTTCTATTGTAAAGTTGGTGAACGTTCTTGGAAGGGGTTGCTATGTTAACGTGTGTTCCATCAACACATCCTACAACTCCTGGTATTCCGAACTTTGCATAAAAATCGTGTGCAGTTTGACGTTGTTCTTCTAAAGTCGGCCAAGTTATCCATTGTGGACAAAGCAACGGTTGCAAAATGTTCAGAACCTCTGAAAGTACCTCACTGAAACAAGATTGGCTAAGACCCACCTCATGATCCTCTCCAACGCCTTTTTGATGTCCTCCCTCTGCGAAAAAACGAACACATGCGCTCATTTTTACAATTGGTGGTATTCCAAATTTTTGCTTCAATGGTGGCAAGGAGTTGGTAAGAATATCTAGCAAATATTTGAATGCCGGCTTATTTAGCCTGTAATATTGTAGAAAACTAGTTGCAGAGAAGTTAATTTGTTATTCAAAAGTGCTGAAAATAGTAATTTTTAACTTACAGTGAGTCACTTAGCTCCAAAGGGTTAGAACTGTCCCTTAATTGCCTCCGAATCGCTTTCACATTTATGTTTTCCTCGCGCTCAATCAATACCAACCTAAGTGCAATACTAAACATTTTTTTATAAATTTTTTATCTCTATTTTTGCTGTATTTTAACGAAATATATATTTGTTTACAAAATTTACGCAATTGCAAATAAATTATTTGTTCACTGCTAATTCACAATAGAGCATCAGCTGTTTCGAAGTGAACTTTTGTTCGCCCGAAATTGCCGATAGGCGGAAAAATTTCACCCGAACAAAAGAAGTGAAGGCGAACACTTTTCCGCGTGAACTTCGCGATAAGGGTGAATATGTCGGTGAAAAGTAACCGAACCCTGCAGGATTTTGTGCGCGCATAGTATTCCTTTTGAAATTCTAGGCTATGGCTTTAAAATATTGAGATTTATGGAATATGTGGATGGAAAAAAACAATTTCTAAATCGCGCCCAATCGTAGGCAAGATATTGAAATGAAAAGGTTTGTTTTTAAAAATATACTGTTTGTTTGAAAAAACCTCTAGAAATACTCTACAATTCTTACTTCGGGGGGTATCTTTTATCAATATGCTAGGGGCGAGTTATTAGTTACCAACTTATTAGGACCAAATGAATAGAAAGATGAACTTATATTCATATGAAGCCAAAATCCCTTACTTTTGCCTTATTTCTATAATCTGGAGATGTTTTTGGCTCACTTGGAGCTTAATAAAGATTTTTCCTGTGATAAAAAACAGATTTTAAGGGATCTAACTTACGGTTTCTGAATTCTCATTCTTTTCTCTTTCCACAAAGCAGTAAAAAAGGGTTAGCCAATGCTTTTTGCTTCCTCAAGTGTATTGTAATTCTCTACTGTTGTATAGTTCGAAGTTAGTGGGGGACGCGGCATGAATTTCTCGTGCCTTCGTTCATATTTTTGCTATGTAAAGTTTCTCAGCAAAAAATTGTCTTCCTACGTTCAGCATTGAAACTGTAAGATGTACGCTGTCTCGGGGATGGTATTGGCATATTAAATCCAATTCTCTGGATAAGGCTGCATTTTTAGTAGAAAAATAGAGCAGACATTTTTCTATATAGTGGCGATCTATAGCAGAGAATTGACCTGCGGGAGGTTCCGTTCTCCATGTAACCATCGAGTTATCTCAAACGTAAAATACTTGCGATTCATCGCTTTCGTCTACAAGCAGCTATAATGGATCCGCACAAGGCCTTAATAGGTGTAGTTGGGATTAATTAGTCTCAAATATTTGTATACGATTTTTAGCAATAATAAAACAAAATACTAGTCGGGTATGTAAAATAGAGGAGATCCCGAGCAGGATGAGAAGTTACATACCAACATCAAAATACTAGTTCCTTATACGGTACCGTTTTTGTTCTTCTACAATAATACAAAGTTTGAAACATTTTGTAAGAATTTTAAAAAACAATAAAATCAGTAAATATACCAGTAGGCGATGAAAGCAGAACCTTTCTCGCCTTAGCTGTTAGCGATGAAAAAGCATCCGCCTTCACTACCCATAGGGATGCAAAAAAGTAGGAGCGGGAGAGAGGACCTCTACATCAGGACCATTATGTGCAAAAAGGGAACACCCAAAGAGTAGAGATCATAACTGGCTATAGTATCATGCTCCTATGCGACTCATCCCGGACTCAGCTTAGACTTATCGCTTTTTTTGCAGAGAATTATGGAAAGCGCTGTTACTATTAGGTAGCGGCTCAACCCTTCTCCGAGGTCCAACTACATTCATAGCGCCGCTACCGATTTCCCTAACACTAACTTTGGCACCGACGAACCATTTCCTATTCACCATGTCAGCTGTTGTTATTAATATCCTTTCGCTCATTTTAATAATTCAAAATCCCGAATCCCATTATCTGCTTAAATTTTCCCTTTCAGCGATAGTCTTATCTTAAAATTAAGCGAACAATGCACATAAATCAATAGAATTGATTTTCAAATGAATAACATCCAAAAAACCAGGCATGCTTAACGAACGAAACGATATCATTTTGTTACGATAATCAACGTTAATAAACGAAACGAAGTCACTTCGTTTCGTTTATTAACGTTAAGATCGTGAAATTAACGTTAATTTGACGTTCTTAACGTTAATAAACGAAACGAAATGACTTCGTTTCGTTTATTAACGTTGATTATCGTAACGAAATGATATCGTTTCGTTCGTTAAGCATGCCTGCAAAAAACGTAATGAAAATCTGCAATTTTAATAAAGCGTCTGCAGGGTAGATGAAAGCTTATCCATAGAAGCGTCAACGACTAGTAGCCACAACAAAATGAAGTTTCACGCTAAAAATACTAAACGCTTCATTTGCTCGGCGTCACAACAAACAATTACAACAACTAAGATAACTATGGTTAGTTGGTGCGTGTGTAAGTGTGCAGTGTGTCGCAATAACAAAAACAGCAAAGTCAACAACAAAAAGATGCCGGAAACATCGTAAGCTGTGGAATAAGCAGCACAAGCACTTAAAGCGTTTGTATGTATGTATGTATGCCGCATGTCTGTACGTATGTAAGGCTGCTTGTCTGTATTTCAAACAACAACCCTGCAAAAATCGCGAGTACTCCATGCATGCATGTATGGAGTAATCGCTATGGACCAACCGAGTACTCCAAAATTAACCACAATTCATACAAAAAATATGGTCCAATTAACATTGCGATGTCCTAGGACTGGACCATATACTCCAGCTTCGCATTACATCAGAGTAATCCATGGAGTACCCACAGTCCAATAAACATCGTGTAGTGATTACAATCGTTAAAAACGAGCAATGATCGGCTTACAATGTGTTCGTGTAGAAACATGAGTTGGTCCATTGCTGCATTACAGTGGAGTATAATGGTAAGTACTCCAGTGGACCACATGATCCAACGATTTTTGCAGAGTACTTACAAATTTGTTTTTGTTGTTTTTGAAAAATGCTGTAAAATTCTGGTGTTCTTTAATGTTATATTTTGCTTATATTCTGACGTTTGGCTCGCTGGTAAACTGCCTCACTGTCTTTCTTGTCTGTATATCTATCACATTGTCTACATCTAGTACATACTTCTTAGTGGTCCCCTGCGGGTAGTTGTTAGTGTTTTTAGTATTTTTAGTGTTATTGCAATTGCATTTATTTCTCTTAGTTGTTTTTGTCTAAATTGTTTTTTCTTCTTCCTTATACCATGTATCTACTCTTAAATTTGTTGCTTTCTTCCTTGTTGTATAGTTTTCACTACAAGTCTTCTTTGGTTAATATTGTTGCTACAAAGTTGTTGTTGTTATTGCATGTTCATTGGTTATTTTCATAGACAAAGTTTTGCAGCAGCCATGCAACAGTTGTGCTGAATGTCAGTCTTCATTAGTTTTGGTGTTTGGTGGTTAGAGCTAACTATAAGTAGATACTTATTGCTTGGCGCTGGGCTGGTGCGTGTCCAACAATAACAAGTCTCGACACTCATTTTAAAGCAAACTAAAAATATTTAATTTAGTTAACAAAAAAAAAGCAAAACTTATTTCTGATTTTTGTCTCTTCTGAATTTCATATTAGCCAAGTTAGTTTTTGCTTTACAAAATCTGCTTAGTGGTGCAATTTAATGTTTTGTTTGGGAACTTGAATTGTGGAGACTTGAGTTTGTTTGATTTGAAAAGTTTTTCAATTGGAATTTAAGTGAGTTTGTTGCGAACTTGGAAACGTTGAAGGAAATTGGGAATGATAATATTGTTACGAATATTAGCAAAACTAAGGAGTGCTGCCAGCTCTAAGCCGATCTAAGCAGTGACGTGAATGCACATCAATAATTCAATCATTATGTATCTCCATAAACGAATAAATAATTGCGTCTACACATATGTACACATTCCGACGAGCAACATTTACATACAAGGCAGCAAGAGATGAGATGTCACACACCGATGAATTTACTTATACGCTTATGTGTGTGCGGGAGACTGTAAACTACAAACACATGCATATACCTTATCTCAGTTGTCACAAGAGAGAGCAATAATTTGTGCACGTAGTTGTGGCTGGCGATTTTGTAGCCGAAACAACTAGTAACTTCTGGAAATCGAAGAGCCTAGAAGTATGCAGCGTAAACTATAAAAGCGGCGCCAGCGAGTAAGAAGTAATTCAGTTTGATTTGAATTGTCAAGCAGTTACGAGTAAGACGATATCTAGCGAGCAATAGCACTATTATTTTGAAAGTCAGTTTCCTTTAAGCTATCAGTTTGGTTATTAAGCTATTCGTTGTACAGTTGGAGTGTTATTGTGAAGTACTTTAATAAAGGCCATTTTGCATTACTACAAATTGGAGTTATTTATTCAACAGTTTAGTGATTCGAACTTAGCAGAGAAAAAGCAAATAAGAGGATTTGCAGCAAATTCGTTACAATTGGTGTCAGAAGAGGAATTGTTGAATAAATTCCAGAAGACAACAAGGATATGGCAAAGCTCAGTGAATTAAAGATCCAGCAACTGAAGAAGGAGTTGGAGAGCCGTGGATTGAATACAAGCGGCGTTAAACTCGAACTTCAGGCACGGCTACGAGAGGCAATGGAAGCAGAAGGAATTAATGTGGAAGAGTATGCCTTTCACCTTGATGGCGAGGAGACAACAAAAATTGAAGAGAAAAACGAAACATCGCAGACGGTTACCAGCACAGACTTGAACATGATTTTGGCTGCAATATCTGCTCAAACATCGACAGTAGCATCAATGTCGTCACAAATGTCATCACAACTGGAAGAGCAGAAGACATATATGGCATCACAATTGGAAGAACAGAAAACGTATATGTCATCTCAACTGGAATCGCAGGAGAACCGTATAACATCGAAGATTGAAGCACAAGAAACACGTATTTCAGAAATGTCGACACAAATTTCTTCACAACTGGAATCGCAGGAAACCCGTATAACATCAAAGATTGAAGAACAAGAGGAGCGCTTATCATTGCAGGTGGCACAAATGTCTTCACAGTTAGAAGCACAGGAAGCAAGGGTAACATCAAAGCTGGAAGCGCAGGATGCAAAAATCGCTCAATTTCAGGCAGAAGTAGATGATTTAAAAGGTCGTATGGAGCAGTTACAACTAAATCGCCCAGCTGTTTCAGCGAGTAATCCAAAGGTAAAGACACCATCCTTTGACGGTTCTGTTCCTTTTCAGGTCTTTAAGCTACAGCTTGAGAAGACCGCAGCAGTGAACCAATGGAATGCTGAAGATAAAGTTGCAGCTCTGTTCGTGGCACTGAAAGGGCCTGCCGCGGAAATCTTACAGACCATCCCAGAGTACGAGCGGAACCATTACGAAACATTGATGAGCGCTTTAGAGAGACGTTACGGAAGCGAGCATAGGAAACAGATATTCCAAATTGAGTTGCAAAACCGCTACCAAAAAGCAAATGAGACATTGCAGGAGTTTGCTTCAGATATTGAAAGATTGGCTCATCTTGCAAATGCGGACGCACCCGTGGAATACACTGAAAGGGTAAAAATCCAGAGTTTCATAAATGGCATACGGGACGTGGAAACGAAGCGAGCTACATACGCAAACCCAAAGCTGACATTTGCTGAAACGGTATCACATGCATTGACTCAGGAAACGGCCTCACTATTGAGTAAACCAGCATACAAAGCTCATCGTGTAGAAGTGGAAAGACCAGATTGGGTAGACACTATTTTGGAAGCACTGAAGGGATCACAACAGAAAAATGCCGGAGTTATTAAATGTTTCAAGTGTGGCAACCCAGGTCATATGGCACGACATTGCAGCAGCGGTCCCAATAGCTCCAACAATGTGGGTGGTCGTAAACGCAGAGCAGAAGGTGATGAGCAAATATCCAAGACCACTCAATCGTTAAACTAAATCGAGTCAGCCGCAAGGGGCGACAGCTGGCTCCCGCAATTGAATGCCCCATAATCTCTATCTCGCAGATTGGAAGAAGATCGAGCAATCTTACTGTTGGAGGACATGTGGACGGAAAGGAACGGTTACTGACTGTAGATACGGGTGCATCTCATTCCATCATTCGAGCGGATTTAGTCAACAAAAAGATAAGACCATTGCTTGGAGCAAGATTACGTACAGCCACGGGAGAGGACACCCAGGTAATTGGAGAAGTAGAATGTGAAGTCGCAATTGGGAACGTCACGGTAGTACACAATTTTATAGTGGCAGAAATTGTTGATGAAATCATAATTGGAGTCGACTTCTTAATCGACCAGGGCATCAAGATCGACATGCAAAGCAAGACGATGCGATATAAAAACATGGATGTACCACTTAATTTCGGCTACGAGAGAGGCTACAGCAGTAAACGAGTGCTGGTGGAAGAGAGTCAGCAAATACCACCAAAATCCGAAGCAGTCATCTGGGCAAAGGTTGATGGAGATTGTGGGACAAACAAATTGTGGGTTGTCGAAGCAGCAAACAAATCAGCTCTAAACATACTTGTAGGAAAAACCCTGGCTATGACACAACAAGATGGTCGTATTCCGGTAAGAGTACTCAATGAGTTCAAGTCACCACTCAAACTGACTAAAGGAGCTATTTTGGGAAGATGCCAAGAGGCTGAAGTAGTTATTAACTGTGAACAACTCCAGGAACACGTTTCAGCTAGTAATACTGATGTTTCAAATGACATCACGGCATGGATGCAGGGGCTAGAGAAAGCATATCAGAGTAAGGCAAAACAACTGCTCCTAAAGTACGCGAACATATTTGACCAGGATGATTCTAAACCAGGCCGCGCCAACGTTGTGAAACATCAAATTGACACTGGCGATGCGAGGCCGATCCGTCAAGCTCCACGTAGTGTTCCACTGGCGAAGCGGGAAGTTGTGAGTAAAATCATTCAAGAAATGAGCGACAGCGGCGTCATCGAACCATCAGCTAGTCCATGGAGCTCACCGGTAGTACTTGTAAAAAGAAGGATGGAAAAATGAGGTTTTGCGTGGACTACCGGAAGTTGAATGACGTAACGAAAAAGGATAGCTACCCATTGCCAAGAATTGACGACACTCTGGACTCGCTATCTGGTACGAAATGGTTTTCCACGCTGGACTTGAAAAGCGGCTACTGGCAAGTGGAGGTGAAGGAGGAAGATAAAGAGAAAACAGCCTTCAGTGTCGGTGATGGTCTTTGGCAATTTACAGTGATGCCTTTTGGACTTTGTAATGCACCAGCTACTTTTGAGAGACTCATGGACCAGGTACTGAAAGGACTACATTGGAAAACATGCTTGGTGTACCTGGACGACATCATCGTATTGGGCAAGAACTTTGATGAACATCTTAAGAATTTGGAGGAAGTTTTCCAGAGAATAGCTGGCGCTGGTCTGAAGTTAAGTCCCAAAAAGTGTGCGCTGTTTAAAAAGGAAGTCAATTATTTGGGTCACAAGGTAACGACAGAGGGCATCTGCACTGCGAACGAAAAAATAGAGGCTGTAAAGGATTGGCCAAGACCACAGAACCTACATGAATTGAGAAGTTTTCTTGGGCTGTGCACATATTACCGCCGATTTGTACCAAATTTTTCCAGCGTAGCCCATAGCCTCCATGAGCTTACAAGAAAAAATAAAGCTTTTGAATGGAAGAAGGAGCAAGAAGTGGCTTTCCAAACATTGAAGGAGCGTTTGTGCACTGCCCCAATGTTAGCATATCCGATTCCAGGAGCAACATTTATTCTAGATACAGATGCGAGTGGATATGCTATAGGAGGCGTTTTATCACAACTGGTCGATGGACAGGAGAAGGTAGTTGCATATTACAGCCGTTCGATTGGAAAACCAGAGAGGAACTACTGCGTTACGCGGAGAGAGCTGTTGGCATTGGTAGAGTGCGTTAAACATTTTCACAAATACCTCTACGGCCAGCGATTCCGTGTCAGGACAGATCACGCAGCTTTAAAATGGCTACTGCAGTTCCGTAATCCGGAAGGACAATTGGCACGGTGGATCGAGCGACTTCAAAGCTATGACTTTTCCATTGAGCATCGAAAAGGTAGTACCCATGGAAATGCCGATGCAATGTCACGAAGGCCATGTAGTTTGGAATGCAAGCACTGTTCAAAGGCCGAGGCTAAAGAAGACATTATAGATGTCCGGCTAATGACTATAACGTGTACGGATGAATGGGACAAGGAACAACTAAGAAAGTGTCAGCTAGAAGATACAGATCTGTCACATGTTATGCAAGGGCTCGAACGAAACGAAAGACCAAGCAGAGAGGATATGTCAGCAGAGAGTCCCATTGCGAAGTCATATTGGGCACAGTGGAACAGTTTGGAATTGATATCCGGTTGCTTGCATCGAGTATGGGAGAGTGAGGATGGTCAGTGTAAGAAGAAACTTATAGTTGTTCCCAGGAAGAGGATTCCTGACGTGCTCAGCGAGTTGCACAATGGTCCAAGTGGAGGCCATCTTGGAATCACGAAGACACTCGAGAAAATTAAGCAGAGATTCTATTGGGTTGGTTGCCGTCAGTCGGTCACCGAGTGGATTGCCAATTGCGAGGTATGCAACAGAGCGAAAGGGCCCAAAACCCGAAGTCGTGGCCAGATGAAGCAGTATATTTCAGGTGCACCATTTGAAAGGATCGCCATGGATGTCGCAGGTCCATTTCCTACTAGCAACCGCGGAAACAAATACGTACTGGTGGTTATGGATTATTTCAGTAAATGGCCAGAGGTATACCCAATCCCAAACCAAGAAGCAGAAACAGTAGCAGAAGTGGTTAAAAACGAATGGGTTGCAAGGTATGGTGTACCAATGGAGTTACATTCTGACCAAGGCAGGAATTTTGAATCAGCTGTGTTCCAAGAACTGTGCAAGAAGTTGGGCATTCGAAAAACACGGACAACTGCATTGCATCCTCAGTCCGATGGTATGGTGGAACGTTTCAATAGAACATTGGAGGAGCATTTAAGGAAAGTAGTCGACAAGTACCATAAGGACTGGGATACACACATATCATTATTCTTGATGGCCTACCGATCGGCAGTACATGACACAACGGGCCAAACTCCCGCAAAGGTAATTTTTGGCAATGACCTTCGACTGCCAGCTGATTTGAAGTATGGGATAGATGCCGATGCGGAGAGGAATGTCAAGAAATCCACTGATGTCTTAGAAGAAGAGCTGAGAGAGATACACGATCTGGTAAGGCAACGAGCAAAGATTATGAGTGACAAGATGAAAGCGAGGTACGATAAAGCAATTAATTCGGAAGGGTTTCAGGAAGGAGATTTGGTGCTGCTATACAACCCACAACGAAAAAAAGGTTTGTCCCCGAAATTGCAGTGTAACTGGGAAGGCCCATACAAAGTTGTAAAACGGATCAACGATGTAGTGTACCGCATACAAACCACTACCAAACCACGAACCAAAATGAAAGTGGTTCATTTGGAGAGATTAGCAGCGTTTAGATCGAGAGATTTGTCTGATCGGGACGATCAGACTTAGGTGGAGGGCAGTGTTACGAATATTAGCAAAACTAAGGAGTGCTGCCAGCTCTAAGCCGATCTAAGCAGTGACGTGAATGCACATCAATAATTCAATCATTATGTATCTCCATAAACGAATAAATAATTGCGTCTACACATATGTACACATTCCGACGAGCAACATTTACATACAAGGCAGCAAGAGATGAGATGTCACACACCGATGAATTTACTTATACGCTTATGTGTGTGCGGGAGACTGTAAACTACAAACACATGCATATACCTTATCTCAGTTGTCACAAGAGAGAGCAATAATTTGTGCACGTAGTTGTGGCTGGCGATTTTGTAGCCGAAACAACTAGTAACTTCTGGAAATCGAAGAGCCTAGAAGTATGCAGCGTAAACTATAAAAGCGGCGCCAGCAAGTAAGAAGTAATTCAGTTTGATTTGAATTGTCAAGCAGTTACGAGTAAGACGATATCTAGCGAGCAATAGCACTATTATTTTGAAAGTCAGTTTCCTTTAAGCTATCAGTTTGGTTATTAAGCTATTCGTTGTACAGTTGGAGTGTTATTGTGAAGTACTTTAATAAAGGCCATTTTGCATTACTACAAATTGGAGTTATTTATTCAACAGTTTAGTGATTCGAACTTAGCAGAGAAAAAGCAAATAAGAGGATTTGCAGCAAATTCGTTACAATATTATTTTTGAGGTATTAAAATTACATTTGCGATATAAAAATCAGTTGATAATCCAAATATTTGCTTCGCGGTTTATGAGGTGGCATAAAAATGTCGCATCATTACATGAGCGCAGAATATCATCATCACATGGAAGTCGTGAATCATTTATCATTTGGATAATATTTTCTCTTTTTTTTGCCAAAAACAAATTTTTTTTAAATCGCATATAGCATACTAATTTTGGCATAAGACCCCATAGACAAAAAAGTTCAAAAGTTTATCAGTAAAATTTAAAGGACTTAAACTAAAACTATGTTATATAGGTCCTGTTTCACGAAAAAAGATAGAAGATGGAAGTTTCTAATCTGTTGTACCCGCTTTGGACGCGGCTAACTTCAAAAAAAGTTACAGTTCCAGATCTAAACTCAATCCCTCATTTATGCTATTATACCTGTGATATCTACCTTAGTATCGCACAAATGCGATGAAGTTTAGTAGGAGTCTTTTAATCGGCTTGTATCTAATATTTTGAACGAGTAACAGCTCAGGGGCCATATTTACCCAGCATTCATTGTTGGTATTCCTTTTGAATTTGCTGTATGTAATATTGAAGAAAAATTCCAAGATATATTTGATATAGCCTTAGGTTCACAGGCCTTTTGTAATAGTTTTGACGTGGTTGGGTTCTGGTGCTTTTCCTTAAGCCATTAACGCTGCGATAAGAAACTTTTCCAAAATTGTTTAAGTGTCGAGGAAGTATCGATGTGACATTTGTGGAATATACAGATTTGCTTGGTGTGGCTGGGAATTGGCTCTCATCAGGCAGTGCAGTCTGAAGCAACATTTTTGAGATTCGTGACGTCAATGGCTCCTAATCAGATATACAATCCACCTTGTATATATACATGAGGCGCGATAACCTCCGAAGAGATTTTAGGCCGAGCTTCTCTTCCAATTTGCATCGTGCTCCTTTTAATTTATCCTACAAATTGGCGGGACGGGACATACTTTTTTTTGCCGACTCCGAGCGACATCTGCAAGGCAGATTAGTTTTCACTGAGAGCTTTTAATGGCAGAAATACACGGAGTGCTTGCCAAACATAGCCGAGGAGCGACCTCGCTTAGAAAAATTTTCTACTAATTGAAAAATCTTGTTTCTAAAGTTTTTGATGTTGCTTTGCCCAGGATTCTCGGTGTGGTAGGTGGAGCACGCTACCTTCACACCACGGCGGCCGCCACAATCCACCTTATATTCACAAAAAGTTACCAGAATATATCATCATAAACGGTGACTGGATTTCTAAAGTGACTTAGTCGTTGCTCGTTAAAGTGGAAACTCGAAACTTCGTTTGAAGTATATTCAGTTAATTAATGACTTCTCATGTAACACCGTAAGAACCACACCGAAAGTGATTTGCCTTAGTTATTCTGCTACGAATTTAATTCAACAAAAAATCGAAATTTTCGCATTCACTTGGGAGAGCTGCTAATTAGATTTTACACATGAGACTGTGAAAAAGTGTAACAAAAGTGTTAAGCAAAAAATGTACAACTGTATGTATGTATGTATGTTCATCATCATGTTTAGAAGGAATAGTTTTTGTGCATACATTTGTAAATATATACTTCATATCTAAGCAGTATATAGAATGCTTGAGCATCTGTACTTATACACACACACAGTCATACATTCAACTGTATGTACATACTGAGTGAAAAATCGTCCATAAGCCATGTCGATAATCGCCTGCAAGACCCATCTCTGTCGCATGCATGAATTCACTGCATGCCACATTTGTTGCACATGCAACCTGCACTTCACTACACATAAAAGTATGGATAAGCTTTATGAATTTGTATGTTTGTTCATAGTCAGTCTTGCTGCGCTGTCTTTCATCGTCGCCGACAAGCAAACAAATGATGTTGCTTTTGCGCCAATTTGATGCGATGCCATGACAATGCACCCCAGTCACAACTCGGCTAGCTGCTGCAACATTTGTTTTCTTTTTGAATAAGAATATGTATGTATGCCTGTATATATTGCTAGTTACATCTGTACGTGCTTTGTGTATACATAGGACAATGATAATTTGTTCTGCAAATTTCATGAGATGTATGCGCGTATAATCTAACGAAAAGCAATGTCAGCTGCAAAAAATGAGCATTGACAAGTCAGGTTTCCTCAACCTTTAGAGTATATCTTTTATGGTGAGGAACAAGATACGTACACTCCATAAGGTTTCGTACTCACAACTAATATTTTTTATGCATAAAGAAAACTCTGAAGACTTTTTGTTTAAATTCCACTTGATTTAATTTTAGTATTCTTTACTTGCTCTTCAAGCTGTCAACTTAAGACTAATTTTTAACAATCACGTTATCTTAAACTAAAGCTTTAAATATAAGAAAGGTACGAAATGAAATTAAATCTAATAATGTGAGAGCGGCTTACAACAACGATAATATATAACTCGCTCCTCCTTAAAATTCGAGTCCCATCGAATTATCTAGATATGTTCATAATTATTATGATGCCCCATTATTCCTAATTTATCAATAAAATAAAAGTAGTAAATACATTTTTTTTTTTTTTTTTGTAGTGTATACCCAAAATATATATCTTAATCCATAGAAATGTTTGCGCATAATTAACCTTTTATTTATTTAAATGTAAAATATGATAATTATATCAAAGCCAAGTTTTATTATTATTTTTCTTTTTTGTATTTAATATTTTTTTTTTATTTATTTTTTTTTTTTTATTTTTTTTTTATATAGATATGGATTTTAGTGGTCTTCGAAACTGAGCAACATCAACTTTGTTTGGATTACTAAAATGATACCTATTGAAGCGTTTGGCTGTTTTTTGCCTAACAGCAGTAGGATTTTTTGTACATAAATTAGGGTTGGTTAACTCTAATGATATATTTTCTCTGTTAAAATTTGCCTTGTTAATAGCTTTTTGTTTATTTAATTCAGCTCTATTTTTTATTTCTTCGCAATTTATATCTAGCTTGTTTATAAAATCGATTGGTTTTAAATTTGTTGTTCTATGTATCGAATTATTATAAAAGGTAATTGCTTTCAAAACAAGTTCCTCTACGTTTTCAATATTATCTGAGTTTTTCAAGATTCGGATATGCTCGAGAAGTGTGGAGTGTAATCGCTCAATGTCGGAATTACCCGTATGAGAATGCGGCGTCGTAAAATGTGTATCAATGTTATTTTCTTGACAGAATAATTTAATTAAAGCATTATTGAATTCATTATCCATTATTAATTTACATGGTTTACCTAAATGTGCAATTCTTTCCTCTAATTTCAATTTAATTGTTATCATATTTTTATCTGTTAATTTATGGGCCGATCCCAGCTTAGTAAATTTATCTATTGTAGTAAGAAAATAGGCTTTATGAATATGAAATATATCTAAGTGTACCACTTCGTTTGGCTTCCCGGGAGTATACGTGTTTTCAAATTTTTTTTTAATTGGGTTTCTATCGTATTTATTTTCAATACATGTTCTACAATTATTGCAGTATTTATTTACATACTTGAACAATTTAGGATTAAAATACAATTCTTTTAATTGGTCATAATTTTCATGAATACCCCTATGGTTTCCTTTTACGTGAGTATCATCAATAATATTCAGCAAAGCCTCCTCAGATTCTATATCAGTGGCTATTATTTATTAAATTTTAAACTAGCGTTAACGGAAAACAGTTCAAATAGCTTTTTCTCTATTTGCTCATATTTATCATCTGGAAGCTCGGAAAATATGCCAATAGTGCCTTTCTTAATTTCTCGTCTAAATAAATCATTCAAATAATGCGAACTGTTCAAATCATTTTCTGCGACATAAATTATTTTATATTTTCTGAATAGTAAATCAGTTTCTCTGTTTTTATTTTTTTACTATCCTTATTTGAGTTCTATATTTATTTAATATCCTGTCCGAGATATGAAATTTATTACCTAGGTTTTCTTTCTCACACTGAATCCTATTTACCGAATTTTGATAAAGTGGAACTCGACTTAAATAGTCAGCCACTTTATCCTCTTTACCCTTAAGAAATTCAATATCAAACTGAAACTCGTCCAGTAGTATCTTCCATCGAATTATTCTTGAGTTAGGGTCTTTCATCGAGTACAACCATTTCAATGGTTGGTGATCAGTTTGTACTAAAAACTTTCTCCCGTAAAGGTACGGACGAAAGTATTTTATAGACCACACTATTGCCAGCAATTCCTTTTCCAGGGTTGAGTAGTTTTTTTCATGTCCATTAAGGGTTCGGCTAGCATAACACACTGGCTTACCCTCTTGACTCAGAACAGCTCCTATGGCTACATTGCTGGCATCAGTAGTTAAAATAAACTTTTTCTTGAAGTCTGGATAACTAAGCAGGGGCGGGTTCGTTAAAATATTTTTTAATTTTTGAAATGATTCTATGTAAAGCTGATCATGAAGATTTATTTTTAAGTCTTTTTTCAAATACTTTATTATAGGGCTGGCTATGAGAGAATAATTTTTTATAAATTTCCGGTAGTATCCGGTCAAGCCTAAAAAGGATTTTATATCTTTCACTGTTTTCGGAAGTTGTAAATTTTGTATTACATTAATTTTATCTGGGTTTGGCTTTATGCCTTTATTGGTTATGATGTGACCCAAGAAATGGGTTTCTTTTGATAAGAATTTACACTTATCTATTTGCACTTTCAAATTGTAATTATCGAGTCTTGTGAATATTTTTTGCAAACTTTCCATGTGCTCAGTAAGAGAAGTTGAAAAAACTAATATGTTGTCCATATAAATGATACAAATATTGTTAATAAAATCGGACAATACGCAGTTCATCATCCTCTGAAACGTAGATGGTGCGTTTTTTAGGCCAAACGGCATTCTAATAAATTCAAAATGCCCTTGAGATGTTGAAAAGGCTGTCTTTTCTATATCATTTTCATCCATTAGTATCTGATGAAAACCTTTTGCAAGGTCTAATGATGAAAAGTATTGCGCTCTACCCAACTTGTCGAATAATGCTTCAATATTCGGAAGTGGAAACTTATCGTCTACCGTGATTTCGTTCAACTTTCTAAAATCAATGACTAAACGCCATTTTTTCTCTCTTGGAGAAGTTGATTTTTTTTCAACAATCCACAAGGGTGAATTATACGGCGACTTGCTATGTCTGATTATATTTTCTCTTAGCATTTCGTTTATTTGACGATTTATTTCGCTTTCTAAAATTTGAGGGTGCCTATAATTTTTGCAGTATATAGGCTTATGCGATGTAGTAATTATTTGGTGTTTCACACAATCGGTTGTAGTCAAATTTAAGCCTTCAATGTAAAATGTCCTTTTATTTTTATAAAGGAATTTTTTAAAAATTTTATGTTCTTCTTCATTCAAATCGGGAGGAAATAGATTTCTAAATTCTGCAACTTCAGCCTTTTCTAAGTAGTTGATTTCCTCATACGCAGGATTAAAAGTAGGATTAAAAAACGGAATATCATAATTATTAACTGTCATTATTTTGGTTTTGAAATTAATTATTGAGCCCATCGGGTATAAAACATTGATGCCTAATATGCAATCAAATGACTTATCAATAAAGTGGGTTAATTTAACAGACATTGTTTCGTCTTTTGCATTAAACTCACTTGGCACATTTACAATTACTTCTTCTGTTATAATATTATTTCCTATTAGGGTATTTAATAAGATGGGTTTTTTCAGATTTCTTTTTACGCCTATATTAGAGAAAAAAACATAACTTCCTAGCGTTGTAGCAGCCCCACTATCTACAAGGCACCTAGTTTTTATGTTATTTATTGTTAAAATTATTATGGGTAATGTGGTTCCAGAGGCGGTAAATGAAAATTTTGGGTGGCATTAATAGCTCCAATATCCATGGGTTCATGATATGGGACATCATTAAAACTTATTTTCTGATTTTGTTGTAGATCCATATTTGGATTTTGTAAATTATTATTATTTCCATTATAACTATCTGGATGGCCTCTTACAAGGGGAGACCTGTAGTTTTCGCTATTATTTATGTTATTCTGAGCATAGTTATTTCCTCTATTCCTGTTGTTATATTGATAATCATAATTGCGAAAACTGTTGCTGTTACGATTATTTGAATTTTGAAAATTTCTTTTAAAATTTGTATTCCCACTTGCAAAATTATTTCTATTTTGAGACTTATTCATAGTAAAATTATTATTATTAAACGATTTACTTTCATTTGGAAAATGGAAATTGTTTTGCAAATTGTTATACGGAAAATTATGCACTTGTCTTCCATTCACTAATATTATGTCTTTTAGTATATTATTTTCTATGTAATATGTATACGCAGTATTTATTGAGTTTATATGATTTTGTAATAATAAAGATTTAATATGAAGAGGCAAAAAGTTTACATAAATATCAAATATCATCTTTTCATTATTGTCGGGAGTATACAACTTATCAGGTTCTAAACTATATTTAATATTCATTTGGCTTAATATTTCTCTTAACTTATGGTGTAATTCTTCAATGCTCTTAGCATCAACGTTCATTGCATCGCATCTTAAATTAAAATAAGTTCTCTTTACTCCAAACTCTTCTATAAGCTTATTTAATAACTTCTCCCAACTTGGGTCGACTAGAGTTTCCACCGCTCTTAAAGCTTTACCTTGAATCCTATTGCTCAATACAAGTTGTAGCGTAACTAGATGTTCAGCAGGTGTCAACTGCAACACAGTACGAACGTCTCTCAAATAATTGCTTAAACTATACTCACTAGTTCCAGTAAATGCTGGTAAGCTTCTTGCCTCGCGCAAGCTTTCGGATAATGTTAGGGCCATAGTGTTGTTGTTGTAAAATCGTAGTCGTCTTATTAAGCAGCACCCAATTGTCCAATTGATGTTGATGTTGTAGCAATCGTATTACTCTAGTTTTTACTATGTTATTGAGTAATTGAGAATTCAGAAATGTGTGTTTGTTGCTGTTTTTCTCTTTTTTTGTGTAAGTTTACAAAGATGTATGTAATAAGTTCTTTCACTCACTTTGTTTCATTATTATTATTATTTTTTTGTTTGTTTTTTTTTGTGCGTATCACTTAAATTTGAACGAGAACACTTATACTATATATAATTTTTGTAGTTCTTGTGCTGCACTGTCATTGCGTTAAAATGTTGGTTTCGATTCCATTTGTTTTTGATCGTATGAAAAATGTATTATCTCTCAATTAATTTTGTTCTCAGAGTGGAATTTTTTTGTAATTTTTGTAATAAACGGTATAATGAAAAAAATGTTAACGGGATAGTGGAAAAAAATATGTAATTTTTTCTGTTATTTTTATTTCACCATTTAATTGTTCAAATCAATTAAGTTTTTAATTTGTTTTTCTTATAATTTTATTTTGAAAACTGGATCTCACTCACATACTATGTACGTTCTAATCATATTTTATTATTTTTTTTGATCAGTTTTTAAACGAACATCACAGCCGCAAAAGTTAATTTTAATAGAATGTTTACTTGTTGTAATAGGAACTTATTAAGAAAAATTTTACTTAGTATTTAATTTTCTTTTCTTATACGAAAAGTATTTGTGTTACACGCGAAATGTTCGCTCACTGGATACGATATAAATACTATGCGTATCCCATCCTCGTCGCCACTAATATTTTTTATGCATAAAGAAAACTCTGAAGACTTTTTGTTTAAATTCCACTTGATTTAATTTTAGTATTCTTTACTTGCTCTTCAAGCTGTCAACTTAAGACTAATTTTTAACAATCACGTTATCTTAAACTAAAGCTTTAAATATAAGAAAGGTACGAAATGAAATTAAATCTAATAATGTGAGAGCGGCTTACAACAACGATAATATATAACTCACATGTGCATATGTATTGGTAAGCACAATGTATGAATATGTCGTTTCATCCAAAATCGGCCAATTATTGCGATCGACTATTTAGACAGTGATGATTCTCTCTTCCGAATAAAAAGGTATATGAATATTAAAATAAAAAAATAAATACAGTACCATTAATAGATAATACAATAAAATCTGATAAGAGAATTTAATTGGGTTTTCGAGGAAAGCTCGAGAAAATTTTTTCGAAAAGTCTGTTTTGAATGACTTACGTTGCCTTTCTTACTACCTCGTTGCGTACAATGGAATTGGTCCATGATGACTGTGCACTGGGAATCTGCTTTCTTCTTATGCAAGTATTGAGTATTTATCTCCCGGGTCGACAAGAGAGCATACCGCCTCTGTTGGTATGAGGCTCCGTATCTAATTATGTTTCTGTATAAAGCGGGTTCACTCGACAAAAGCAGACATCCTGTGACAGTTTTGTCAAGTAGTTATTTGTTAATCTTCTCTAAAATCTATTGTTTTGGTAGTATTTACGTTAGTTCCACACGCACCACCTTGGCGGAGAGAGTTGTGAAAATGGTCTGATGAACTGTAGACAGTTAAGTTACTGGTTGGTGATGGAGGATAAGGAGAATATATAAAATCGGCGGGCAGTACCAACCTTCTTAGTAGAAACAGTAGGCAGGTGATTGATGTGGACGGTGTGATGAGTGTGAAGGGTTGAATAGTGAGTCCGAGAGAAGTCGCCCAGCTGTGTATATTTGACGGTAGAAGAGGTGACTGGTTGAAGATGTCTCCAGCTGGTTAAAGAGCTTAGGGCATTTCCGTGGAAGCCGTGTATGTCGCAGGAGGCGACTGAAATCCACAGAACCAAAGATTATAGGAGCGTCATAAAATCGTTCGCGAGGCAATTGGGCTAGTACCAGAAGTGGCTTCTACCCGAGAGTACCTGATTCATATCTAGCAAAGGGTTTTCAACAACCAAAATACTCCTCAAGCCCACGTGGAATAATTTTTGGGATAACAGCAACAATTATCGATATTTGGTATCCTTGCGCAAGTAACGGGTAACTAATGCGCCGATGCGAAAATTTGTTGGATTGATAAACGGCAAACTGATATTGAGTGATTTGGGGGGGGGGGGGGGGGGGGGGGTTCCTGTTCTAATAAGTGGTGGATCCGTAAGCTAAGCTTTGATGTGCAAAATGTCCGTAGATCCGATCCCAAATAATCGCCAGATCGGAGCATGCCGAAGAAATGTTCTAGAACCGGCGAGTCAGTGTCCAAACAACCAGTTGAAGAAAGTTACCACATAAAATTATAAGTATTCAGCTGCCAGGTGTCTTAGGTAGTAACCGTAAGGACCCAGACTGCTCAAAATCACCCTTAATTCAATATCAAAATAATAGGCGGATGTTGTACCGCTGTGGAACTGAACCTGAGTTTACTCGGTGGCTCGGTGGATTCACCAATATCATGGTGATGAGGGGGATAATTTCATCTGACAAATCAATAACTTTTTATAATAAATGCAAATGTTTTAATATAAACCATACATTTTAGATAAAAAATCGATAACTTTTCGATAACCTTTTAATAACACATTTATAACACATCGATAACATATCGATAAATAAATGTGCATTTTCGAAAAAAATGATAGATTTTTGTAAACAAACCGATAACTCGCCGAGAAAAAATCGGTAACGCATTAAGAGACTTTGCTATCGACAGCAAACTTATGACATCAAGAAACCGATAACTCAGCGATATCACACCGTTCCTTTCACTTGCCTTTTCTTTCGTTTCCTTAGTTTATTATCTGATTTCGCTCTTACATATGAACTCCCCAAAGATGTTTACACATCAAACATTTTACCAAAACTAATCAAAATCGAAAATAATATATTTCAAAATTTTACCAATTTATATTGGAATGTCCCATAAGTTTACATGATAACCAACTACTCAACCATGAAGCGTATACACTAGAGCTGTGCCGTTTCTGCATATGGTGTTTTAGAATTTTCTAATGAAATTTTAGAAATGCTTGGACTCAAATTGACTCAAACTTACTTTACTGTATTTTCACTTTTGCGTACTTCAACCGTCATTTATTTTTTCAACTAAGTTTACTTTTTAATGCATTTTGATCTTGTTTTCCACTGTTAAATATATTTTTATGTTTGTTGCTAAAAGTTTGTAACAAGCTAAATAACAGCACTAGACCTAGCTGGTGGGATAGCGAGGCCAAGTTCATTCTGCTGTGACATCTTCTGTGTACTTTCAGGCATGAAATTTTAGTGAAGTTGAGTATAATAATGTGCAACTAGAAAATAAGCAAAATTTTCTAATAAAAATAAAACTGGTTGCTGTGCAAACGCTTTGAAGGTAATTTAGTTGTAGAGAATTTGAAGTTATTCATTTAGTGAATTTTTGTGTTTTTTTTGTGTGGAAATCTTGTTGATTTTGTATAAAAAGATTAAATGCAATCAGGTAACTTGAGTGTATTTTGTGATTTCCTTAGGTTTATTATTCTACTTAAGTATTCATATCATGGGAATGCAGAGACGTCGTCAGCTTGGAGTTGCTGGAATTTCGTGTCACATTAAGTTGCAAATTAATGTGGAACTCTAATATTGCCCAGAAAGCATCGACCGATTTTGATAAAACCTGAAGTCTGTTTTACAGAGCGTTGCTATGAATTCTCATCCTTAGAATTAAACTCATAAACTGCTATGCATTTGTGTTATGTTGAGGAAAGCAAATAATCATATAGCTTTGAAAAGAACTGTAGCTAACATCACCGTTCTTTACTTTTTTGAGGCTTCTGCATTAGCTTTTGTCATTTGTTGAAGACTTTGGTGATAAGGATTAACTTTTTCTGACAGATTTCTAGACTGACGTACTTTTCAAAGCCATGGACTGTCTTCTTAGGAAAGAAAGAAGGCGAAGTAGCACAAGTACGAGTCGTCAGTAATAATTAAACAGCACTTAAAGTATGTAGACTACCATTTTTCTTCAAAACCGCACTCCCTTCCTCAAATGTCGAAGCCATGGTGACATAACTTTGTGAATATCTTATTAAGTACAATGCAAGGAAGCGTCGAGTGGCTGAAAGTGAGCATATTTCATTATACTGTAACGAATTTATGGAAATACCGCTTATTTGCAACCTTCTGCTTACGATCATATAGCTAAATTGTTGAATAAAACACTCCAATATTCTGTATAAAAATGGTCTTTATTATACTACTTTGAAAGTACTTCGCAATAAACTTCACTTTCCAACTGATAGCGTGTTTGAATCAAACTGATTACTGACTGACTACTCAGCTTTTGCTGCTTTTATATTCTGTGCCCAAATGTCTAGACGTTTTTTTCTCCTAGAATTTTCTACTTGGTTACCAACTATACGCGTCGCGTATGTTTCTGTAGTTTATAGCCTCTCGCATAGCCATATGCGCGTGTACATATATGTGAGTACTATTTCAACTGATGACTGTGTGAGAGTTATCTCTTCGTTGCCTTGTATGTATGTGGGTAAATGATGGTTAATGTGTTTATGTAACTTGCTTTAATGTTTTTGTTGTTGTGCCTTTATTTAATAACCTTAGAGATGGTAATATTCGTCACAATACCATCAGTTCAGGAAAGTGTAGTTAGGTTATTGATTTTAGTAAGCAGATAAAACCGTAAACAGGTTCAGGGTCACTTTTTATATACCATGACAGTGGTCAGCATTTTTAACAAAATAATTAGTCATTGTTACCTTTGGAATAATGAGACCACTGAATATTTCCTCTGTATAATGCACAACTATTTATCGCACAATATGCACAATACCTTGCATTTGGTGAATAAATAGTTTACTGATCCCAACTATGGTTTTGTGGCATTAGAGAATAGAATATACTAAGCAGTTTGGAGACAGATAAAACTAATTATGCGTACACATTGTTTCTTTGTATTTACTCATTAAACATAAAGTTGTAGGTACACGTTTCAAATTAATAACATAATTCAACTCTGCGAGTACATATATTAACAAACAATTGTTAGGAAACTTCCTTTGGCAAAAGCAAAGCAAAATATTTGTTGAAGGCTGATCTCATTTCATTTAGATAGAATATGCATAAATACCTTGAATTTTGTGAATAAATTGTTCACTCTCCCCACTATGGTTTTCTGGCATTAGAGAATAGAATATACTAAGCAGTTTGGAGACAGATAAAACTAATTATGCGTACCCATTGTTTCTTTGTATTTACTCATTAAACATAAAGTTGTAGGTACACGTTTCAAATTAATAACATAATTCAACTCTGCGAATACATTTATAAGCAAACAATTATTAGGAAATTTCCTTTGGCAAAAGCAAAGCAAAATATTTGTTCAAGGCCAATCTCATTTCATTTAGCTAGAATATGCATAAATACTTTGAATTTTGTGAATAAATAATTCACTCTCCCAACTATGGTTTTGTGGCAGTATAGAATAGAACATACTAAGCAGTTTGGGGACAGATAAAACTAATTAAGCGTACCCATTGTTTCTTTGTATTTACTCATTAAAAATAAAGTTGTAGGTACACGTTTCAAATTAATAACACAATTCAACTCTGCGAGTACATATATTAACAAACAATTGTTAGGAAATTTCCTTTGGCAAAAGTAAAGCAAAATATTTGTTCAAGGCTGATCTCATTTCATTTAGCTAGAATATGCGTAAATACCTTGAATTTTGTGAATAAATAGTTCACTCACCCCACTATGGTTTTGTGGCATTAGAGAATAGAATATACTAAGCAGTTTGGAGACAGATAAAACTAATTATGCGTACCCATTGTTTCTTTGTATTTACTCATTAAACATAAAGTTGTAGGTACACGTTTCAAATTAATAACATAATTCAACTCTGCGAATACATTTATAAGCAAACAATTATTAGGAAATTTCCTTTGGCAAAAGCAAAGAAAAATATTTGCTCAAGGCCGATCTCATTTCATTTAGCTAGAATATGCATAAATACCTTGAATTTTGTGAATAAATAATTCACTCTCCCAACTATGGTTTTGTGGCAGTAGAGAATAGAACATACTAAGCAGTTTGGAGACAGATAAAACTAATTAAGCGTACCCATTGTTTCTTTGTATTTACTCATTAAAAATAAAGTTGTAGGCACACGTTTCAAATTAATAACACAATTCAACTCTGCGAGTACATTTATAAGCAAACAATTATTAGGAAATTTCCTTTGGCAAAAGCAAAGCAAAATATTTGTTCAAGGCCGATCTCATTTCATTTAGCTAGAATATGCATAAATACCTTGAATTTTGTGAATAAATAATTCACTCTCCCAACTATGGTTTTGTGGCAGTAGAGAATAGAACATACTAAACAGTTTGGAGATAGATAAAACTAATTAAGCGTACCCATTGTTTCTTTGTATTTACTCATTAAAAATAAAGTTGTAGGTACACGTTTCAAATTAATAACATAATTCAACTCTGCGAGTACATATATTAACAAACAATTGTTAGGAAATTTCCTTTGGCAAAAGCAAAGCAAAATATTTGTTCAAGGCCGATCTCATTTCATTTAGCTAGAATATGCATAAATACCTTGAATTTTGTGAATAAATAATTCACTCTCCCAACTATGGTTTTGTGGCAGTAGAGAATAGAACATACTAAGCAGTTTGGAGACAGATAAAACTAATTAAGCGTACCCATTGTTTCTTTGTATTTACTCATTAAAAATAAAGTTGTAGGTACACGTTTCAAATTAATAACATAATTCAACTCTGCGAGTACATATATTAACAAACAATTGTTAGGAAATTTCCTTTGGCAAAAGCAAAGCAAAATATTTGTTCAAGGCCGATCTCATTTCATTTAGCTAGAATTTGCATAAATACCTTGAATTTTGTGAATAAATAATTCACTCTCCCAACTATGGTTTTGTGGCAGTAGAGAATAGAACATACTAAGCAGTTTGGAGACAGATAAAACTAATTAAGCGTACCCATTGTTTCTTTGTATTTACACATTAAAAATAAAGTTGTAGGCACACGTTTCAAATTAATAACATAATTAAACTCTGCGAGTACATATATTAACAAACAATTGTTAGGAAATTTCCTTTGGCAAAAGCAAAGCAAAATATTTGTTCAAGGCCGATCTCATTTCATTTAGCTAGAATATGCATAAATACCTTGAATTTTGTGAATAAATAATTCACTCTCCCAACTATGGTTTTGTGGCAGTAGAGAATAGAACATACTAAGCAGTTTGGAGACAGATAAAACTAATTAAGCGTACCCATTGTTTCTTTGTATCTACTCATTAAAAATAAAGTTGTGGGTACACGTTTCAAATTAATAACATAATTCAACTCTGCGAGTACATATATTAACAAACAATTGTTAGGAAATTTCCTTTGGCAAAAGCAAAGCAAAATATTTGTTCAAGGCTGATCTCATTTCATTTAGCTAGAATATGCATAAATACCTTGAATTTTGTGAATAAATAATTCACTCTCCCAACTATGGTTTTGTGGCAGTAGAGAATAGAACATACTAAGCAGTTTGGGGACAGATAAAACTAATTAAGCGTATCCATTGTTTTTTTGTATTTACTCATTAAAAATAAAGTTGTAGGTACACGTTTCAAATTAATAACATAATTCAACTCTGCGATTACATATATTAACAAACAATTGTTAGGAAATTTCCTTTGGCAAAGGTAAAGCAAAATATTTGTTTAAGGCTGATCTCATTTCATTTAGCTAGAATATGCATAAATACCTTGAATTTTGTGAATAAATAATTCACTCTCCCAACTATGGTTTTGTGGCATTAGAGAATAGAACATACTAAGCAGTTTGGAGACAGATAAAACTAATTAAGCGTACCTATTGTTTTTTTGTATTTACTCAATAAAAATAAAGTTGTAGGTACACGTTTCAAATTAATAACATAATTCAACTCTGCGTGTACATATATTAACAAACAATTGTTAGGAAATTTCCTTTGGCAAAAGCAAAGCAAAATACTTGTTCAAGGCCGATCTCATTTCATTTAGCTAGAATATGTATAAATACCTTGAATTTTGTGAATAAATAATTCACTATCCCAACTATGGTTTTGTGGCAGTAGAGAATAGAACATACTAAGCAGTTTGGAGACATATAAAACTAATTAAGCGTACCCATTGTTTCTTTGTATTTGCTCATTAAAAATAAAGTTGTAGGTACACGTTTCAAATTAATAACATAATTCAACTCTGCGAGTACATATATAAACAAACAGTTGTTAGAAAATTTCCTATGGCAAAGGTAAAGCAAAATATTTGTTCAAGGCTGATCTCATTTCATTTAGCTAGAATATGCATAAATAACTTGAATTTTGTGAATAAATAATTCACTCTCCCAACTATGGTTTTGTGGCAGTAGAGAATAGAACATACTAAGCAATTTGGAGACAGATAAAACTAATTAAGCGTACCCATTGTTTCTTTGTATTTACTCATTAAAAATAAAGTTGTAGGTACACGTTTCAAATTAATAACATAATTCAACTCTGCGAGTACATATATAAACAAACAGTTGTTAGGAAATTTCCTTTCGCAAAGGTAAAGCAAAATATTTGTTCAAGGCTGATCTCATTTCATTTAGCTAGAATATGCATAAATACCTTGAATTTTGTGAATAAATAATTCACTCTCCCAACTATGGTTTTGTGGCAGTAGAGAATAGAACATACTAAGCAGTTTGGAGACAGATAAAACTACTTAAGCGTACCTATTGTTTTTTTGTATTTACTCATTAAAAATAAAGTTGTAGGTACACGTTTCAAATTAATAACACAATTCAACTCTGCGAGTACATATATAAACAAAGAGTTGTTAGAAAATTTCCTATGGCAAGGGTAAAGCAAAATATTTGTTCAAGGCTGATCTCATTTCATTTAGCTAGAATATGCATAAATACCTTGAATTTTGTGAATAAATAATTCACTCTCCCAACTATGGTTTTGTGGCAGTAGAGGATAGAACATACTAAGCAGTTTGGAGACAGATAAAACTAATTAAGCGTACCCATTGTTTCTTTGTATTTAATCATTAAAAATAAAGTTGTAGGTACACGTTTCAAATTAATAACATAATTCAACTCTGCGAGTACATATATAAACAAACAGTTGTTAGGAAATTTCCTTTCGCAAAGGTAAAGCAAAATATTTGTTCAAGGCTGATCTCATTTCATTTAGCTAGAATATGCATAAATACCTTGAATTTTGTGAATAAATAATTCACTCTCCCAACTATGGTTTTGTGGCAGTAGAGAATAGAACATACTAAGCAGTTTGGAGACAGATAAAACTAATTAAGCGTACCTATTGTTTTTTTGTATTTACTCATTAAAAATAAAGTTGTAGGTACACGTTTCAAATTAATAACATAATTCAACTCTGCGAGTACATATATAAACAAAGAGTTGTTAGAAAATTTCCTATGGCAAAGGTAAAGCAAAATATTTGTTCAAGGCTGATCTCATTTCATTTAGCTAGAATATGCATAAATACCTTGAATTTTGTGAATAAATAATTCACTCTCCCAACTATGGTTTTGTGGCAGTAGAGAATAGAACATACTAAGCAGTTTGGAGACAGATAAAACTAATTAAGCGTACCCATTGTTTCTTTGTATTTAATCATTAAAAATAAAGTTGTAGGTACACGTTTCAAATTAATAACATAATTCAACTCTGCGAGTACATATATAAACAAACAGTTGTTAGGAAATTTCCTTTCGCAAAGGTAAAGCAAAATATTTGTTCAAGGCTGATCTCATTTCATTTAGCTAGAATATGCATAAATACCTTGAATTTTGTGAATAAATAATTCACTCTCCCAACTATGGTTTTGTGGCAGTAGAGAATAGAACATACTAAGCAGTTTGGAGACAGATAAAACTAATTAAGCGTACCTATTGTTTTTTTGTATTTACTCATTAAAAATAAAGTTGTAGGTACACGTTTCAAATTAATAACATAATTCAACTCTGCGAGTACATATATAAACAAAGAGTTGTTAGAAAATTTCCTATGGCAAAGGTAAAGCAAAATATTTGTTCAAGGCTGATCTCATTTCATTTAGCTAGAATATGCATAAATACCTTGAATTTTGTGAATAAATAATTCACTCTCCCAACTATGGTTTTGTGGCAGTAGAGAATAGAACATACTAAGCAGTTTGGAGACAGATAAAACTAATTAAGCGTACCCATTGTTTCTTTGTATTTAATCATTAAAAATAAAGTTGTAGGTATACGTTTCAAATTAATAACATAATTCAACTCTGCGAGTACATATATAAACAAAGAGTTGTTAGAAAATTTCCTATGGCAAAGGTAAAGCAAAATATTTGTTCAAGGCTGATCTCATTTCATTTAGCTAGAATATGCATAAATACCTTGAATTTTGTGAATAAATAATTCACTCTCCCAACTATGGTTTTGTGGCAGTAGAGAATAGAACATACTAAGCAGTTTGGAGACAGATAAAACTAATTAAGCGTACCTATTGTTTGTTTGTATTTACTCATTAAAAATAAAGTTGTAGGTACACGTTTCAAATTAATAACTTAATTCAACTCTGCGAGTACATATATAAACAAAGAGTTGTTAGAAAATTTCCTATGGCAAAGGTAAAGCAAAATATTTGTTCAAGGCTTATCTCATTTCATTTAGCTAGAATATGCATAAATACCTTGAATTTTGTGAATAAATAATTCACTCTCCCAACTATGGTTTTGTGACATTAGAGAATAGAATATACTAAGCAGTTTGGAGACAGATAAAACTAATTAAGCGTACCTATTGTTTCTTTGTATTTACTCATTAAAAATAAAGTTGTAGGTATACGTTTCAAATTAATAACATAATTCAACTCTGCGAGTACATATATAAACAAAGAGTTGTTAGAAAATTTTCTATGGCAAAGGTAAAGCAAAATATTTGTTCAAGGCTGATCTCATTTCATTTAGCTAGAATATGCATAAATACCTTGAATTTTGTGAATAAATAATTCACTCTCCCAACTATGGTTTTGTGGCAGTAGAGAATAGAACATACTAAGCAGTTTGGAGACAGATAAAACTAATTAAGCGTACCTATTGTTTTTTTGTATTTACTCATTAAAAATAAAGTTGTAGGTACACGTTTCAAATTAATAACATAATTCAACTCTGCGAGTACATATATAAACAAAGAGTTGTTAGAAAATTTCCTATGGCAAAGGTAAAGCACAATATTTGTTCAAGGCTGATCTCATTTCATTTAGCTAGAATATGCATAAATACCTTGAATTTTGTGAATAAATAATTCACTCTCCCAACTATGGTTTTGTGACATTAGAGAATAGAACATACTAAGCAGTTTGGAGACAGATAAAACTAATTAAGCGTACCCATTGTTTCTTTGTATTTACTCATTAAAAATAAAGTTGTAGGTACACGTTTCAAATTAATAACATAATTCAACTCTGCGAGTACATATATAAACAAAGAGTTGTTAGAAAATTTCCTATGGCAAAGGTAAAGCAAAATATTTGTTCAAGGCTGATCTCATTTCATTTAGCTAGAATATGCATAAATACCTTGAATTTTGTGAATAATTAATTCACTCTCCCAACTATGGTTTTGTGGCAGTAGAGAATAGAACATACTAAGCAGTTTGGAGACAGATAAAACTAATTAAGCGTACCCATTGTTTCTTTGTATTTAATCATTAAAAATAAAGTTGTAGGTATACGTTTCAAATTAATAACATAATTCAACTCTGCGAGTACATATATAAACAAAGAGTTGTTAGAAAATTTCCTATGGCAAAGGTAAAGCAAAATATTTGTTCAAGGCTGATCTCATTTCATTTAGCTAGAATATGCATAAATACCTTGAATTTTGTGAATAAATAATTCACTCTCCCAACTATGGTTTTGTGGCAGTAGAGAATAGAACATACTAAGCAGTTTGGAGACAGATAAAACTAATTAAGCGTACCCATTGTTTCTTTGTATTTACTCATTAAAAATAAAGTTGTAGGTACACGTTTCAAATTAATAACATAATTCAACTCTGCGAGTACATATATAAACAAAGAGTTGTTAGAAAATTTCCTATGGCAAAGGTAAAGCAAAATATTTGTTCAAGGCTGATCTCATTTCATTTAGCTAGAATATGCATAAATACCTTGAATTTTGTGAATAAATAATTCACTCTCCCAACTATGGTTTTGTGGCAGTAGAGAATAGAACATACTAAGCAGTTTGGAGACAGATAAAACTAATTAAGCGTACCCATTGTTTCTTTGTATTTAATCATTAAAAATAAAGTTGTAGGTACACGTTTCAAATTAATAACATAATTCAACTCTGCGAGGACATATATAAACAAAGAGTTGTTAGAAAATTTCCTATGGCAAAGGTAAAGCAAAATACTTGTTCAAGGCTGATCTCATTTCATTTAGCTAGAATATGCATAAATACCTTGAATTTTGTGAATAAATAATTCACTCTCCCAAGTATGGTTTTGTGACATTAGAGAATAGAACATACTAAGCAGTTTGGAGACAGATAAAACTAATTAAGCGTACCCATTGTTTCTTTGTATTTACTCATTAAAAATAAAGTTGTAGGTACACGTTTCAAATTAATAACATAATTCAACTCTGCGAGTACATATATAAACAAAGAGTTGTTAGAAAATTTCCTATGGCAAAGGTAAAGCAAAATATTTGTTCAAGGCTGATCTCATTTCATTTAGCTAGAATATGCATAAATACCTTGAATTTTGTGAATAAATAATTCACTCTCCCAACTATGGTTTTGTGGCAGTAGAGAATAGAACATACTAAGCAGTTTGGAGACAGATAAAACTAATTAAGCGTACCCATTGTTTCTTTGTATTTAATCATTAAAAATAAAGTTGTAGGTACACGTTTCAAATTAATAACATAATTCAACTCTGCGAGTACATATATAAACAAAGAGTTATTAGAAAATTTCCTATGGCAAAGGTAAAGCAAAATATTTGTTCAAGGCTGATCTCATTTCATTTAGCTAGAATATGCATAAATACCTTGAATTTTGTGAATAAATAATTCACTCTCCCAACTATGGTTTTGTGACATTAGAGAATAGAACATACTAAGCAGTTTGGAGACAGATAAAACTAATTAAGCGTACCCATTGTTTCTTTGTATTTAATCATTAAAAATAAAGTTGTAGGTACACGTTTCAAATTAATAACATAACTCAACTCTGCGAGTACATATATAAACAAAGAAAAATAAAAAAAAATAAATGTAAGGCGCGATAACCTCCGAAGAGATCTAAGGCCGAGCTTCTCTTCCAATTTGCGTCGTGCTCCTCTTGCTTTTCCCTACAAATTGGCCGGACGGGACCTACATGTTTTATGCCGACTCCGAACGGCATCTGCAAGGCAGATGAGTTTTCACTGAGTGCTTTTCATGGCAGAAATACACCCGGAGCGCTTGCCAAACACTGCCGAGGGGCGACCCCGTTAGAAAAATTTTCTTCTAATTGAAAAACCTTATTTCTAAAATTTTGATGTTGCTTTGCCCGGGGTGTGAACCCAGGGCATACGGTGTGGTAGGCGGAGCACGCTACCATCACACCACGGTGGCCGCCAAATAAAAATAAAGTTGTAGGTACACGTTTCAAATTAATAACATAATTCAACTCTGCGAGTACATATATTAACAAACAATTGTTAGGAAATTTCCTTTGGCAAAAGCAAAGCAAAATATTTGTTCAAGGCCGATCTCATTTCATTTAGCTAGAATATGCATAAATACCTTGAATTTTGTGAATAAATAATTCACTCTCCCAACTATGGTTTTGTGACATTAGAGAATAGAACATACTAAGCAGTTTGGAGACAGATAAAACTAATTAAGCGTACCCATTGTTTCTTTGTATTTACTCATTAAAAATAAAGTTGTAGGTACACGTTTCAAATTAATAACATAATTCAACTCTGCGAGTACATATATAAACAAAGAGTTGTTAGAAAATTTCCTATGGCAAAGGTAAAGCAAAATATTTGTTCAAGGCTGATCTCATTTCATTTAGCTAGAATATGCATAAATACCTTGAATTTTGTGAATAAATAATTTACTCTCCCAACTATGGTTTTGTGGCAGTAGAGAATAGAACATACTAAGCAGTTTGGAGACAGATAAAACTAATTAAGCGTACCCATTGTTTCTTTGTATTTAATCATTAAAAATAAAGTTGTAGGTACACGTTTCAAATTAATAACATAATTCAACTCTGCGAGTACATATATAAACAAAGAGTTGTTAGAAAATTTCCTATGGCAAAGGTAAAGCAAAATATTTGTTCAAGGCTGATCTCATTCCATTTAGCTAGAATATGCATAAATACCTTGAATTTTCTGAATAAATAATTCATTCTCCCAACTATGGTTTTGTGACATTAGAGAATAGAACATACTAAGCAGTTTGGAGACAGATAAAACTAATTAAGCGTACCCATTGTTTTTTTGTATTTACTCATTAAAAATAAAGTTGTAGGTACACGTTTCAAATTAATAACATAATTCAACTCTGCGAGTACATATATAAACAAAGAGTTGTTAGAAAATTTCCTATGGCAAAGGTAAAGCAAAATATTTGTTCAAGGCTGATCTCATTTCATTTAGCTAGAATATGCATAAATACCTTGAATTTTGTGAATAATTAATTCACTCTCCCAACTATGGTTTTGTGGCAGTAGAGAATAGAACATACTAAGCAGTTTGGAGACAGATAAAACTAATTAAGCGTACCCATTGTTTCTTTGTATTTAATCATTAAAAATAAAGTTGTAGGTATACGTTTCAAATTAATAACAAAATTCAACTCTGCGAGTACATATATAAACAAAGAGTTGTTAGAAAATTTCCTATGGCAAAGGTAAAGCAAAATATTTGTTCAAGGCTGATCTCATTTCATTTAGCTAGAATATGCATAAATACCTTGCATTTTGTGAATAAATAATTCACTCTCCCAACTATGGTTTTGTGGCAGTAGAGAATAGAACATACTAAGCAGTTTGGAGACAGATAAAACTAATTAAGCGTACCCATTGTTTCTTTGTATTTACTCATTAAAAATAAAGTTGTAGGTACACGTTTCAAATTAATAACATAATTCAACTCTGCGAGTACATATATTAACAAACAATTGTTAGGAAATTTCCTTTGGCAAAAGCAAAGCAAAATATTTGTTCAAGGCCGATCTCATTTCATTTAGCTAGAATATGCATAAATACCTTGAATTTTGTGAATAAATAATTCACTCTCCCAACAATGGTTTTGTGGCGTTATAGAATAGAACATACTAAGCAGTTTGGGGACAGATAAAACTAATTAAGCGTACCCATTGTTTCTTTGTATTTACTCATTAAAAATAAAGTTGTAGGTACACGTTTCAAATTAATAACATAATTCAACTCTGCGAGTACATATATTAACAAACAATTGTTAGGAAATTTCCTTTGGCAAAGGTAAAGCAAAATATTTGTTCAAGGCTGATCTCATTTCATTTAGCTAGAATGTGCATAAATACCTTGAATTTTGTGAATAAATAATTCACTCTCCCAACTATGGTTTTGTGGCATTAGATAATCGAACACACTAAGCAGTTTGGAGACAGATAAAACTAATTAAGCGTACCTATTGTTTTTTTGTATTTACTCATTAAAAATAAAGTTGTGGGTACACGTTTCAAATTAATAACATAATTCAACTCTGCGAGTACATATATAAACAAAGAGTTGTTAGAAAATTTTCTATGGCAAAGGTAAAGCAAAATATTTGTTCAAGGCTGATCTCATTTCATTTAGCTAGAATATGCATAAATACCTTGAATTTTGTGAATAAATAATTCACTCTCCCAACTATGGTTTTGTGGCAGTAGAGAATAGAACATACTAAGCAGTTTGGAGACAGATAAAACTAATTAAGCGTACCTATTGTTTTTTTGTATTTACTCATTAAAAATAAAGTTGTAGGTACACGTTTCAAATTAATAACATAATTCAACTCTGCGAGTACATATATAAACAAAGAGTTGTTAGAAAATTTTCTATGGCAAAGGTAAAGCAAAATATTTGTTCAAGGCTGATCTCATTTCATTTAGCTAGAATATGCATAAATACCTTGAATTTTGTGAATAAATAATTCACTCTCCCAACTATGGTTTTGTGGCAGTAGAGAATAGAACATACTAAGCAGTTTGGAGACAGATAAAACTAATTAAGCGTACCTATTGTTTTTTTGTATTTACTCATTAAAAATAAAGTTGTAAGGTACACGTTTCAAATTAATAACATAATTCAACTCTGCGAGTACATATATAAACAAAGAGTTGTTAGAAAATTTCCTATGGCAAAGGTAAAGCAAAATATTTGTTCAAGGCTGATCTCATTTCATTTAGCTAGAATATGCATAAATACCTTGAATTTTGTGAATAAATAATTCACTCTCCCAACTATGGTTTTGTGACATTAGAGAATAGAACATACTAAGCAGTTTGGAGACAGATAAAACTAATTAAGCGTACCCATTGTTTCTTTGTATTTACTCATTAAAAATAAAGTTGTAGGTACACGTTTCAAATTAATAACATAATTCAACTCTGCGAGTACATATATAAACAAAGAGTTGTTAGAAAATTTCCTATGGCAAAGGTAAAGCAAAATATTTGTTCAAGGCTGATCTCATTTCATTTAGCTAGAATATGCATAAATACCTTGAATTTTGTGAATAAATAATTCACTCTCCCAACTATGGTTTTGTGGCAGTAGAGAATAGAACATACTAAGCAGTTTGGAGACAGATAAAACTAATTAAGCGTACCCATTGTTTCTTTGTATTTACTCATTAAAAATAAAGTTGTAGGTACACGTTTCAAATTAATAACATAATTCAACTCTGCGAGTACATATATAAACAAAGAGTTGTTAGAAAATTTCCTATGGCAAAGGTAAAGCAAAATATTTGTTCAAGGCTGATCTCATTTCATTTAGCTAGAATATGCATAAATACCTTCAATTTTGTGAATAAATAATTCACTCTCCCAACTATGGTTTTGTGGCAGTAGAGAATAGAACATACTAAGCAGTTTGGAGACAGATAAAACTAATTAAGCGTACCCATTATTTCTTTTTATTTAATCATTAAAAATAAAGTTGTAGGTACACGTTTCAAATTAATAACATAATTCAACTCTGCGAGGACATATATAAACAAAGAGTTGTTAGAAAATTTCCTATGGCAAAGGTAAAGCAAAATATTTGTTCAAGGCTGATCTCATTTCATTTAGCTAGAATATGCATAAATACCTTGAATTTTGTGAATAAATAATTCACTCTCCCAAGTATGGTTTTGTGACATTAGAGAATAGAACATACTAAGCAGTTTGGAGACAGATAAAACTAATTAAGCGTACCCATTGTTTCTTTGTATTTACTCATTAAAAATAAAGTTGTAGGTACACGTTTCAAATTAATAACATAATTCAACTCTGCGAGTACATATATAAACAAAGAGTTGTTAGAAAATTTCCTATGGCAAAGGTAAAGCAAAATATTTGTTCAAGGTTGATCTCATTTCATTTAGCTAGAATATGCATAAATACCTTGAATTTTGTGAATAAATAATTCACTCTCCCAACTATGGTTTTGTGGCAGTAGAGAATAGAACATACTAAGCAGTTTGGAGACAGATAAAACTAATTAAGCGTACCCATTGTTTCTTTGTATTTAATCATTAAAAATAAAGTTGTAGGTACACGTTTCAAATTAATAACATAATTCAACTCTGCGAGTACATATATAAACAAAGAGTTGTTAGAAAATTTCCTATGGCAAAGGTAAAGCAAAATATTTGTTCAAGGCTGATCTCATTTCATTTAGCTAGAATATGCATAAATACCTTGAATTTTGTGAATAAATAATTTACTCTCCCAACTATGGTTTTGTGACATTAGAGAATAGAACATACTAAGCAGTTTGGAGACAGATAAAACTAATTAAGCGTACCCATTGTTTCTTTGTATTTACTCATTAAAAATAAAGTTGTAGGTACACGTTTCAAATTAATAACATAATTCAACTCTGCGAGTACATATATTAACAAACAATTGTTAGGAAATTTCCTTTGGCAAAAGCAAAGCAAAATATTTGTTCAAGGCCGATCTCATTTCATTTAGCTAGAATATGCATAAATACCTTGAATTTTGTGAATAAATAATTCACTCTCCCAACTATGGTTTTGTGACATTAGAGAATAGAACATACTAAGCAGTTTGGAGACAGATAAAACTAATTAAGCGTACCCATTGTTTCTTTGTATTTACTCATTAAAAATAAAGTTGTAGGTACACGTTTCAAATTAATAACATAATTCAACTCTGCGAGTACATATATAAACAAAGAGTTGTTAGAAAATTTCCTATGGCAAAGGTAAAGCAAAATATTTGTTCAAGGCTGATCTCATTTCATTTAGCTAGAATATGCATAAATACCTTGAATTTTGTGAATAAATAATTCACTCTCCCAACTATGGTTTTGTGGCAGTAGAGAATAGAACATACTAAGCAGTTTGGAGACAGATAAAACTAATTAAGCGTACCCATTGTTTCTTTGTATTTAATCATTAAAAATAAAGTTGTAGGTACACGTTTCAAATTAATAACATAATTCAACTCTGCGAGTACATATATAAACAAAGAGTTGTTAGAAAATTTCCTATGGCAAAGGTAAAGCAAAATATTTGTTCAAGGCTGATCTCATTTCATTTAGCTAGAATATGCATAAATACCTTGAATTTTGTGAATAAATAATTCACTCTCCCAACTATGGTTTTGTGACATTAGAGAATAGAACATACTAAGCAGTTTGGAGACAGATAAAACTAATTAAGCGTACCCATTGTTTTTTTGTATTTACTCATTAAAAATAAAGTTGTAGGTACACGTTTCAAATTAATAACATAATTCAACTCTGCGAGTACATATATAAACAAAGAGTTGTTAGAAAATTTCCTATGGCATAGGTAAAGCAAAATATTTGTTCAAGACTGATCTCATTTCATTTAGCTAGAATATGCATAAATACCTTGAATTTTGTGAATAATTAATTCACTCTCCCAACTATGGTTTTGTGGCAGTAGAGAATAGAACATACTAAGCAGTTTGGAGACAGATAAAACTAATTAAGCGTACCCATTGTTTCTTTGTATTTAATCATTAAAAATAAAGTTGTAGGTATACGTTTCAAATTAATAACAAAATTCAACTCTGCGAGTACATATATAAACAAAGAGTTGTTAGAAAATTTTCTATGGCAAAGGTAAAGCAAAATATTTGTTCAAGGCTGATCTCATTTCATTTAGCTAGAATATGCATAAATACCTTGCATTTTGTGAATAAATAATTCACTCTCCCAACTATGGTTTTGTGGCAGTAGAGAATAGAACATACTAAGCAGTTTGGAGACAGATAAAACTAATTAAGCGTACCCATTGTTTCTTTGTATTTACTCATTAAAAATAAAGTTGTAGGTACACGTTTCAAATTAATAACATAATTCAACTCTGCGAGTACATATATTAACAAACAATTGTTTGGAAATTTCCTTTGGCAAAAGCAAAGCAAAATATTTGTTCAAGGCCGATCTCATTTCATTTAGCTAGAATATGCATAAATACCTTGAATTTTGTGAATAAATAATTCACTCTCCCAACAATGGTTTTGTGGCGTTATAGAATAGAACATACTAAGCAGTTTGGGGACAGATAAAACTAATTAAGCGTACCCATTGTTTCTTTGTATTTACTCATTAAAAATAAAGTTGTAGGTACACGTTTCAAATTAATAACATAATTCAACTCTGCGAGTACATATATTAACAAACAATTGTTAGGAAATTTCCTTTGGCAAAGGTAAAGCAAAATATTTGTTCAAGGCTGATCTCATTTCATTTAGCTAGAATGTGCATAAATACCTTGAAATTTGTGAATAAATAATTCACTCTCCCAACTATGGTTTTGTGGCATTAGATAATCGAACACACTAAGCAGTTTGGAGACAGATAAAACTAATTAAGCGTACCTATTGTTTTTTTGTATTTACTCATTAAAAATAAAGTTGTGGGTACACGTTTCAAATTAATAACATAATTCAACTCTGCGAGTACATATATAAACAAAGAGTTGTTAGAAAATTTTCTATGGCAAAGGTAAAGCAAAATATTTGTTCAAGGCTGATCTCATTTCATTTAGCTAGAATATGCATAAATACCTTGAATTTTGTGAATAAATAATTCACTCTCCCAACTATGGTTTTGTGGCAGTAGAGAATAGAACATACTAAGCAGTTTGGAGACAGATAAAACTAATTAAGCGTACCTATTGTTTTTTTGTATTTACTCATTAAAAATAAAGTTGTAGGTACACGTTTCAAATTAATAACATAATTCAACTCTGCGAGTACATATATAAACAAAGAGTTGTTAGAAAATTTTCTATGGCAAAGGTAAAGCAAAATATTTGTTCAAGGCTGATCTCATTTCATTTAGCTAGAATATGCATAAATACCTTGAATTTTGTGAATAAATAATTCACTCTCCCAACTATGGTTTTGTGGCAGTAGAGAATAGAACATACTAAGCAGTTTGGAGACAGATAAAACTAATTAAGCGTACCTATTGTTTTTTTGTATTTACTCATTAAAAATAAAGTTGTAGGTACACGTTTCAAATTAATAACATAATTCAACTCTGCGAGTACATATATAAACAAAGAGTTGTTAGAAAATTTCCTATGGCAAAGGTAAAGCAAAATATTTGTTCAAGGCTGATCTCATTTCATTTAGCTAGAATATGCATAAATATCTTGAATTTTGTGAATAAATAATTCACGCTCCCAACTATGGTTTTGTGACATTAGAGAATAGAACATACTAAGCAGTTTGGAGACAGATAAAACTAATTAAGCGTACCCATTGTTTCTTTGTATTTACTCATTAAAAATAAAGTTGTAGGTACACGTTTCAAATTAATAACATAATTCAACTCTGCGAGTACATATATAAACAAAGAGTTGTTAGAAAATTTCCTATGGCAAAGGTAAAGCAAAATATTTGTTCAAGGCTGATCTCATTTCATTTAGCTAGAATATGCATAAATACCTTGAATTTTGTGAATAAATAATTCACTCTCCCAACTATGGTTTTGTGGCAGTAGAGAATAGAACATACTAAGCAGTTTGGAGACAGATAAAACTAATTAAGCGTACCCATTGTTTCTTTGTATTTACTCATTAAAAATAAAGTTGTAGGTACACGTTTCAAATTAATAACATAATTCAACTCTGCGAGTACATATATAAACAAAGAGTTGTTAGAAAATTTCCTATGGCAAAGGTAAAGCAAAATATTTGTTCAAGGCTGATCTCATTTCATTTAGCTAGAATATGCATAAATACCTTCAATTTTGTGAATAAATAATTCACTCTCCCAACTATGGTTTTGTGGCAGTAGAGAATAGAACATACTAAGCAGTTTGGAGACAGATAAAACTAATTAAGCGTACCCATTGTTTCTTTTTATTTAATCATTAAAAATAAAGTTGTAGGTACACGTTTCAAATTAATAACATAATTCAACTCTGCGAGGACATATATAAACAAAGAGTTGTTAGAAAATTTCCTATGGCAAAGGTAAAGCAAAATATTTGTTCAAGGCTGATCTCATTTCATCTAGCTAGAATATGCATAAATACCTTGAATTTTGTGAATAAATAATTCACTCTCCCAAGTATGGTTTTGTGACATTAGAGAATAGAACATACTAAGCAGTTTGGAGACATATAAAACTAATTAAGCGTACCCATTGTTTCTTTGTATTTACTCATTAAAAATAAAGTTGTAGGTACACGTTTCAAATTAATAACATAATTCAACTCTGCGAGTACATATATAAACAAAGAGTTGTTAGAAAATTTCCTATGGCAAAGGTAAAGCAAAATATTTGTTCAAGGTTGATCTCATTTCATTTAGCTAGAATATGCATAAATACCTTGAATTTTGTGAATAAATAATTCACTCTCCCAACTATGGTTTTGTGGCAGTAGAGAATAGAACATACTAAGCAGTTTGGAGACAGATAAAACTAATTAAGCGTACCCATTGTTTCTTTGTATTTAATCATTAAAAATAAAGTTGTAGGTACACGTTTCAAATTAATAACATAATTCAACTCTGCGAGTACATATATAAACAAAGAGTTGTTAGAAAATTTCCTATGGCAAAGGTAAAGCAAAATATTTGTTCAAGGCTGATCTCATTTCATTTAGCTAGAATATGCATAAATACCTTGAATTTTGTGAATAAATAATTTACTCTCCCAACTATGGTTTTGTGACATTAGAGAATAGAACATACTAAGCAGTTTGGAGACAGATAAAACTAATTAAGCGTACCCATTGTTTCTTTGTATTTACTCATTAAAAATAAAGTTGTAGGTACACGTTTCAAATTAATAACATAATTCAACTCTGCGAGTACATATATTAACAAACAATTGTTAGGAAATTTCCTTTGGCAAAAGCAAAGCAAAATATTTGTTCAAGGCCGATCTCATTTCATTTAGCTAGAATATGCATAAATACCTTGAATTTTGTGAATAAATAATTCACTCTCCCAACTATGGTTTTGTGACATTAGAGAATAGAACATACTAAGCAGTTTGGAGACAGATAAAACTAATTAAGCGTACCCATTGTTTCTTTGTATTTACTCATTAAAAATAAAGTTGTAGGTACACGTTTCAAATTAATAACATAATTCAACTCTGCGAGTACATATATAAACAAAGAGTTGTTAGAAAATTTCCTATGGCAAAGGTAAAGCAAAATATTTGTTCAAGGCTGATCTCATTTCATTTAGCTAGAATATGCATAAATACCTTGAATTTTGTGAATAAATAATTCACTCTCCCAACTATGGTTTTGTGGCAGTAGAGAATAGAACATACTAAGCAGTTTGGAGACAGATAAAACTAATTAAGCGTACCCATTGTTTCTTTGTATTTAATCATTAAAAATAAAGTTGTAGGTACACGTTTCAAATTAATAACATAATTCAACTCTGCGAGTACATATATAAACAAAGAGTTGTTAGAAAATTTCCTATGGCAAAGGTAAAGCAAAATATTTGTTCAAGGCTGATCTCATTTCATTTAGCTAGAATATGCATAAATACCTTGAATTTTGTGAATAAATAATTCACTCTCCCAACTATGGTTTTGTGACATTAGAGAATAGAACATACTAAGCAGTTTGGAGACAGATAAAACTAATTAAGCGTACCCATTGTTTTTTTGTATTTACTCATTAAAAATAAAGTTGTAGGTACACGTTTCAAATTAATAACATAATTCAACTCTGCGAGTACATATATAAACAAAGAGTTGTTAGAAAATTTCCTATGGCAAAGGTAAAGCAAAATATTTGTTCAAGACTGATCTCATTTCATTTAGCTAGAATATGCATAAATACCTTGAATTTTGTGAATAATTAATTCACTCTCCCAACTATGGTTTTGTGGCAGTAGAGAATAGAACATACTAAGCAGTTTGGAGACAGATAAAACTAATTAAGCGTACCCATTGTTTCTTTGTATTTAATCATTAAAAATAAAGTTGTAGGTATACGTTTCAAATTAATAACAAAATTCAACTCTGCGAGTACATATATAAACAAAGAGTTGTTAGAAAATTTCCTATGGCAAAGGTAAAGCAAAATATTTGTTCAAGGCTGATCTCATTTCATTTAGCTAGAATATGCATAAATACCTTGCATTTTGTGAATAAATAATTCACTCTCCCAACTATGGTTTTGTGGCAGTAGAGAATAGAACATACTAAGCAGTTTGGAGACAGATAAAACTAATTAAGCGTACCCATTGTTTCTTTGTATTTACTCATTAAAAATAAAGTTGTAGGTACACGTTTCAAATTAATAACATAATTCAACTCTGCGAGTACATATATTAACAAACAATTGTTAGGAAATTTCCTTTGGCAAAAGCAAAGCAAAATATTTGTTCAAGGCCGATCTCATTTCATTTAGCTAGAATATGCATAAATACCTTGAATTTTGTGAATAAATAATTCAGTCTCCCAACTATGGTTTTGTGGCGTTATAGAATAGAACATACTAAGCAGTTTGGGGACAGATAAAACTAATTAAGCGTACCCATTATTTCTTTGTATTTACTCATTAAAAATAAAGTTGTAGGTACACGTTTCAAATTAATAACATAATTCAACTCTGCGAGTACATATATTAACAAACAATTGTTAGGAAATTTCCTTTGGCAAAGGTAAAGCAAAATATTTGTTCAAGGCTGATCTCATTTCATTTAGCTAGAATATGCATAAATACCTTGAATTTTGTGAATAAATAATTCACTCTCCCAACTATGGTTTTGTGGCATTAGATAATAGAACACACTAAGCAGTTTGGAGACAGATAAAACTAATTAAGCGTACCTATTGTTTTTTTGTATTTACTCATTAAAAATAAAGTTGTGGGTACACGTTTCAAATTAATAACATAATTCAACTCTGCGAGTACATATATTAACAAACAATTGTTAGGAAATTTCCTTTTGCAAAAGCAAAGCAAAATATTTGTTCAAGGCTGATCTCATTTCATTTAGCTAGAATATGCATAAATACCTTGAATTTTGTGAATAAATAATTCACTCTCCCAACTATGGTTTTGTGGCAGTAGAGAATAGAACACACTAAGCAGTTTGGGGACAGATAAAACTAGTTTAGCGTAGCCTTTGTTTTTTTGTATTTACTCATTAAAAATAAAGTTGTAGGTACACGTTTCAAATTAATAACATAATTCAACTCTGCGAGTACATATATTAACAAACAATTGTTAAGAAATTTCCTTTGGCAAAGGTAAAGCAAAATATTTGTTCAAGGCTGATCTCATGTCATTTAGCTAGAATATGCATAAATACCTTGAATTTTGTGAATAAATAATTCACTCTCCCAACTATGGTTTTGTGATATTAGAGAATAGAACATACTAAGCAGTTTGGAGACAGATAAAACTAATTAAGCGTACCTATTGTTTTTTTGTATTTACTCATTAAAAATAAAGTTGTGGGTACACGTTTCAAATTAATAACATAATTCAACTCTGCGAGTACATATATAAACAAAGAGTTGTTAGAAAATTTCTTTTGGCAAAAGCAAAGCAAAATATTTGTTCAAGGCCGATCTCATTTCATTTAGCTAGAATATGCATAAATACCTTGAATTTTGTGAATAAATAATTCACTCTCCCAACTATGGTTTTGTGGCAGTAGAGAATAGAACACACTAAGCAGTTTGGAGACAGATAAAACTAATTAAGCGTACCCATTGTTTTTTTGTATTTACTCATTAAAAATAAAGTTGTAGGTATACGTTTCAAATTAATAACATAATTCAACTCTAAGAGTACATATATTAACAAACAATTGTTAGGAAATTTCCTTTGGCAAAGGTAAAGCAAAATATTTGTTCAAGGCTGATCTCATTTCATTTAGCTAGAATATGCATAAATACCTTGAATTTTGTGAATAAATAATTCACTCTCCCAACTATGGTTTTGTGGCAGTAGAGAATAGAACACACTAAGCAGTCTGGAGACAGATAAAACTAATTAAGCGTACCTATTGTTTTTTTGTATTTACTCATTAAAAATAAAGTTGTGGGTATACGTTTCAAATTAATAACATAATTCAACTCTGCGAGTACATATATAAACAAAGAGTTGTTAGAAAATTTCCTATGGCAAAGGTAAAGCAAAATATTTGTTCAAGGCTGATCTCATTTCATTTAGCTAGAATATGCATAAATACCTTGAATTTTGTGAATAATTAATTCACTCTCCCAACTATGGTTTTGTGGCAGTAGAGAATAGAACATACTAAGCAGTTTGGAGACAGATAAAACTAATTAAGCGTACCCATTGTTTCTTTGTATTTAATCATTAAAAATAAAGTTGTAGGTATACGTTTCAAATTAATAACAAAATTCTACTCTGCGAGTACATATATAAACAAAGAGTTGTTAGAAAATTTCCTATGGCAAAGGTAAAGCAAAATATTTGTTCAAGGCTGATCTCATTTCATTTAGCTAGAATATGCATAAATACCTTGCATTTTGTGAATAAATAATTCACTCTCCCAACTATGGTTTTGTGGCAGTAGAGAATAGAACATACTAAGCAGTTTGGAGACAGATAAAACTAATTAAGCGTACCCATTGTTTCTTTGTATTTACTCATTAAAAATAAAGTTGTAGGTACACGTTTCAAATTAATAACATAATTCAACTCTGCGAGTACATATATTAACAAACAATTGTTAGGAAATTTCCTTTGGCAAAAGCAAAGCAAAATATTTGTTCAAGGCCGATCTCATTTCATTTAGCTAGAATATGCATAAATACCTTGAATTTTGTGAATAAATAATTCACTCTCCCAACAATGGTTTTGTGGCGTTATAGAATAGAACATACTAAGCAGTTTGGGGACAGATAAAACTAATTAAGCGTACCCATTGTTTCTTTGTATTTACTCATTAAAAATAAAGTTGTAGGTACACGTTTCAAATTAATAACATAATTCAACTCTGCGAGTACATATATTAACAAACAATTGTTAGGAAATTTCCTTTGGCAAAGGTAAAGCAAAATATTTGTTCAAGGCTGATCTCATTTCATTTAGCTAGAATATGCATAAATACCTTGAATTTTGTGAATAAATAATTCACTCTCCCAACTATGGTTTTGTGGCATTAGATAATCGAACACACTAAGCAGTTTGGAGACAGATAAAACTAATTAAGCGTACCTATTGTTTTTTTGTATTTACTCATTAAAAATAAAGTTGTGGGTACACGTTTCAAATTAATAACATAATTCAACTCTGCGAGTACATATATAAACAAAGAGTTGTTAGAAAATTTTCTATGGCAAAGTTAAAGCAAAATATTTGTTCAAGGCTGATCTCATTTCATTTAGCTAGAATATGCATAAATACCTTGAATTTTGTGAATAAATAATTCACTCTCCCAACTATGGTTTTGTGGCAGTAGAGAATAGAACATACTAAGCAGTTTGGAGACAGATAAAACTAATTAAGCGTACCTATTGTTTTTTTGTATTTACTCATTAAAAATAAAGTTGTAGGTACACGTTTCAAATTAATAACATAATTCAACTCTGCGAGTACATATATAAACAAAGAGTTGTTAGAAAATTTTCTATGGCAAAGGTAAAGCAAAATATTTGTTCAAGGCTGATCTCATTTCATTTAGCTAGAATATGCATAAATACCTTGAATTTTGTGAATAAATAATTCACTCTCCCAACTATGGTTTTGTGGCAGTAGAGAATAGAACATACTAAGCAGTTTGGAGACAGATAAAACTAATTAAGCGTACCTATTGTTTTTTTGTATTTACTCATTAAAAATAAAGTTGTAGGTACACGTTTCAAATTAATAACATAATTCAACCCTGCGAGTACATATATAAACAAAGAGTTGTTAGAAAATTTCCTATGGCAAAGGTAAAGCAAAATATTTGTTCAAGGCTGATCTCATTTCATTTAGCTAGAATATGCATAAATACCTTGAATTTTGTGAATAAATAATTCACTCTCCCAACTATGGTTTTGTGACATTAGAGAATAGAACATACTAAGCAGTTTGGAGACAGATAAAACTAATTAAGCGTACCCATTGTTTCTTTGTATTTACTCATTAAAAATAAAGTTGTAGGTACACGTTTCAAATTAATAACATAATTCAACTCTGCGAGTACATATATAAACAAAGAGTTGATAGAAAATTTCCTATGGCAAAGGTAAAGCAAAATATTTGTTCAAGGCTGATCTCATTTCATTTAGCTAGAATATGCATAAATACCTTGAATTTTGTGAATAAATAATTCACTCCCCCAACTATGGTTTTGTGGCAGTAGAGAATAGAACATACTAAGCAGTTTGGAGACAGATAAAACTAATTAAGCGTACCCATTGTTTCTTTGTATTTACTCATTAAAAATAAAGTTGTAGGTACACGTTTCAAATTAATAACATAATTCAACTCTGCGAGTACATATATAAACAAAGAGTTGTTAGAAAATTTCCTATGGCAAAGGTAAAGCAAAATATTTGTTCAAGGCTGATCTCATTTCATTTAGCTAGAATATGCATAAATACCTTCAATTTTGTGAATAAATAATTCACTCTCCCAACTATGGTTTTGTGGCAGTAGAGAATAGAACATACTAAGCAGTTTGGAGACAGATAAAACTAATTAAGCGTACCCATTGTTTCTTTTTATTTAATCATTAAAAATAAAGTTGTAGGTACACGTTTCAAACTAATAACATAATTCAACTCTGCGAGGACATATATAAACAAAGAGTTGTTAGAAAATTTCCTATGGCAAAGGTAAAGCAAAATATTTGTTCAAGGCTGATCTCATTTCATTTAGCTAGAATATGCATAAATACCTTGAATTTTGTGAATAAATAATTCACTCTCCCAAGTATGGTTTTGTGACATTAGAGAATAGAACATACTAAGCAGTTTGGAGACAGATAAAACTAATTAAGCGTACCCATTGTTTCTTTGTATTTACTCATTAAAAATAAAGTTGTAGGTACACGTTTCAAATTAATAACATAATTCAACTCTGCGAGTACATATATAAACAAAGAGTTGTTAGAAAATTTCCTATGGCAAAGGTAAAGCAAAATATTTGTTCAAGGTTGATCTCATTTCATTTAGCTAGAATATGCATAAATACCTTGAATTTTGTGAATAAATAATTCACTCTCCCAACTATGGTTTTGTGGCAGTAGAGAATAGAACATACTAAGCAGTTTGGAGACAGATAAAACTAATTAAGCGTACCCATTGTTTCTTTGTATTTAATCATTAAAAATAAAGTTGTAGGTACACGTTTCAAATTAATAACATAATTCAACTCTGCGAGTACATATATAAACAAAGAGTTGTTAGAAAATTTCCTATGGCAAAGGTAAAGCAAAATATTTGTTCAAGGCTGATCTCATTTCATTTAGCTAGAATATGCATAAATACCTTGAATTTTGTGAATAAATAATTTACTCTCCCAACTATGGTTTTGTGACATTAGAGAATAGAACATACTAAGCAGTTTGGAGACAGATAAAACTAATTAAGCGTACCCATTGTTTCTTTGTATTTACTCATTAAAAATAAAGTTGTAGGTACACGTTTCAAATTAATAACATAATTCAACTCTGCGAGTACATATATTAACAAACAATTGTTAGGAAATTTCCTTTGGCAAAAGCAAAGCAAAATATTTGTTCAAGGCCGATCTCATTTCATTTAGCTAGAATATGCATAAATACCTTGAATTTTGTGAATAAATAATTCACTCTCCCAACTATGGTTTTGTGACGTTAGAGAATAGAACATACTAAGCAGTTTGGAGACAGATAAAACTAATTAAGCGTACCCATTGTTTCTTTGTATTTACTCATTAAAAATAAAGTTGTAGGTACACGTTTCAAATTAATAACATAATTCAACTCTGCGAGTACATATATAAACAAAGAGTTGTTAGAAAATTTCCTATGGCAAAGGTAAAGCAAAATATTTGTTCAAGGCTGATCTCATTTCATTTAGCTAGAATATGCATAAATACCTTGAATTTTGTGAATAAATAATTCACTCTCCCAACTATGGTTTTGTGGCAGTAGAGAATAGAACATACTAAGCAGTTTGGAGACAGATAAAACTAATTAAGCGTACCCATTGTTTCTTTGTATTTAATCATTAAAAATAAAGTTGTAGATACACGTTTCAAATTAATAACATAATTCAACTCTGCGAGTACATATATAAACAAAGAGTTGTTAGAAAATTTCCTATGGCAAAGGTAAAGCAAAATATTTGTTCAAGGCTGATCTCATTTCATTTAGCTAGAATATGCATAAATACCTTGAATTTTGTGAATAAATAATTCACTCTCCCAACTATGGTTTTGTGACATTAGAGAATAGAACATACTAAGCAGTTTGGAGACAGATAAAACTAATTAAGCGTACCCATTGTTTTTTTGTATTTACTCATTAAAAATAAAGTTGTAGGTACACGTTTCAAATTAATAACATAATTCAACTCTGCGAGTACATATATAAACAAAGAGTTGTTAGAAAATTTCCTATGGCAAAGGTAAAGCAAAATATTTGTTCAAGACTGATCTCATTTCATTTAGCTAGAATATGCATAAATACCTTGAATTTTGTGAATAATTAATTCACTCTCCCAACTATGGTTTTGTGGCAGTAGAGAATAGAACATACTAAGCAGTTTGGAGACAGATAAAACTAATTAAGCGTACCCATTGTTTCTTTGTATTTAATCATTAAAAATAAAGTTGTAGGTATACGTTTCAAATTAATAACAAAATTCAACTCTGCGAGTACATATATAAACAAAGAGTTGTTAGAAAATTTCCTATGGCAAAGGTAAAGCAAAATATTTGTTCAAGGCTGATCTCATTTCATTTAGCTAGAATATGCATAAATACCTTGCATTTTGTGAATAAATAATTCACTCTCCCAACTATGGTTTTGTGGCAGTAGAGAATAGAACATACTAAGCAGTTTGGAGACAGATAAAACTAATTAAGCGTACCCATTGTTTCTTTGTATTTACTCATTAAAAATAAAGTTGTAGGTACACGTTTCAAATTAATAACATAATTCAACTCTGCGAGTACATATATTAACAAACAATTGTTAGGAAATTTCCTTTGGCAAAAGCAAAGCAAAATATTTGTTCAAGGCCGATCTCATTTCATTTAGCTAGAATATGCATAAATACCTTGAATTTTGTGAATAAATAATTCACTCTCCCAACTATGGTTTTGTGGCGTTATAGAATAGAACATACTAAGCAGTTTGGGGACAGATAAAACTAATTAAGCGTACCCATTGTTTCTTTGTATTTACTCATTAAAAATAAAGTTGTAGGTACACGTTTCAAATTAATAACATAATTCAACTCTGCGAGTACATATATTAACAAACAATTGTTAGGAAATTTCCTTTGGCAAAGGTAAAGCAAAATATTTGTTCAAGGCTGATCTCATTTCATTTAGCTAGAATATGCATAAATACCTTGAATTTTGTGAATAAATAATTCACTCTCCCAACTATGGTTTTGTGGCATTAGATAATAGAACACACTAAGCAGTTTGGAGACAGATACAACTAATTAAGCGTACCTATTGTTTTTTTGTATTTACTCATTAAAAATAAAGTTGTGGGTACACGTTTCAAATTAATAACATAATTCAACTCTGCGAGTACATATATTAACAAACAATTGTTAGGAAATTTCCTTTTGCAAAAGCAAAGCAAAATATTTGTTCAAGGCTGATCTCATTTCATTTAGCTAGAATATGCATAAATACCTTGAATTTTGTGAATAAATAATTCACTCTCCCAACTATGGTTTTGTGGCAGTAGAGAATAGAACACACTAAGCAGTTTGGGGACAGATAAAACTAGTTTAGCGTACCCATTGTTTTTTTGTATTTACTCATTAAAAATAAAGTTGTAGGTACACGTTTCAAATTAATAACATAATTCAACTCTGCGAGTACATATATTAACAAACAATTGTTAAGAAATTTCCTTTGGCAAAGGTAAAGCAAAATATTTGTTCAAGGCTGATCTCATGTCATTTAGCTAGAATATGCATAAATACCTTGAATTTTGTGAATAAATAATTCACTCTCCCAACTATGGTTTTGTGATGTTAGAGAATAGAACATACTAAGCAGTTTGGAGACAGATAAAACTAATTAAGCGTACCTATTGTTTTTTTGTATTTACTCATTAAAAATAAAGTTGTGGGTACACGTTTCAAATTAATAACATAATTCAACTCTGCGAGTACATATATAAACAAAGAGTTGTTAGAAAATTTCTTTTGGCAAAAGCAAAGCAAAATATTTGTTCAAGGCCGATCTCATTTCATTTAGCTAGAATATGCATAAATACCTTGAATTTTGTGAATAAATAATTCACTCTCCCAACTATGGTTTTGTGGCAGTAGAGAATAGAACACACTAAGCAGTTTGGAGACAGATAAAACTAATTAAGCGTACCCATTGTTTTTTTGTATTTACTCATTAAAAATAAAGTTGTAGGTATACGTTTCAAATTAATAACATAATTCAACTCTAAGAGTACATATATTAACAAACAATTGTTAGGAAATTTCCTTTGGCAAAGGTAAAGCAAAATATTTGTTCAAGGCTGATCTCATTTCATTTAGCTAGAATATGCATAAATACCTTGAATTTTGTGAATAAATAATTCACTCTCCCAACTATGGTTTTGTGGCAGTAGAGAATAGAACACACTAAGCAGTCTGGAGACAGATAAAACTAATTAAGCGTACCTATTGTTTTTTTGTATTTACTCATTAAAAATAAAGTTGTGGGTATACGTTTCAAATTAATAACATAATTCAACTCTGCGAGTACATATATAAACAAAGAGTTGTTAGAAAATTTCCTTTGGCAAAAGCAAAGCAAAATATTTGTTCAAGGCCGATCTCATTTCATTTAGCTAGAATATGCATAAATACCTTGAATTTTGTGAATAAATAATTCACTCTCCCAACTATGGTTTTGTGGAGTTAGAGAATAGAACATACTAAGCAGTTTGGGGACAGATAAAACTAATTAAGCGTACCCATTGTTTCTTTGTATTTACTCATTAAAAATAAAGTTGTAGGTACACGTTTCAAATTAATAACATAATTCAACTCTGCGAATACATATATTAACAAACAATTGTTAGGAAATTTCCTTTGGCAAAGGTAAAGCAAAATATTTGTTCAAGGCTGATCTCATTTCAGTTAGCTAGAATATGCATAAATACCTTGAATTTTGTGAATAAATAATTCACTCTCCCAACTATGGTTTTGTGGCAGTAGAGAGTAGAACACACTAAGCAGTTTGGGGACAGATAAAACTAGTTTAGCGTACCCATTGTTTTTTTGTATTTACTCATTAAAAATAAAGTTGTAGGTACACGTTTCAAATTAATAACATAATTCAACTCTGCGAGTACATTTATAAGCAAACAATTATTAGGAAATTTCCTTTGGCAAAAGCAAAGCAAAATATTTGTTCAAGGCCGATCTCATTTCATTTAGCTAGAATATGCATAAATACCTTGAATTTTGTGAATAAATAATTCACTCTCCCAACTATGGTTTTGTGGCAGTAGAGAATAGAACATACTAAGCAGTTTGGGGACAGATAAAACTAATTAAGCGTACCCATTGTTTCTTTGTATTTACTCATTAAAAATAAAGTTGTAGGTACACGTTTCAAATTAATAACACAATTCAACTCTGCGAGTACATTTATAAGCAAACAATTATTAGGAAATTTCCTTTGGCAAAAGCAAAGCAAATATTTGTTCAAGGCCGATCTCATTTCATTTAGCTAGAATATGCATAAATACCTTGAATTTTGTGAATAAATAATTCACTCTCCCAACTATGGTTTTGTGGCAGTAGAGAATAGAACATACTAAGCAGTTTGGAGACAGATAAAACTAATTAAGCGTACCCATTGTTTCTTTGTATTTACTCATTAAAAATAAAGTTGTAGGTACACGTTTCAAATTAATAACATAATTCAACTCTGCGAGTACATATATTAACAAACAATTGTTAGGAAATTTCCTTTGGCAAAAGCAAAGCAAAATATTTGTTCAAGGCCGATCTCATTTCATTTAGCTAGAATATGCATAAATACCTTGAATTTTGTGAATAAATAATTCACTCTCCCAACTATGGTTTTGTGGCAGTAGAGAATAGAACATACTAAGCAGTTTGGGGACAGATAAAACTAATTAAGCGTACCCATTGTTTCTTTGTATTTACTCATTAAAAATAAAGTTGTAGGTACACGTTTCAAATTAATAATACAATTCAACTCTGCGAGTACATTTATAAGCAAACAATTATTAGGAAATTTCCTTTGGCAAAAGCAAAGCAAAATATTTGTTCAAGGCCGATCTCATTTCATTTAGCTAGAATATGCATAAATACCTTGAATTTTGTGAATAAATAATTCACTCTCCCAACTATGGTTTTGTAGCAGTAGAGAATAGAACATACTAAGCAGTTTGGAGACAGATAAAACTAATTAAGCGTACCCATTGTTTCTTTGTATTTACTCATTAAAAATAAAGTTGTAGGTACACGTTTCAAATTAATAACATAATTCAACTCTGCGAGTACATATATTAACAAACAATTGTTAGGAAATTTCCTTTGGCAAAAGCAAAGCAAAATATTTGTTCAAGGCCGATTTCATTTCATTTAGCTAGAATATGCATAAATACCTTGAATTTTGTGAATAAATAATTCACTCTCCCAACTATGGTTTTGTGGCAGTAGAGAATAGAACATACTAAGCAGTTTGGAGACAGATAAAACTAATTAAGCGTACCCATTGTTTCTTTGTATTTACTCATTAAAAATAAAGTTGTAGGTACACGTTTCAAATTAATAACATAATTCAACTCTGCGAGTACATATATTACAAACAATTGTTAGGAAATTTCCTTTGGCAAAAGCAAAGCAAAATATTTGTTCATGTCCGATCTCATTTCATTTAGCTAGAATATGCATAAATACCTTGAATTTTGTGAATAAATATTTCACTCTCCCAACTATGGTTTTGTGGCAGTAGAGAATAGAACATACTAAGCAGTTTGGAGACAGATAAAACTAATTAAGCGTACCCATTGTTTCTTTGTATTTACTCATTAAAAATAAAGTTGTAGGCACACGTTTCAAATTAATAACATAATTAAACTCTGCGAGTACATATATTAACAAACAATTGTTAGGAAATTTCCTTTGGCAAAAGCAAAGCAAAATATTTGTTCAAGGTCGATCTCATTTCATTTAGCTAGAATATGCATAAATACCTTGAATTTTGTGAATAAATAATTCACTCTCCCAACTATGGTTTTGTGGCAGTAGAGAATAGAACATACTAAGCAGTTTGGAGACAGATAAAACTAATTAAGCGTACTCATTGTTTCTTTGTATTTACTCATTAAAAATAAAGTTGTAGGTACACGTTTCAAATTAATAACATAATTCAACTCTGCGAGTACATATATTAACAAACAATTGTTAGGAAATTTCCTTTGGCAAAAGCAAAGCAAAATATTTGTTCAAGGCTGATCTCATTTCATTTAGCTAGAATATGCATAAATACCTTGAATTTTGTGAATAAATAATTCACTCTCCCAACTATGGTTTTGTGGCAGTAGAGAATAGAACATACTAAGCAGTTTGGGGACAGATAAAACTAATTAAGCGTATCCATTGTTTTTTTGTATTTACTCATTAAAAATAAAGTTGTAGGTACGCGTTTCAAATTAATAACATAATTCAACTCTGCGATTACATATATTAACAAACAATTGTTAGGAAATTTCCTTTGGCAAAGGTAAAGCAAAATATTTGTTTAAGGCTGATCTCATTTCATTTAGCTAGAATATGCATAAATACCTTGAATTTTGTGAATAAATAATTCACTCTCCCAACTATGGTTTTGTGGCATTAGAGAATAGAACATACTAAGCAGTTTGGAGACAGATAAAACTAATTAAGCGTACCTATTGTTTTTTTGTATTTACTCATTAAAAATAAAGTTGTAGGTACACGTTTCAAATTAATAACATAATTCAACTCTGCGAGTACATATATTAACAAACAATTGTTAGGAAATTTCCTTTGGCAAAAGCAAAGCAAAATATTTGTTCAAGGCCGATCTCATTTCATTTAGCTAGAATATGCATAAATACCTTGAATTTTGTGAATAAATAATTCACTATCCCAACTATGGTTTTGTGGCAGTAGAGAATAGAACATACTAAGTAGTTTGGAGACATATAAAACTAATTAAGCGTACCCATTGTTTCTTTGTATTTACTCATTAAAAATAAAGTTGTAGGTACACGTTTCAAATTAATAACATAATTCAACTCTGCGAGTACATATATAAACAAACAGTTGTTAGAAAATTTCCTATGGCAAAGGTAAAGCAAATATTTGTTCAAGGCTGATCTCATTTCATTTAGCTAGAATATGCATAAATACCTTGAATTTTGTGAATAAATAATTCACTCTCCCAACTATGGTTTTGTGGCAGTAGAGAATAGAACATATTAAGCAGTTTGGAGACAGATAAAACTAATTAAGCGTACCCATTGTTTCTTTGTATTTACTCATTAAAAATAAAGTTGTAGGTACACGTTTCAAATTAATAACATAATTCAACTCTGCGAGTACATATATAAACAAACAGTTGTTAGGAAATTTCCTTTCGCAAAGGTAAAGCAAAATATTTGTTCAAGGCTTATCTCATTTCATTTAGCTAGAATATGCATAAATACCTTGAATTTTGTGAATAAATAATTCACTCTCCCAACTATGGTTTTGTGGCAGTAGAGAATAGAACATACTAAGCAGTTTGGAGACAGATAAAACTAATTAAGCGTACCTATTGTTTTTTTGTATTTACTCATTAAAAATAAAGTTGTAGGTACACGTTTCAAAGTAATAACATAATTCAACTCTGCGAGTACATATATAAACAAAGAGTTGTTAGAAAATTTCCTATGGCAAAGGTAAAGCAAAATATTTGTTCAAGGCTGATCTCATTTCATTTAGCTAGAATATGCATAAATACCTTGAATTTTGTGAATAAATAATTCACTCTCCCAACTATGGTTTTGTGGCAGCAGAGAATAGAACATACTAAGCAGTTTGGAGACAGATAAAACTAATTAAGCGTACCTATTGTTTTTTTGTATTTACTCATTAAAAATAAAGTTGTAGGTACACGTTTCAAATTAATAACATAATTCAACCCTGCGAGTACATATATAAACAAAGAGTTGTTAGAAAATTTCCTATGGCAAAGGTAAAGCAAAATATTTGTTCAAGGCTGATCTCATTTCATTTAGCTAGAATATGCATAAATACCTTGAATTTTGTGAATAAATAATTCACTCTCCCAACTATGGTTTTGTGGCAGTAGAGAATAGAACATACTAAGCAGTTTGGAGACAGATAAAACTAATTAAGCGTACCCATTGTTTCTTTGTATTTAATCATTAAAAATAAAGTTGTAGGTACACGTTTCAAATTAAATACATAATTCAACTCTGCGAGTACATATATAAACAAACAGTTGTTAGGAAATTTCCTTTCGCAAAGGTAAAGCAAAATATTTGTTCAAGGCTGATCTCATTTCATTTAGCTAGAATATGCATAAATACCTTGAATTTTGTGAATAAATAATTCACTCTCCCAACTATGGTTTTGTGGCAGTAGAGAATAGAACATACTAAGCAGTTTGGAGACAGATAAAACTAATTAAGCGTACCTATTGTTTTTTTGTATTTACTCATTAAAAATAAAGTTGTAGGTACACGTTTCAAATTAATAACATAATTCAACTCTGCGAGTACATATATAAACAAAGAGTTGTTAGAAAATTTCCTATGGCAAAGGTAAAGCAAAATATTTGTTCAAGGCTGATCTCATTTCATTTAGCTAGAATATGCATAAATACCTTGAATTTTGTGAATAAATAATTCACTCTCCCAACTATGGTTTTGTGGCAGTAGAGAATAGAACATACTAAGCAGTTTGGAGACAGATAAAACTAATTAAGCGTACCCATTGTTTCTTTGTATTTAATCATTAAAAATAAAGTTGTAGGTACACGTTTCAAATTAATAACATAATTCAACTCTGCGAGTACATATATAAACAAACAGTTGTTAGGAAATTTCCTTTCGCAAAGGTAAAGCAAAATATTTGTTCAAGGCTGATCTCATTTCGTTTAGCTAAAATATGTATAAATACCTTGAATTTTGTGAATAAATAATTCACTCTCCCAACTATGGTTTTGTGGCAGTAGAGAATAGAACATACTAAGCAGTTTGGAGACAGATAAAACTAATTAAGCGTACCTATTGTTTTTTTGTATTTACTCATTAAAAATAAAGTTGTAGGTACACGTTTCAAATTAATAACATAATTCAACTCTGCGAGTACATATATAAACAAAGAGTTGTTAGAAAATTTCCTATGGCAAAGGTAAAGCAAAATATTTGTTCAAGGCTGATCTCATTTCATTTAGCTAGAATATGCATAAATACCTTGAATTTTGTGAATAAATAATTCACTCTCCCAACTATGGTTTTGTGGCAGTAGAGAATAAAACATACTAAGCAGTTTGGAGAAAGATAAAACTAATTAAGCGTACCCATTGTTTCTTTGTATTTAAAAAAAAAAATAAAGTTGTAGGTATACGTTTCAAATTAATAACATAATTCAACTCTGCGAGTACATATATAAACAAAGAGTTGTTAGAAAATTTCCTATGGCAAAGGTAAAGCAAAATATTTGTTCAAGGCTGATCTCATTTCATTTAGCTAGAATATGCATAAATACCTTGAATTTTGTGAATAAATAATTCACTCTCCCAACTATGGTTTTGTGGCAGTAGAGAATAGAACATACTAAGCAGTTTGGAGACAGATAAAACTAATTAAGCGTACCTATTGTTTTTTTTGTATTTACTCATTAAAAATAAAGTTGTAGGTACACGTTTCAAATTAATAACATAATTCAACTCTGCGAGTACATATATAAACAAAGAGTTGTTAGAAAATTTCCTATGGCAAAGGTAAAGCAATATATTTGTTCAAGGCTGATCTTATTTCATTTAGCTAGAATATGATTAAATACCTTGAATTTTGTGAATAAATAATTCACTCTCCAACCTATGGTTTTGTGACATTAGAGAATAGAATATACTAAGCACTTTGGAGACAGATAAAACTAATTAAGCGTACCTATTGTTTCTTTGTATTTACTCATTAAAAATAAAGTTGTAGGTATACGTTTCAAATTAATAACATAATTCAACTCTGCGAGTACATATATAAACAAAGAGTTGTTAGAAAATTTCCTATGGCAAAGGTAAGGCAAAATATTTGTTCAAGGCTGATCTCATTTCATTTAGCTAGAATATGCATAAATACCTTGAATTTTGTGAATAAATAATTCACTCTCCCAACTATGGTTTTGTGGCAGTAGAGAATAGAACATACTAAGCAGTTTGGAGACAGATAAAACTAATTAAGCGTACCTATTGTTTTTTTGTATTTACTCATTAAAAATAAAGTTGTAGGTACACGTTTCAAATTAATAACATAATTCAACTCTGCGAGTACATATATAAACAAAGAGTTGTTAGAAAATTTCCTATGGCAAAGGTAAAGCAAAATATTTGTTCAAGGCTGATCTCATTTCATTTAGCTAGAATATGCATAAATACCTTGAATTTTGTGAATAAATAATTCACTCTCCCAATTATGGTTTTGTGACATTAGAGAATAGAACATACTAAGCAGTTTGGAGACAGATAAAACTAATTAAGCGTACCTATTGTTTCTTTGTATTTACTCATTAAAAATAAAGTTGTAGGTATACGTTTCAAATTGATAACATAATTCAACTCTGCGAGTACATATATAAACAAAGAGTTGTTAGAAAATTTCCTATGGCAAAGGGAAAGCAAAATATTTGTTCAAGGCTGATCTCATTTCATTTAGCTAGAATATGCATAAATACCTTGAATTTTGTGAATAATTAATTCACTCTCCCAACTATGGGTTTGTGGCAGTAGAGAATAGAACATACTAAGCAGTTTGGAGACAGATAAAACTAATTAAGCGACCCATTGTTTCTTTGTATTTAATCATTAAAAATAAAGTTGTAGGTATACGTTTCAAATTAATAACATAATTCAACTCTGCGAGTACATATATAAACAAAGAGTTGTTAGAAAATTTCCTATGGCAAAGGTAAAGCAAAATATTTGTTCAAGGCTGATCTCATTTCATTTAGCTAGAATATGCATAAATACCTTGAATTTTGTGAATAAATAATTCACTCTCCCAACTATGGTTTTGTGGCATTAGATAATAGAACATACTAAGCAGTTTGGAGACAGATAAAACTAATTAAGCGTACCTATTGTTTTTTTGTATTTACTCATTAAAAATAAAGTTGTAGGTACACGTTTCAAATTAATAACATAATTCAACTCTGCGAGTACAAATATTAACAAACAATTGTTAGGAAATTTCCTTTTGCAAAAGCAAAGCAAAATATTTGTTCAAGGCTGATCTCATTTCATTTAGCTAGAATATGCATAAATACCTTGAATTTTGTGAATAAATAATTCACTCTCCCAACTATGGTTTTGTGACAGTAGAGAATAGAACATACTAAGCAGTTTGGAGACAGATAAAACTAATTAAGCGTACCTATTGTTTTTTTGTATTTACTCATTAAAAATAAAGTTGTAGGTACACGTTTCAAATTAATAACATAATTCAACCCTGCGAGTACATATATAAACAAAGAGTTGTTAGAAAATTTCCTATGGCAAAGGTAAAGCAAAATATTTGTTCAAGGCTGGTCTCATTTCATTTAGCTGGAATATGCATAAATACCTTGAATTTTGTGAATAAATAATTCACTCTCCCAACTATGGTTTTGTGGCAGTAGAGAATAGAACATACTAAGCAGTTTGGAGACAGATAAAACTAATTAAGCGTACCCATTGTTTCTTTGTATTTAATCATTAAAAATAAAGTTGCAGGTACACGTTTCAACTTGAATACATAATTCAACTCTGCGAGTACATATATAAACAAACAATTGTTAGGAAATTTCCTTTCGCAAAGGTAAAGCAAAATATTTGTTCAAGGCTGATCTCATTTCATTTAGCTAGAATATGCATAAATACCTTGAATTTTGTGAATAAATAATTCACTCTCCCAACTATGGTTTTGTGGCAGTAGAGAATAGAACATACTAAGCAGTTTGGAGACAGATAAAACTAATTAAGCGTACCTATTGTTTTTTTGTATTTACTCATTAAAAATAAAGTTGTAGGTACACGTTTCAAATTAATAACATAATTCAACTCTGCGAGTACATATATAAACAAAGAGTTGTTAGAAAATTTCCTATGGCAAAGGTAAAGCAAAATATTTGTTCAAGGCTGATCTCATTTCATTTAGCTAGAATATGCATAATTACCTTGAATTTTGTGAATAAATAATTCACTCTCCCAACTATGGTTTTGTGGCAGTAGAGAATAGAACATACTAAGCAGTTTGGAGACAGATAAAACTAATTAAGCGTACCCATTGTTTCTTTGTATTTAATCATTAAAAATAAAGTTGTAGGTACACGTTTCAAATTAATAACATAATTCAACTCTGCGAGTACATATATAAACAAACAGTTGTTAGGAAATTTCCTTTCGCAAAGGTAAAGCAAAATATTTGTTCAAGGCTGATCTCATTTCATTTAGCTAAAATATGCATAAATACCTTGAATTTTGTGAATAAATAATTCACTCTCCCAACTATGGTTTTGTGGCAGTAGAGAATAAAACATACTAAGCAGTTTGGAGACAGATAAAACTAATTAAGCGTACCTATTGTTTTTTTGTATTTACTCATTAAAAATAAAGTTGTAGGTACACGTTTCAAATTAATAACATAATTCAACTCTGCGAGTACATATATAAACAAAGAGTTGTTAGAAAATTTCCTGTGGCAAAGGTAAAGCAAAATATTTGTTCAAGGCTGATCTCATTTCATTTAGCTAGAATATGCATAAATACCTTGAATTTTGTGAATAAATAATTCACTCTCCCAACTATGGTTTTGTGGCAGTAGAGAATAAAACATACTAAGCAGTTTGGAGACAGATAAAACTAGTTAAGCGTACCCATTGTTTCTTTGTATTTAAAAAAAAAAATAAAGTTGTAGGTATACGTTTCAAATTAATAACATAATTCAACTCTGCGAGTACATATATAAACAAAGAGTTGTTAGAAAATTTCCTATGGCAAAGGTAAAGCAAAATATTTGTTCAAGGTCGATCTCATTTCATTTAGCTAGAACATGCATAAATACCTTGAATTTTGTGAATAAATAATTCACTCTCCCAACTATGGTTTTGTGGCAGTAGAGAATAGAACATACTAAGCAGTTTGGAGACAGATAAAACTAATTAAGCGTACCTATTGTTTTTTTTGTATTTACTCATTAAAAATAAAGTTGTAGGTACACGTTTCAAATTAATAACATAATTCAACTCTGCGAGTACATATATAAACAAAGAGTTGTTAGAAAATTTCCTATGGCAAAGGTAAAGCAAAATATTTGTTCAAGGCTGATCTTATTTCATTTAGCTAGAATATGATTAAATACCTTGAATTTTGTGAATAAATAATTCACTCTCCCAACTATGGTTTTGTGACATTAGAGAATAGAATATACTAAGCACTTTGGAGACAGATAAAACTAATTAAGCGTACCTATTGTTTCTTTGTATTTACTCATTAAAAATAAAGTTGTAGGTATACGTTTCAAATTAATAACATAATTCAACTCTGCGAGTACATATATAAACAAAGAGTTGTTAGAAAATTTCCTATGGCAAAGGTAAAGCAAAATATTTGTTCAAGGCTGATCTCATTTCATTTAGCTAGAATATGCATAAATACCTTGAATTTTGTGAATAAATAATTCACTCTCCCAACTATGGTTTTGTGGCAGTAGAGAATAGAACATACTAAGCGGTTTGGAGACAGATAAAACTAATTAAGCGTACCTATTGTTTTTTTGTATTTACTCATTAAAAATAAAGTTGTAGGTACACGTTTCAAATTAATAACATAATTCAACTCTGCGAGTACATATATAAACAAAGAGTTGTTAGAAAATTTCCTATGGCAAAGGTAAAGCAAAATATTTGTTCAAGGCTGATCTCATTTCATTTAGCTAGAATATGCATAAATACCTTGAATTTTGTGAATAAATAATTCACTCTCCCAATTATGGATTTGTGACATTAGAGAATAGAACATACTAAGCAGTTTGGAGACAGATAAAACTAATTAAGCGTACCTATTGTTTCTTTGTATTTACTCATTAAAAATAAAGTTGTAGGTATACGTTTCAAATTGATAAAATAATTCAACTCTGCGAGTACATATATAAACAAAGAGTTGTTAGAAAATTTCCTATGGCAAAGGTAAAGCAAAATATTTGTTCAAGGCTGATCTCATTTCATTTAGCTAGAATATGCATAAATACCTTGAATTTTGTGAATAATTAATTCACTCTCCCAACTATGGTTTTGTGGCAGTAGAGAATAGAACATACTAAGCAGTTTGGAGACAGATAAAACTAATTAAGCGTACCCATTGTTTCTTTGTATTTAATCATTAAAAATAAAGTTGTAGGTATACGTTTCAAATTAATAACATAATTCAACTCTGCGAGTACATATATAAACAAAGAGTTGTTAGAAAATTTCCTATGGCAAAGGTAAAGCAAAATATTTGTTCAAGGCTGATCTCATTTCATTTAGCTAGAATATGCATAAATACCTTGAATTTTGTGAATAAATAATTCACTCTCCCAACTATGGTTTTGTGGCATTAGATAATAGAACATACTAAGCAGTTTGGAGACAGATAAAACTAATTAAGCGTACCTATTGTTTTTTTGTATTTACTCATTAAAAATAAAGTTGTAGGTACACGTTTCAAATTAATAACATAATTCAACTCTGCGAGTACATATATTAACAAACAATTGTTAGGAAATTTCCTTTTGCAAAAGCAAAGCAAAATATTTGTTCAAGGCTGATCTCATTTCATTTAGCTAGAATATGCATAAATACCTTGAATTTTGTGAATAAATAATTCACTCTCCCAACTATGGTTTTGTGGCAGTAGATAATAGAACACACTAAGCAGTTTGGGGACAGATAAAACTAGTTTAGCGTACCCATTGTTTTTTTGTATTTACTCATTAAAAATAAAGTTGTAGGTACACGTTTCAAATTAATAACATAATTCAACTCTGCGAGTACATATATTAACAAACAATTGTTAGGAAATTTCCTTTGGCAAAGGTAAAGCAAAATATTTGTTCAAGGCTGATCTCATGTCATTTAGCTAGAATATGCATAAATACCTTGAATTTTGTGAATAAATAATTCACTCTCCCAACTATGGTTTTGTGACATTAGAGAATAGAACATACTAAGCAGTTTGGAGACAGATAAAACTAATTAAGCGTACCCATTGTTTCTTTGTATTTACTCATTAAAAATAAAGTTGTAGGTATACGTTTCAAATTAATAACATAATTCAACTCTGCGAGTACATATATAAACAAAGAGTTGTTAGAAAATTTCCTTTGGCAAAAGCAAAGCAAAATATTTGTTCAAGGCCGATCTCATTTCATTTAGCTAGAATATGCATAAATACCTTGAATTTTGTGAATAAATAATTCACTCTCCCAACTATGGTTTTGTGGCAGTAGAGAATAGAACACACTAAGAAGTTTGGAGACAGATAAAACTAATTAAGCGTACCCATTGTTTTTTTGTATTTACTCATTAAAAATAAAGTTGTAGGTATACGTTTCAAATTAATAACATAATTCAACTCTGCGAGTACATATATTAACAAACAATTGTTAGGAAATTTCCTTTGGCAAAGGTAAAGCAAAATATTTGTTCAAGGCTGATCTCATGTCATTTAGCTAGAATATGCATAAATACCTTGAATTTTGTGAATAAATAATTCACTCTCCCAACTATGGTTTTGTGGCAGTAGAGAATATAACATACTAAGCAGTTTGGAGACAGATAAAACTAATTAAGCGTACCCATTGTTTCTTTGTATTTACTCATTAAAAATAAAGTTGTAGGTATACGTTTCAAATTAATAACATAATTCAACTCTGCGAGTACATATATAAACAAAGAGTTGTTAGAAAATTTCCTTTGGCAAAAGCAAAGCAAAATATTTGTTCAAGGCCGATCTCATTTCATTTAGCTAGAATATGCATAAATACCTTGAATTTTGTGAATAAATAATTCACTCTCCCAACTATTGTTTTGTGGCGTTAGAGAATAGAACATACTAAGCAGTTTGGGGACAGATAAAACTAATTAAGCGTACCCATTGTTTCTTTGTATTTACTCATTAAAAATAAAGTTGTAGGTACACGTTTCAAATTAATAACATAATTCAACTCTGCGAGTACATATATTAACAAACAATTGTTAGGAAATTTCCTTTGGCAAAGGTAAAGCAAAATATTTGTTCAAGGCTGATCTCATTTCATTTAGCTAGAATATGAATAAATACCTTGAATTTTGTGAATAAATAATTCACTCTCCCAACTATGGTTTTGTGGCATTAGATAATAGAACATACTAAGCAGTTTGGAGACAGATAAAACTAATTAAGCGTACCTATTGTTTTTTTGTATTTACTCATTAAAAATAAAGTTGTAGGTACACGTTTCAAATTAATAACATAATTCAACTCTGCGAGTACATATATTAACAAACAATTGTTAGGAAATTTCCTTTGGCAAAGGTAAAGCAAAATATTTGTTCAAGGCTGATCTCATTTCATTTAGCTAGAATATGCATAAATACCTTGAATTTTGTGAATAAATAATTCACTCTCCCAACTATGGTTTTGTGGCATTAGATAATAGAACATACTAAGCAGTTTGGAGACAGATAAAACTAATTAAGCGTACCTATTGTTTTTTTGTATTTACTCATTAAAAATAAAGTTGTAGGTACACGTTTCAAATTAATAACATAATTCAACTCTGCGAGTACATATATTAACAAACAATTGTTAGGAAATTTCCTTTTGCAAAAGCAAAGCAAAATATTTGTTCAAGGCTGATCTCATTTCATTTCGCTAGAATATGCATAAATACCTTGAATTTTGTGAATAAATAATTCACTCTCCTAACTATGGTTTTGTGGCAGTAGAGAATAGAACACACTAAGCAGTTTGGGGACAGATAAAACTAGTTTAGCGTACCCATTGTTTTTTTGTATTTACTCATTAAAAATAAAGTTGTAGGTACACGTTTCAAATTAATAACATAATTCAACTCTGCGAGTACATATATTAACAAACAATTGTTAGGAAATTTCCTTTGGCAAAGGTAAAGCAAAATATTTGTTCAAGGCTGATCTCATGTCATTTAGCTAGAATATGCAAAAATACCTTGAATTTTGTGAATAAATAATTCATTCTCCCAACTATGGTTTTGTGGCAGTAGAGAATAGAACATACTAAGCAGTTTGGAGACAGATAAAACTAATTAAGCGTACCTATTGTTTTTTTGTATTTACTCATTAAAAATAAAGTTGTAGGTACACGTTTCAAATTAATAACATAATTCAACTCTGCGAGTACATATATTAACAAACAATTGTTAGGAAATTTCCTTTGGCAAAAGCAAAGCAAAATATTTGTTCAAGGCTGATCTCATTTCATTTAGCTAGAATATGCATAAATACTTTGAATTTTGTGAATAAATAATTCACTCTCCCAACTATGGTTTTGTGGCAGTAGAGAATAGAACATACTAAGCAGTTTGGAGACAGATAAAACTAATTAAGCGTACCCATTGTTTCTTTGTATTTAATCATTAAAAATAAAGTTGTAGGTATACGTTTCAAATTAATAACATAATTCAACTCTGCGAGTACATATATAAACAAAGAGTTGTTAGAAAATTTCCTATGACAAAGGTAAAGCAAAATATTTGTTCAAGGCTGATCTCATTTCATTTAGCTACAATATGCATAAATACCTTGAATTTTGTGAATAAATAATTCACTCTCCCAACTATGGTTTTGTGGCAGTAGAGAATAGAACATACTAAGCAGTTTGGAGACAGATAAAACTAATTAAGCGTACCCATTGTTTCTTTGTATTTACTCATTAAAAATAAAGTTGTAGGTACACGTTTCAAATTAATAACATAATTCAACTCTGCGAGTACATATATAAACAAAGAGTTGTTAGAAAATTTCCTATGGCAAAGGTAAAGCAAAATATTTGTTCAAGGCTGATCTCATTTCATTTAGCTAGAATATGCATAAATACTTTGAATTTTGTGAATAAATAATTCACTCTCCCAACAATAGATTTATGGCAGTAGAGAATAGAACATACTAAGCAGATTGGAGACAGATAAAACTAATTAAGCGTACCTATTGTTTCTTTGTATTTACTGATTAAAAATAAAGTTGTAGGTACACGTTTCAAATTAATAACATAATTCAACTCTGCGAGTACATATATAAACAAAGAGTTGTTAGAAAATTTCCTATGGCAAAGGTAAAGCAAAATATTTGTTCAAGGCTGATCTCATTTCATTTAGCTAGAATATGCATAAATACCTTGAATTTCGTGAATAAATAATTCACTCTCCCAACTATGGTTTTGTGGCAGTAGAGAATAGAACATACTAAGCAGTTGGGAGACAGATAAAACTAATTAAGCGTACCCATTGTTTCTTTGTATTTACTCATTAAAAATAAAGTTGTAGGTACACGTTTCAAATTAATAACATAATTCAACTCTGCGAGTACATATATAAACAAAGAGCTGTTAGAAAATTTCCTATGGCAAAGGTAAAGCAAAATATTTGTTCAAGGCTGATCTCATTTCATTTAGCTAGAATATGCATAAATACTTTGAATTTTGTGAATAAATAATTCACTCTCCCAACTATGGTTTTGTGGCAGTAGAGAATAGAACATACTAAGCAGTTTGGAGACAGATAAAACTAATTAAGCGCACCCATTGTTTTTTTGTATTTACTCATTAAAAATAAAGTTGTAGGTACACGTTTCAAATTAATAACCTAATTCAACTCTGCGAGTACATATATTAACAAACAATTGTTAGGAAATTTTCTTTGGCAAAAGCAAAGCAAAATATTTGTTCAAGGCTGATCTCATGTCATTTAGCTAGAATATGCATAAATACCTTGAATTTTGTGAATAAATAATTCACTCTCCCAACTATGGTTTTGTGACATTAGAGAATAGAACATACTAAGCAGTTTGGAGACAGATAAAACTAATTAAGCGTACCTATTGTTTCTTTGTATTTACTCATTAAAAATAAAGTTGTAGGTATACGTTTCAAATTAATAACATAATTCAACTCTGCGAGTACATATATAAACAAAGAGTTGTTAGAAAATTTCCTATGGCAAAGGTAAAGCAAAATATTTGTTCAAGGCTGATCTCATTTCATTTAGCTAGAATATGCATAAATACCTTGAATTTTGTGAATAAATAATTCACTCTCCCAACTATGGTTTTGTGGCAGTAGAGAATAGAACATACTAAGCAGTTTGGAGACAGATAAAACTAATTAAGCGTACTCATTGTTTTTTTGTATTTACTCATTAAAAATAAAGTTGTAGGTACACGTTTCAAATTAATAACATAATTCAACTCTGCGAGTACATATATAAAGAAAGAGTTGTTAGAAAATTTCCTATGGCAAAGGTAAAGCAAAATATTTGTTCAAGGCTGATCTCATTTCATTTAGCTAGAATATGCATAAATACTTTGAATTTTGTGAATAAATAATTCACTCTCCCAACTATGGTTTTGTGACATTAGAGAATAGAACATACTAAGCAGTTTGGAGACAGATAAAACTAATTAAGCGTACCTATTGTTTCTTTGTATTTACTCATTAAAAATAAAGTTGTAGGTATACGTTTCAAATTAATAACATAATTCAACTCTGCGAGTACATATATAAACAAAGAGTTGTTAGAAAATTTCCTATGGCAAAGGTAAAGCAAAATATTTGTTCAAGGCTGATCTCATTTCATTTAGCTAGAATATGCATAAATACTTTGAATTTTGTGAATAAATAATTCACTCTCCCAACTATGGTTTTGTGGCAGTAGAGAATAGAACATACTAAGCAGTTTGGAGACAGATAAAACTAATTAAGCGTACCCATTGTTTCTTTGTATTTACTCATTAAAAATAAAGTTGTAGGTATACGTTTCAAATTAACAACATAATTCAACTTTGCGAGTACATATATAAACAAAGAGTTGTTAGAAAATTTCCTATGGCAAAGGTAAAGCAAAATATTTGTTCAAGGCTGATCTCTTTTCATTTAGCTAGAATATGCATAAATACTTTGAATTTTGTGAATAAATAATTCACTCTCCCAACTATGGTTTTGTGGCAGTAGAGAATAGAACATACTAAGCAGTTTGGAGACAGATAAAACTAATTAAGCGTACCCATTGTTTTTTTGTATTTACTCATTAAAAATAAAGTTGTAGGTACACGTTTCAAATTAATAACATAATTCAACTCTGCGAGTACATATATAAACAAAGAGTTGTTAGAAAATTTCCTATGGCAAAGGTAAAGCAAAATATTTGTTCAAGGCTGATCTCATTTCATTTAGCTAGAATATGCATAAATACTTTTAATTTTGTGAATAAATAATTCACTATCCCAACTATGGTTTTGTGACATTAGAGAATAGAACATACTAAGCAGTTTGGAGACAGATAAAACTAATTAAGCGTACCTATTGTTTCTTTGTATTTACTCATTAAAAATAAAGTTGTAGGTACACGTTTCAAATTAATAACATAATTCAACTCTGCGACTACATATATAAACAAAGAGTTGTTAGAAAATTTCCTATGACAAAGGTAAAGCAAAATATTTGTTCAAGGCTGATCTCATTTCATTTAGCTAGAATATGCATAAATACCTTGAATTTCGTGAATAAATAATTCACTCTCCCAACTATGGTTTTGTGGCAGTAGAGAATAGAACATACCAAGCAGTTTGGAGACAGACAAAACTAATTAAGCGTACCCATTGTTTCTTTGTATTTACTCATTAAAAATAAAGTTGTAGGTACACTTTTCAAATTAATAACATAATTCAACTCTGCGAGTACATATATAAACAAAGGGTTGTTAGAAAATTTCCTATGGCAAAGGTAAAGCAAAATATTTGTTCAAGGCTGATCTCATTTCATTTAGCTAGAATATGCATAAATACTTTGAATTTTGTGAATAAATAATTCACTCTCCCAACTATGGTTTTGTGGCAGTAGAGAATAGAACATACTAAGCAGTTTGGAGACAGATAAAACTAATTAAGCGCACCCATTGTTTTTTTGTATTTACTCATTAAAAATAAAGTTGTAGGTACACGTTTCAAATTAATAACATAATTCAACTCTGCGAGTACATATATAAACAAAGAGTTGTTAGAAAATTTCCTATGGCAAAGGTAAAGCAAAATATTTGTTCAAGGCTGATCTCATTTCATTTAGCTAGAATATGCATAAATACCTTGAATTTCGTGAATAAATAATTCACTCTCCCAACTATGGTTTTGTGGCAGTAGAGAATAGAACATACTAAGCAGTTTGGAGACAGATAAAACTAATTAAGCGTACCCATTGTTTCTTTGTATTTACTCATTAAAAATAAAGTTGTAGGTACACGTTTCAAATTAATAACATAGTTCAACTCTGCGAGTACATATATAAACAAAGAGTTGTTAGAAAATTTCCTATGGCAAAGGTAAAGCAAAATATTTGTTCAAGGCTGATCTCATTTCATTTAGCTAGAATATGCATAAATACTTTGAATTTTGTGAATAAATAATTCACTCTCCCAACTATGGTTTTGTGGCAGTAGAGAATAGAACATACTAAGCAGTTTGGTGACAGATAAAACTAATTAAGCGTACCCATTGTTTTTTTGTATTTACTCATTAAAAATAAAGTTGTAGGTACACGTTTCAAATTAATAACATAATTCAACTCTGCGAGTACATATATAAACAAAGAGTTGTTAGAAAATTTCCTATGGCAAAGGTAAAGCAAAATATTTGTTCAAGGCTGATCTCATTTCATTTAGCTAGAATATGCATAAATACTTTGAATTTTGTGAATAAATAATTCACTCTCCCAACTATGGTTTTGTGGCAGTAGAGAATAGAACATACTAAGCAGTTTGGAGACAGATAAAACTAATTAAGCGCACCCATTGTTTTTTTGTATTTACTCATTAAAAATAAAGTTGTAGGTACACGTTTCAAATTAATAACATAATCCAACTCTGCGAGTACATATATTAACAAACAATTGTTAAGAAATTTTCTTTGGCAAAAGCAAAGCAAAATATTTGTCCAAGGCTGATCTCATGTCATTTAGCTAGAATATGCATAAATACCTTGAATTTTGTGAATAAATAATTCACTCTCCCAACTATGGTTTTGTGACATTAGAGAATAGAACATACTAAGCAGTTTGGAGACAGATAAAACTAATTAAGCGTACCTATTGTTTCTTTGTATTTACTCATTAAAAATAAAGTTGTAGGTATACGCTTCAAATTAATAACATAATTCAACTCTGCGAGTACATATATAAACAAAGAGTTGTTAGAAAATTTCCTATGGCAAAGGTAAAGCAAAATATTTGTTCAAGGCTGATCTCATTTCATTTAGCTAGAATATGCGAAAATACCTTGAATTTTGTGAATAAATAATTCACTCTCCCAACTATGGTTTTGTGGCAGTAGAGAATAGAACATACTAAGCAGTTTGGAGACAGATAAATCTAATTAAGCGTACCCATTGTTTTTTTGTATTTACTCATTAAAGATAAAGTTGTAGGTATACGTTTCAAATTAATAACATAATTCAACTTTGCGAGTACATATATAAACAAAGAGTTGTTAGAAAATTTCCTATGGCAAAGGTAAAGCAAAATATTTGTTCAAGGCTGATCTCATTTCATTTAGCTAGAATATGCATAAATACTTTGAATTTTGTGAATAAATAATTCACTCTCCCAACTATGGTTTTGTGGCAGTAGAGAATAGAACATACTAAGCAGTTTGGAGACAGATAAAACTAATTAAGCGTACCCATTGTTTTTTTGTATTTACTCATTAAAAATAAAGTTGTAGGTACACGTTTCAAATTAATAACATAATTCAACTCTGCGAGTACATATATAAACAAAGAGTTGTTAGAAAATTTCCTATGGCAAAGGTAAAGCAAAATATTTGTTCAAGGCTGATCTCATTTCATTTAGCTAGAATATGCATAAATACTTTGAATTTTGTGAATAAATAATTCACTATCCCAACTATGGATTTGTGACATTAGAGAATAGAACATACTAAGCAGTTTGGAGACAGATAAAACTAATTAAGCGTACCTATTGTTTCTTTGTATTTACTCATTAAAAATAAAGTTGTAGGTACACGTTTCAAATTAATAACATAATTCAACTCTGCGAGTACATATATAAACAAAGAGTTGTTAGAAAATTTCCTATGACAAAGGTAAAGCAAAATATTTGTTCAAGGCTGATCTCATTTCATTTAGCTAGAATATGCATAAATACCTTGAATTTTGTAAATAAATAATTCACTCTCCCAACTATGGTTTTGTGGCAGTAGAGAATAGAACATACTAAGCAGATTGGAGACAGATAAAACTAATTAAGCGTATCTATTGTTTCTTTGTATTTACTCATTAAAAATAAAGTTGTAGGTACACGTTTCAAATTAATAACATAATTCAACTCTGCGAGTACATATATAAACAAAGAGTTGTTAGAAAATTTCCTATGGCAAAGGTAAAGCAAAATATTTGTTCAAGGCTGATCTCATTTCATTTAGCTAGAATATGCATAAATACCTTGAATTTCGTGAATAAATAATTCACTCTCCCAACTATGGTTTTGTGGCAGTAGAGAATAGAACATACTAAGCAGTTTGGAGACAGATAAAACTAATTAAGCGTACCTATTGTTTCTTTGTATTTACTCATTAAAAATAAAGTTGTAGGTATACGTTTCAAATTAATAACACAATTCAACTCTGCGAGTACATATATAAACAAAGAGTTGTTAGAAAATTTCCTATGGCAAAGGTAAAGCAAAATATTTGTTCAAGGCTGATCTCATTTCATTTAGCTAGAATATGCATAAATACCTTGAATTTTGTGAATAAATAATTCACTCTCCCAACTATGGTTTTGTGGCAGTAGAGAATAGAACATACTAAGCAGTTTGGAGACAGATAAAACTAATTAAGCGTACCCGTTGTTTTTTTGTATTTACTCATTAAAAATAAAGTTGTAGGTACACGTTTCAAATTAATAACATAATTCAACTCTGCGAGTACATATATAAAGAAAGAGTTGTTAGAAAATTTTCTATGGCAAAGGTAAAGCAAAATATTTGTTCAAGGCTGATCTCATTTCATTTAGCTAGAATATGCATAAATACTTTGAATTTTGTGAATAAATAATTCACTCTCCCCACTATGGTTTTGTGACATTAGAGAATAGAACATACTAAGCAGCTTGGAGACAGATAAAACTAATTAAGCGTACCTATTGTTTCTTTGTATTTACTCATTAAAAATAAAGTTGTAGGTATACGTTTCAAATTAATAACATAATTCAACTTTGCGAGTACATATATAAACAAAGAGTTGTTAGAAAATTTCCTATGGCAAAGGTAAAGCAAAATATTTGTTCAAGGCTGATCTCATTTCATTTAGCTAGAATATGCATAAATACTTTGAATTTTGTGAATAAATAATTCACTCTCCCAACTATGGTTTTGTGGCAGTAGAGAATAAAACATACTAAGCAGTTTGGAGACAGATAAAACTAATTAAGCGTACCCATTGTTTTTTTGTATTTACTCATTAAAAATAAAGTTGTAGGTACACGTTTCGAATTAATAACATAATTCAACTCTGCGAGTACATATATAAACAAAGAGTTGTTAGAAAATTTCCTATGGCAAAGGTAAAGCAAAATATTTGTTCAAGGCTGATCTCATTTCATTTAGCTAGAATATGCATAAATACTTTAAATTTTGTGAATAAATAATTCACTCTCCCAACTATGGTTTTGTGACATTAGAGAATAGAACATACTAAGCAGTTTGGAGACAGATAAAACTAATTAAGCGTACCTATTGTTTCTTTGTATTTACTCATTAAAAATAAAGTTGTAGGTATACGTTTCAAATTAATAACATAATTCAACTCTGCGAGTACATATATAAACAAAGAGTTGTTAGAAAATTTCCTATGGCAAAGGTAAAGCAAAATATTTGTTCAAGGCTGATCTCATTTCATTTAGCTAGAATATGCATAAATACTTTGAATTTTGTGAATAAATAATTCACTCTCCCAACTATGGTTTTGTGGCAGTAGAGAATAGAACATACTAAGCAGTTTGGAGACAGATAAAACTAATTAAGCGTACCCATTGTTTTTTTGTATTTACTCATTAAAAATAAAGTTGTAGGTACACGTTTCAAATTAATAACATAATTCAACTCTGCGAGTACATATATAAACAATGAGTTGTTAGAAAATTTCCTATGGCAAAGGTAAAGCAAAATATTTGTTCAAGGCTGATCTCATTTCATTTAGCTAGAATATGAATAAATACTTTGAACTTTGTGAATAAATAATTCACTCTCCCAACTATGGTTTTGTGACATTAGAGAATAGAACATACTAAGCAGTTTGGAGACAGATAAAACTAATTAAGCGTACCTATTGTTTCTTTGTATTTACTCATTAAAAATAAGGTTGTAGGTACACGTTTCAAATTAATAACATAATTCGACTCTGCGAGAACATATATAAACAAAGAGTTGTTAGAAACTTTCCTATGGCAAAGGTAAAGCAAAATATTTGTTCAAGGCTGATCTCATTTCATTTAGCTAGAATATGCATAAATACTTTGAATTTTGTGAATAAATAATTCACTCTCCCAACTATGGTTTTGTGGCAGTAGAGAATAGAACATACTAAGCAGTTTGGAGACAGATAAAACTAATTAAGCGTACCCATTGTTTTTTTGTATTTACTCATTAAAAATAAAGTTTTAGGTACACGTTTCAAATTAATAACATAATTCAACTCTGCGAGTACATATATAAACAAAGAGTTGTTAGAACATTTCCTATGGCAAAGGTAAAGCAAAATATTTGTTCAAGGCTGATCTCATTTCATTTAGCTAGAATATGCATAAATACTTTGAATTTTGTGAATAAATAATTCACTCTGCCAACTATGGTTTTGTGACATTAGAGAATAGAACATACTAAGCAGTTTGGAGACAGATAAAACTAATTAAGCGTACCTATTGTTTCTTTGTATTTACTCATTAAAAATAAAGTTGTAGGTATACGTTTCAAATTAATAACATAATTCAACTCTGCGAGTACATATATAAACAAAGAGTTGTTAGAAAATTTCCTATGGCAAAGGTAAAGCAAAATATTTGTTCAAGGCTGATCTCATTTCATTTAGCTAGAATATGCATTAATACTTTGTATTTTGTGAATAAATAATTCACTCTCCCAACTATGGTTTTGTGGCAGTAGAGAATAGAACATACTAAGCAGTTTGGAGACAGATAAAACTAATTAAGCGTACCCATTGTTTTTTTGTATTTACTCATTAAAAATAAAGTTGTAGGTACACGTTTCAAATTAATAACATAATTCAACTCTGCGAGTACATATATAAACAAAGAGTTGTTAGAAAATTTCCTATGGCAAAGGTAAAGCAAAATATTTGTTCAAGGCTGATCTCATTTCATTTAGCTAGAATATGCATAAATACTTTGAATTTTGTGAATAAATAATTCACTCTCCCAACTATGGTTTTGTGGCAGTAGAGAATAGAACATACTAAGCAGTTTGGAGACAGATAAAACTAATTAAGCGTACCCATTGTTTTTTTGTATTTACTCATTAAAAATAAAGTTGTAGGTACACGTTTCAAATTAATAACATAATTCAACTCTGCGAGTACATATATAAACAAAGAGTTGTTAGAAAATTTCCTATGGCAAAGGGAAAGCAAAATATTTGTTCAAGGCTGATCTCATTTCATTTAGCTAGAATATGCATAAATACTTTGAATTTTGTGAATAAATAATTCACTCTCCCAACTATGGTTTTGTGGCAGTAGAGAATAGAACATACTAAGCAGTATGGAGACAGGTAAAACTAATTAAGCGTACCCATTGTTTTTTTGTATTTACTCATTAAAAATAAAGTTGTAGGTACACGTTTCAAATTAATAACATAATTCAACTCTGCGAGTACATATATAAACAAAGAGTTGTTAGAAAATTTCCTATGGCAAAGGTAAAGCAAAATATTTGTTCAAGGCTGATCTCATTTCATTTAGCTAGAATATGCATAAATACCTTGAATTTCGTGAATAAATAATTCACTCTCCCAACTATGGTTTTGTGGCAGTAGAGAATAGAACATACTAAGCAGTTTGGAGACAGATAAAACTAATTAAGCGTACCCATTGTTTCTTTGTATTTACTGATTAAAAATAAAGTTGTAGGTACACGTTTCAAATTAATAACATAATTCAACTCTGCGAGTACATATATAAACAAAGAGTTGTTAGAAAATTTCCTATGGCAAAGGTAAAGCAAAATATTTGTTCAAGGCTGATCTCATTTCATTTAGCTAGAATATGCATAAATACTTTGAATTTTGTGAATAAATAATTCACTCTCCCAACTATGGTTTTGTGGCAGTAGAGAATAGAACATACTAAGCAGTTTGGTGACAGATAAAACTAATTAAGCGTACCCATTGTTTTTTTGTATTTACTCATTAAAAATAAAGTTGTAGGTACACGTTTCAAATTAATAACATAATTCAACTCTGCGAGTACATATATAAACAAAGAGTTGTTAGAAAATTTCCTATGGCAAAGGTAAAGCAAAATATTTGTTCAAGGCTGATCTCATTTCATTTAGCTAGAATATGCATAAATACTTTGAATTTTGTGAATAAATAATTCACTTTCCCAACTATGGTTTTGTGGCAGCAGAGAATAGAACATACTAAGCAGTTTGGAGACAGATAAAACTAATTAAGCGCACCCATTGTTTTTTTGTATTTACTCATTAAAAATAAAGTTGTAGGTACACGTTTCAAATTAATAACATAATCCAACTCTGCGAGTACATATATTAACAAACAATTGTTAAGAAATTTTCTTTGGCAAAAGCAAAGCAAAATATTTGTCCAAGGCTGATCTCATGTCATTTAGCTAGAATATGCATAAATACCTTGAATTTTGTGAATAAATAATTCACTCTCCCAACTATGGTTTTGTGACATTAGAGAATAGAACATACTAAGCAGTTTGGAGACAGATAAAACTAATTAAGCGTACCTATTGTTTCTTTGTATTTACTCATTAAAAATAAAGTTGTAGGTATACGTTTCAAATTAATAACATAATTCAACTCTGCGAGTACATATATAAACAAAGAGTTGTTAGAAAATTTCCTATGGCAAAGGTAAAGCAAAATATTTGTTCAAGGCTGATCTCATTTCATTTAGCTAGAATATGCGAAAATACCTTGAATTTTGTGAATAAATAATTCACTCTCCCAACTATGGTTTTGTGGCAGTAGAGAATAGAACATACTAAGCAGTTTGGTGACAGATAAAACTAATTAAGCGTACCCATTGTTTTTTTGTATTTACTCATTAAAAATAAAGTTGTAGGTACACGTTTCAAATTAATAACATAATTCAACTCTGCGAGTACATATATAAACAAAGAGTTGTTAGAAAATTTCCTATGGCAAAGGTAAAGCAAAATATTTGTTCAAGGCTGATCTCATTTCATTTAGCTAGAATATGCATAAATACTTTGAATTTTGTGAATAAATAATTCACTCTCCCAACTATGGTTTTGTGGCAGTAGAGAATAGAACATACTAAGCAGTTTGGAGACAGATAAAACTAATTAAGCGCACCCATTGTTTTTTTGTATTTACTCATTAAAAATAAAGTTGTAGGTACACGTTTCAAATTAATAACATAATCCAACTCTGCGAGTACATATATTAACAAACAATTGTTAAGAAATTTTCTTTGGCAAAAGCAAAGCAAAATATTTGTCCAAGGCTGATCTCATGTCATTTAGCTAGAATATGCATAAATACCTTGAATTTTGTGAATAAATAATTCACTCTCCCAACTATGGTTTTGTGACATTAGAGAATAGAACATACTAAGCAGTTTGGAGACAGATAAAACTAATTAAGCGTACCTATTGTTTCTTTGTATTTACTCATTAAAAATAAAGTTGTAGGTATACGCTTCAAATTAATAACATAATTCAACTCTGCGAGTACATATATAAACAAAGAGTTGTTAGAAAATTTCCTATGGCAAAGGTAAAGCAAAATATTTGTTCAAGGCTGATCTCATTTCATTTAGCTAGAATATGCGAAAATACCTTGAATTTTGTGAATAAATAATTCACTCTCCCAACTATGGTTTTGTGGCAGTAGAGAATAGAACATACTAAGCAGTTTGGAGACAGATAAATCTAATTAAGCGTACCCATTGTTTTTTTGTATTTACTCATTAAAAATAAAGTTGTAGGTATACGTTTCAAATTAATAACATAATTCAACTTTGCGAGTACATATATAAACAAAGAGTTGTTAGAAAATTTCCTATGGCAAAGGTAAAGCAAAATATTTGTTCAAGGCTGATCTCATTTCATTTAGCTAGAATATGCATAAATACTTTGAATTTTGTGAATAAATAATTCACTCTCCCAACTATGGTTTTGTGGCAGTAGAGAATAGAACATACTAAGCAGTTTGGAGACAGATAAAACTAATTAAGCGTACCCATTGTTTTTTTGTATTTACTCATTAAAAATAAAGTTGTAGGTACACGTTTCAAATTAATAACATAATTCAACTCTGCGAGTACATATATAAACAAAGAGTTGTTAGAAAATTTCCTATGGCAAAGGTAAAGCAAAATATTTGTTCAAGGCTGATCTCATTTCATTTAGCTAGAATATGCATAAATACTTTGAATTTTGTGAATAAATAATTCACTATCCCAACTATGGATTTGTGACATTAGAGAATAGAACATACTAAGCAGTTTGGAGACAGATAAAACTAATTAAGCGTACCTATTGTTTCTTTGTATTTACTCATTAAAAATAAAGTTGTAGGTACACGTTTCAAATTAATAACATAATTCAACTCTGCGAGTACATATATAAACAAAGAGTTGTTAGAAAATTTCCTATGACAAAGGTAAAGCAAAATATTTGTTCAAGGCTGATCTCATTTCATTTAGCTAGAATATGCATAAATACCTTGAATTTTGTGAATAAATAATTCACTCTCCCAACTATGGTTTTGTGGCAGTAGAGAATAGAACATACTAAGCAGATTGGAGACAGATAAAACTAATTAAGCGTATCTATTGTTTCTTTGTATTTACTCATTAAAAATAAAGTTGTAGGTACACGTTTCAAATTAATAACATAATTCAACTCTGCGAGTACATATATAAACAAAGAGTTGTTAGAAAATTTCCTATGGCAAAGGTAAAGCAAAATATTTGTTCAAGGCTGATCTCATTTCATTTAGCTAGAATATGCATAAATACCTTGAATTTCGTGAATAAATAATTCACTCTCCCAACTATGGTTTTGTGGCAGTAGAGAATAGAACATACTAAGCAGTTTGGAGACAGATAAAACTAATTAAGCGTACCTATTGTTTCTTTGTATTTACTCATTAAAAATAAAGTTGTAGGTATACGTTTCAAATTAATAACACAATTCAACTCTGCGAGTACATATATAAACAAAGAGTTGTTAGAAAATTTCCTATGGCAAAGGTAAAGCAAAATATTTGTTCAAGGCTGATCTCATTTCATTTAGCTAGAATATGCATAAATACCTTGAATTTTGTGAATAAATAATTCACTCTCCCAACTATGGTTTTGTGGCAGTAGAGAATAGAACATACTAAGCAGTTTGGAGACAGATAAAACTAATTAAGCGTACCCGTTGTTTTTTTGTATTTACTCATTAAAAATAAAGTTGTAGGTACACGTTTCAAATTAATAACATAATTCAACTCTGCGAGTACATATATAAAGAAAGAGTTGTTAGAAAATTTTCTATGGCAAAGGTAAAGCAAAATATTTGTTCAAGGCTGATCTCATTTCATTTAGCTAGAATATGCATAAATACTTTGAATTTTGTGAATAAATAATTCACTCTCCCAACTATGGTTTTGTGACATTAGAGAATAGAACATACTAAGCAGCTTGGAGACAGATAAAACTAATTAAGCGTACCTATTGTTTCTTTGTATTTACTCATTAAAAATAAAGTTGTAGGTATACGTTTCAAATTAATAACATAATTCAACTTTGCGAGTACATATATAAAAAGAGTTGTTAGAAAATTTCCTATGGCAAAGGTAAAGCAAAATATTTGTTCAAGGCTGATCTCATTTCATTTAGCTAGAATATGCATAAATACTTTGAATTTTGTGAATAAATAATTCACTCTCCCAACTATGGTTTTGTGGCAGTAGAGAATAGAACATACTAAGCAGTTTGGAGACAGATAAAACTAATTAAGCGTACCCATTGTATTTTTGTATTTACTCATTAAAAATAAAGTTGTAGGTACACGTTTCGAATTAATAACATAATTCAACTCTGCGAGTACATATATAAACAAAGAGTTGTTAGAAAATTTCCTATGGCAAAGGTAAAGCAAAATATTTGTTCAAGGCTGATCTCATTTCATTTAGCTAGAATATGCATAAATACTTTGAATTTTGTGAATAAATAATTCACTCTCCCAACTATGGTTTTGTGACATTAGAGAATAGAACATACTAAGCAGTTTGGAGACAGATAAAACTAATTAAGCGTACCTATTGTTTCTTTGTATTTACTCATTAAAAATAAAGTTGTAGGTATACGTTTCAAATTAATAACATAATTCAACTCTGCGAGTACATATATAAACAAAGAGTTGTTAGAAAATTTCCTATGGCAAAGGTAAAGCAAAATATTTGTTCAAGGCTGATCTCATTTCATTTAGCTAGAATATGCATAAATACTTTGAATTTTGTGAATAAATAATTCACTCTCCCAACTATGGTTTTGTGGCAGTAGAGAATAGAACATACTAAGCAGTTTGGAGACAGATAAAACTAATTAAGCGTACCCATTGTTTTTTTGTATTTACTCATTAAAAATAAAGTTGTAGGTACACGTTTCAAATTAATAACATAATTCAACTCTGCGAGTACATATATAAACAATGAGTTGTTAGAAAATTTCCTATGGCAAAGGTAAAGCAAAATATTTGTTCAAGGCTGATCTCATTTCATTTAGCTAGAATATGAATAAATACCTTGAACTTTGTGAATAAATAATTCACTCTCCCAACTATGGTTTTGTGACATTAGAGAATAGAACATACTAAGCAGTTTGGAGACAGATACAACTAATTAAGCGTACCTATTGTTTCTTTGTATTTACTCATTAAAAATAAGGTTGTAGGTACACGTTTCAAATTAATAACATAATTCGACTCTGCGAGAACATATATAAACAAAGAGTTGTTAGAAACTTTCCTATGGCAAAGGTAAAGCAAAATATTTGTTCAAGGCTGATCTCATTTCATTTAGCTAGAATATGCATAAATACTTTGAATTTTGTGAATAAATAATTCACTCTCCCAACTATGGTTTTGTGGCAGTAGAGAATAGAACATACTAAGCAGTTTGGAGACAGATAAAACTAATTAAGCGTACCCATTGTTTTTTTGTATTTACTCATTAAAAATAAAGTTGTAGGTACACGTTTCAAATTAATAACATAATTCAACTCTGCGAGTACATATATAAACAAAGAGTTGTTAGAAAATTTCCTATGGCAAAGGTAAAGCAAAATATTTGTTCAAGGCTGATCTCATTTCATTTAGCTAGAATATGCATAAATACTTTGAATTTTGTGAATAAATAATTCACTCTGCCAACTATGGTTTTGTGACATTAGAGAATAGAACATACTAAGCAGTTTGGAGACAGATAAAACTAATTAAGCGTACCTATTGTTTCTTTGTATTTACTCATTAAAAATAAAGTTGTAGGTATACGTTTCAAATTAATAACATAATTCAACTCTGCGAGTACATATATAAACAAAGAGTTGTTAGAAAATTTCCTATGGCAAAGGTAAAGCAAAATATTTGTTCAAGGCTGATCTCATTTCATTTAGCTAGAATATGCATTAATACTTTGTATTTTGTGAATAAATAATTCACTCTCCCAACTATGGTTTTGTGGCAGTAGAGAATAGAACATACTAAGCAGTTTGGAGACAGATAAAACTAATTAAGCGTACCCATTGTTTTTTTGTATTTACTCATTAAAAATAAAGTTGTAGGTACACGTTTCAAATTAATAACATAATTCAACTCTGCGAGTACATATATAAACAAAGAGTTGTTAGAAAATTTCCTATGGCAAAGGTAAAGCAAAATATTTGTTCAAGGCTGATCTCATTTCATTTAGCTAGAATATGCATAAATACTTTGAATTTTGTGAATAAATAATTCACTCTCCCAACTATGGTTTTGTGGCAGTAGAGAATAGAACATACTAAGCAGTTTGGAGACAGATAAAACTAATTAAGCGTACCCATTGTTTTTTTGTATTTACTCATTAAAAATAAAGTTGTAGGTACACGTTTCAAATTAATAACATAATTCAACTCTGCGAGTACATATATAAACAAAGAGTTGTTAGAAAATTTCCTATGGCAAAGGGAAAGCAAAATATTTGTTCAAGGCTGATCTCATTTCATTTAGCTAGAATATGCATAAATACTTTGAATTTTGTGAATAAATAATTCACTCTCCCAACTATGGTTTTGTGGCAGTAGAGAATAGAACATACTAAGCAGTTTGGAGACAGGTAAAACTAATTAAGCGTACCCATTGTTTTTTTGTATTTACTCATTAAATATAAAGTTGTAGGTACACGTTTCAAATTAATAACATAATTCAACTCTGCGAGTACATATATAAACAAAGAGTTGTTAGAAAATTTCCTATGGCAAAGGTAAAGCAAAATATTTGTGCAAGGCTGATCTCATTTCATTTAGCTAGAATATGCATAAATACTTTGAATTTTGTGAATAAATAATTCACTCTCCCAACTATGGTTTTGTGGCAGTAGAGAATAGAACATACTAAGCAGTTTGGAGACAGATAAAACTAATTAAGCGCACCCATTGTTTTTTTGTATTTACTCATTAAAAATAAAGTTGTAGGTACACGTTTCAAATTAATAACATAATTCAACTCTGCGAGTACATATATAAACAAAGAGTTGTTAGAAAATTTCCTATGGCAAAGGTAAAGCAAGATATTTGTTCAAGGCTGATCTCATTTCATTTAGCTAGAATATGCATAAATACCTTGAATTTCGTGAATAAATAATTCACTCTCCCAACTATGGTTTTGTGGCAGTAGAGAATAGAACATACTAAGCAGTTTGGAGACAGATAAAACTAATTAAGCGTACCCATTGTTTCTTTGTATTTACTGATTAAAAATAAAGTTGTAGGTACACGTTTCAAATTAATAACATAATTCAACTCTGCGAGTACATATATAAACAAAGAGTTGTTAGAAAATTTCCTATGGCAAAGGTAAAGCAAAATATTTGTTCAAGGCTGATCTCATTTCATTTAGCTAGAATATGCATAAATACTTTGAATTTTGTGAATAAATAATTCACTCTCCCAACTATGGTTTTGTGGCAGTAGAGAATAGAACATTCTAAGCAGTTTGGTGACAGATAAAACTAATTAAGCGAATTCATTGTTTTTTTGTATTTACTCATTAAAAATAAAGTTGTAGGTACACGTTTCAAATTAATAACATAATTCAACTCTGCGAGTACATATATAAACAAAGAGTTGTTAGAAAATTTCCTATGGCAAAGGTAAAGCAAAATATTTGTTCAAGGCTGATCTCATTTCATTTAGCTAGAATATGCATAAATACTTTGAATTTTGTGAATAAATAATTCACTCTCCCAACTATGGTTTTGTGGCAGTAGAGAATAGAACATACTAAGCAGTTTGGAGACAGATAAAACTAATTAAGCGCACCCATTGTTTTTTTGTATTTACTCATTAAAAATAAAGTTGTAGGTACACGTTTCAAATTAATAACATAATCCAACTCTGCGAGTACATATATTAACAAACATTGTTAAGAAATTTTCTTTGGCAAAAGCAAAGCAAAATATTTGTCCAAGGCTGATCTCATGTCATTTAGCTAGAATATGCATAAATACCTTGAATTTTGTGAATAAATAATTCACTCTCCCAACTATGGTTTTGTGACATTAGAGAATAGAACATACTAAGCAGTTTGGAGACAGATAAAACTAATTAAGCGTACCTATTGTTTCTTTGTATTTACTCATTAAAAATAAAGTTGTAGGTATACGTTTCAAATTAATAACATAATTCAACTCTGCGAGTACATATATAAACAAAGAGTTGTTAGAAAATTTCCTATGGCAAAGGTAAAGCAAAATATTTGTTCAAGGCTGATCTCATTTCATTTAGCTAGAATATGCGAAAATACCTTGAATTTTGTGAATAAATAATTCACTCTCCCAACTATGGTTTTGTGGCAGTAGAGAATAGAACATACTAAGCAGTTTGGAGACAGATAAAACTAATTAAGCGTACCCATTGTTTTTTTGTATTTACTCATTAAAAATAAAGTTGTAGGTATACGTTTCAAATTAATAACATAATTCAACTTTGCGAGTACATATATAAACAAAGAGTTGTTAGAAAATTTCCTATGGCAAAGGTAAAGCAAAATATTTGTTCAAGGCTGATCTCATTTCATTTAGCTAGAATATGCATAAATACTTTGAATTTTGTGAATAAGTAATTCACTCTCCCAACTATGGTTTTGTGGCAGTAGAGAATAGAACATACTAAGCAGTTTGGAGACAGATAAAACTAATTAAGCGTACCTATTGTTTCTTTGTATTTACTCATTAAAAATAAAGTTGTAGGTACACGTTTCAAATTAATAACATAATTCAACTCTGCGAGTACATATATAAACAAAGAGTTGTTAGAAAATTTCCTATGACAAAGGCAAAGCAAAATATTTGTTCAAGGCTGATCTCATTTCATTTAGCTAGAATATGCATAAATACCTTGAATTTTGTGAATAAATAATTCACTCTCCCAACTATGGTTTTGTGGCAGTAGAGAATAGAACATACTAAGCAGATTGGAGACAGATAAAACTAATTAAGCGTATCTATTGTTTCTTTGTATTTACTCATTAAAAATAAAGTTGTAGGTACACGTTTCAAATTAATAACATAATTCAACTCTGCGAGTACATATATAAACAAAGAGTTGTTAGAAAATTTCCTATGGCAAAGGTAAAGCAAAATATTTGTTCAAGGCTGATCTCATTTCATTTAGCTAGAATATGCATAAATACTTTGAATTTTGTGAATAAATAATTCACTATCCCAACTATGGTTTTGTGACATTAGAGAATAGAACATACTAAGCAGTTTGGAGACAGATAAAACTAATTAAGCGTACCTATTGTTTCTTTGTATTTACTCATTAAAAATAAAGTTGTAGGTACACGTTTCAAATTAATAACATAATTCAACTCTGCGAGTACATATATAAACAAAGAGTTGTTAGAAAATTTCCTATGACAAAGGTAAAGCAAAATATTTGTTCAAGGCTGATCTCATTTCATTTAGCTAGAATATGCATAAATACCTTGAATTTTGTGAATAAATAATTCACTCTCCCAACTATGGTTTTGTGGCAGTAGAGAATAGAACATACTAAGCAGATTGGAGACAGATAAAACTAATTAAGCGTATCTATTGTTTCTTTGTATTTACTCATTAAAAATAAAGTTGTAGGTACACGTTTCAAATTAATAACATAATTCAACTCTGCGAGTACATATATAAACAAAGAGTTGTTAGAAAATTTCCTATGGCAAAGGTAAAGCAAAATATTTGTTCAAGGCTGATCTCATTTCATTTAGCTAGAATATGCATAAATACCTTGAATTTCGTGAATAAATAATTCACTCTCCCAACTATGGTTTTGTGGCAGTAGAGAATAGAACATACTAAGCAGTTTGGAGACAGATAAAACTAATTAAGCGTACCCATTGTTTTTTTGTATTTACTCATTAAAAATAAAGTTGTAGGTACACGTTTCAAATTAATAACATAATTCAACTCTGCGAGTACATATATAAACAATGAGTTGTTAGAAAATTTCCTATGGCAAAGGTAAAGCAAAATATTTGTTCAAGGCTGATCTCATTTCATTTAGCTAGAATATGCATAAATACTTTGAATTTTGTGAATAAATAATTCACTCTCCCAACTATGGTTTTGTGACATTAGAGAATAGAACATACTAAGCAGTTTGGAGACAGATAAAACTAATTAAGCGTACCTATTGTTTCTTTGTATTTACTCATTAAAAATAAAGTTGTAGGTACACGTTTCAAATTAATAACATAATTCGACTCTGCGAGAACATATATAAACAAAGAGTTGTTAGAAACTTTCCTATGGCAAAGGTAAAGCAAAATATTTGTTCAAGGCTGATCTCATTTCATTTAGCTAGAATATGCATAAATACTTTGAATTTTGTGAATAAATAATTCACTCTCCCAACTATGGTTTTGTGGCAGTAGAGAATAGAACATACTAAGCAGTTTGGAGACAGATAAAACTAATTAAGCGTACCCATTGTTTTTTTGTATTTACTCATTAAAAATAAAGTTGTAGGTACACGTTTCAAATTAATAACATAATTCAACTCTGCGAGTACATATATAAACAAAGAGTTGTTAGAAAATTTCCTATGGCAAAGGTAAAGCAAAATATTTGTTCAAGGCTGATCTCATTTCATTTAGCTAGAATATGCATAAATACTTTGAATTTTGTGAATAAATAATTCACTCTGCCAACTATGGTTTTGTGACATTAGAGAATAGAACATACTAAGCAGTTTGGAGACAGATAAAACTAATTAAGCGTACCTATTGTTTCTTTGTATTTACTCATTAAAAATAAAGTTGTAGGTATACGTTTCAAATTAATAACATAATTCAACTCTGCGAGTACATATATAAACAAAGAGTTGTTAGAAAATTTCCTATGGCAAAGGTAAAGCAAAATATTTGTTCAAGGCTGATCTCATTTCATTTAGCTAGAATATGCATAAATACTTTGTATTTTGTGAATAAATAATTCACTCTCCCAACTATGGTTTTGTGGCAGTAGAGAATAGAACATACTAAGCAGTTTGGAGACAGATAAAACTAATTAAGCGTACCCATTGTTTTTTTGTATTTACTCATTAAAAATAAAGTTGTAGGTACACGTTTCAAATTAATAACATAATTCAACTCTGCGAGTACATATATAAACAAAGAGTTGTTAGAAAATTTCCTATGGCAAAGGTAAAGCAAAATATTTGTTCAAGGCTGATCTCATTTCATTTAGCTAGAATATGCATAAATACTTTGAATTTTGTGAATAAATAATTCACTCTCCCAACTATGTTTTTGTGGCAGTAGAGAATAGAACATACTAAGCAGTTTGGAGACAGATAAAACTAATTAAGCGTACCCATTGTTTTTTTGTATTTACTCATTAAAAATAAAGTTGTAGGTACACGTTTCAAATTAATAACATAATTCAACTCTGCGAGTACATATATAAACAAAGAGTTGTTAGAAAATTTCCTATGGCAAAGGGAAAGCAAAATATTTGTTCAAGGCTGATCTCATTTCATTTAGCTAGAATATGCATAAATACTTTGAATTTTGTGAATAAATAATTCACTCTCCCAACTATGGTTTTGTGGCAGTAGAGAATAGAACATACTAAGCAGTTTGGAGACAGGTAAAACTAATTAAGCGTACCCATTGTTTTTTTGTATTTACTCATTAAAAATAAAGTTGTAGGTACACGTTTCAAATTAATAACATAATTCAACTCTGCGAGTACATATATAAACAAAGAGTTGTTAGAAAATTTCCTATGGCAAAGGTAAAGCAAAATATTTGTTCAAGGCTGATCTCATTTCATTTAGCTAGAATATGCATAAATACTTTGAATTTTTTGAATAAATAATTCACTCTCCCAACTATGGTTTTGTGGCAGTAGAGAATAGAACATACTAAGCAGTTTGGAGACAGATAAAACTAATTAAGCGTACCCATTGTTTTTTTGTATTTACTCATTAAAAATAAAGTTGTAGGTACACGTTTCAAATTAATAACATAATTCAACTCTGCGAGTACATATATAAACAAAGAGTTGTTAGAAAATTTCCTATGGCAAAGGGAAAGCAAAATATTTGTTCAAGGCTGATCTCATTTCATTTAGCTAGAATATGCATAAATACTTTGAATTTTGTGAATAAATAATTCACTCTCCCAACTATGGTTTTGTGGCAGTAGAGAATAGAACATACTAAGCAGTTTGGAGACAGATAAAACTAATTAAGCGTACCCATTGTTTTTTTGTATTTACTCATTAAAAATAAAGTTGTAGGTACACGTTTCAAATTAATAACATAATTCAACTCTGCGAGTACATATATTAACAAACAATTGTTAGGAAATTTTCTTTGGCAAAAGCAAAGCAAAATATTTGTTCAAGGCTGATCTCATGTCATTTAGCTAGAATATGCATAAATACCTTGAATTTTGTGAATAAATAATTCACTCTCCCAACTATGGTTTTGTGACATTAGAGAATAGAACATACTAAGCAGTTTGGAGACAGATAAAACTAATTAAGCGTACCTATTGTTTCTTTGTATTTACTCATTAAAAATAAAGTTGTAGGTATACGTTTCAAATTAATAACATAATTCAACTCTGCGAGTACATATATAAACAAAGAGTTGTTAGAAAATTTCCTATGGCAAAGGTAAAGCAAAATATTTGTTCAAGGCTGATCTCATTTCATTTAGCTAGAATATGCATAAATACCTTGAATTTTGTGAATAAATAATTCACTCTCCCAACTATGGTTTTGTGGCAGTAGAGAATAGAACATACTAAGCAGTTTGGAGACAGATAAAACTAATTAAGCGTACCCATTGTTTCTTTGTATTTAATCATTAAAAATAAAGTTGTAGGTATACGTTTCAAATTAATAACATAATTCAACTCTGCGAGTACATATATAAACAAAGAGTTGTTAGAAAATTTCCTATGGCAAAGGTAAAGCAAAATATTTGTTCAAGGCTGATCTGATTTCATTTAGCTAGAATATGCATAAATACCTTGAATTTCGTGAATAAATAATTCACTCTCCCAACTATGGTTTTGTGGCAGTAGAGAATAGAACATACTAAGCAGTTTGGAGACAGATAAAACTAATTAAGCGTACCCATTGTTTCTTTGTATTTACTCATTAAAAATAAAGTTGTAGGTACACGTTTCAAATTAATAACATAATTCAACTCTGCGAGTACATATATAAACAAAGAGTTGTTAGAAAATTTCCTATGGCAAAGGTAAAGCAAAATATTTGTTCAAGGCTGATCTCATTTCATTTAGCTAGAATATGCATAAATACTTTGAATTTTGTGAATACATAATTCACTCTCCCAACTATGGTTTTGTGGCAGTAGAGAATAGAACATACTAAGCAGTTTGGTGACAGATAAAACTAATTAAGCGTACCCATTGTTTTTTTGTATTTACTCATTAAAAATAAAGTTGTAGGTACACGTTTCAAATTAATAACATAATTCAACTCTGCGAGTACATATATAAACAAAGAGTTGTTAGAAAATTTCCTATGGCAAAGGTAAAGCAAAATATTTGTTCAAGGCTGATCTCATTTCATTTAGCTAGAATATGCATAAATACTTTGAATTTTGTGAATAAATAATTCACTCTCCCAACTATGGTTTTGTGGCAGTAGAGAATAGAACATACAAAGCAGTTTGGAGACAGATAAAACTAATTAAGCGCACCCATTGTTTTTATGTATTTACTCATTAAAAATAAAGTTGTAGGTACACGTTTCAAATTAATAACATAATCCAACTCTGCGAGTACATATATTAACAAACAATTGTTAAGAAATTTTCTTTGGCAAAAGCAAAGCAAAATATTTGTTCAAGGCTGATCTCATGTCATTTAGCTAGAATATGCATAAATACCTTGAATTTTGTGAATAAATAATTCACTCTCCCAACTATGGTTTTGTGACATTAGAGAATAGAACATACTAAGCAGTTTGGAGACAGATAAAACTAATTAAGCGTACCTATTGTTTCTTTGTATTTACTCATTAAAAATAAAGTTGTAGGTATACGTTTCAAATTAATAACATAATTCAACTCTGCGAGTACATATATAAACAAAGAGTTGTTAGAAAATTTCCTATGGCAAAGGTAAAGCAAAATATTTGTTCAAGGCTGATCTCATTTCATTTAGCTAGAATATGCATAAATACCTTGAATTTTGTGAATAAATAATTCACTCTCCCAACTATGGTTTTGTGGCAGTATAGAATAGAACATACTAAGCAGTTTGGAGACAGATAAAACTAATTAAGCGTACCCGTTGTTTTTTTGTATTTACTCATTAAAAATAAAGTTGTAGGTACACGTTTCAAATTAATAACATAATTCAACTCTGCGAGTACATATATAAAGAAAGAGTTGTTAGAAAATTTGCTATGGCAAAGGTAAAGCAAAATATTTGTTCAAGGCTGATCTCATTTCATTTAGCTAGAATATGCATAAATACTTTGAATTTTGTGAATAAATAATTCACTCTCCCAACTATGGTTTTGTGACATTAGAGAATAGAACATACTAAGCAGTTTGGAGACAGATAAAACTAATTAAGCGTACCTATTGTTTCTTTGTATTTACTCATTAAAAATAAAGTTGTAGGTATACGTTTCAAATTAATAACATAATTCAACTTTGCGAGTACATATATAAACAAAGAGTTGTTAGAAAATTTCCTATGGCAAAGGTAAAGCAAAATATTTGTTCAAGGCTGATCTCATTTCATTTAGCTAGAATACGCATAAATACTTTGAATTTTGTGAATAAATAATTCACTCTCCCAACTATGGTTTTGTGGCAGTAGAGAATAGAACATACTAAGCAGTTTGGAGACAGATAAAACTAATTAAGCGTACCCATTGTTTTTTTGTATTTACTCATTAAAAATAAAGTTGTAGGTACACGTTTCGAATTAATAACATAATTCAACTCTGCGAGTACATATATAAACAAAGAGTTGTTAGAAAATTTCCTATGGCAAAGGTAAAGCAAAATATTTGTTCAAGGCTGATCTCATTTCATTTAGCTAGAATATGCATAAATACTTTGAATTTTGTGAATAAATAATTCACTCTCCCAACTATGGTTTTGTGACATTAGAGAATAGAACATACTAAGCAGTTTGGAGACAGATAAAACTAATTAAGCGTACCTATTGTTTCTTTGTATTTACTCATTAAAAATAAAGTTGTAGGTATACGTTTCAAATTAATAACATAATTCAACTCTGCGAGTACATATATAAACAAAGAGTTGTTAGAAAATTTCCTATGGCAAAGGTAAAGCAAAATATTTGTTCAAGGCTGATCTCATTTCATTTAGCTAGAATATGCATAAATACTTTGAATTTTGTGAATAAATAATTCACTCTCCCAACTATGGTTTTGTGGCAGTAGAGAATAGAACATACTAAGCAGTTTGGAGACAGATAAAACTAATTAAGCGTACCCATTGTTTTTTTGTATTTACTCATTAAAAATAAAGTTGTAGGTACACGTTTCAAATTAATAACATAATTCAACTCTGCGAGTACATATATAAACAATGAGTTGTTAGAAAATTTCCTATGGCAAAGGTAAAGCAAAATATTTGTTCAGGGCTGATCTCATTTCATTTAGCTAGAATATGAATAAATACTTTGAACTTTGTGAATAAATAATTCACTCTCCCAACTATGGTTTTGTGACATTAGAGAATAGAACATACTAAGCAGTTTGGAGACAGATAAAACTAATTAAGCGTACCTATTGTTTCTTTGTATTTACTCATTAAAAATAAACTTGTAGGTACACGTTTCAAATTAATAACATAATTCGACTCTGCGAGAACATATATAAACAAAGAGTTGTTAGAAACTTTCCTATGGCAAAGGTAAAGCAAAATATTTGTTCAAGGCTGATCTCATTTCATTTAGCTAGAATATGCATAAATACTTTGAATTTTGTGAATAAATAATTCACTCTCCCAACTATGGTTTTGTGGCAGTAGAGAATAGAACATACTAAGCAGTTTGGAGACAGATAAAACTAATTAAGCGTACCCATTGTTTTTTTGTATTTACTCATTAAAAATAAAGTTGTAGGTACACGTTTCAAATTAATAACATAATTCAACTCTGCGAGTACATATATAAACAAAGAGTTGTTAGAAAATTTCCTATGGCAAAGGTAAAGCAAAATATTTGTTCAAGGCTGATCTCATTTCATTTAGCTAGAATATGCATAAATACTTTGAATTTTGTGAATAAATAATTCACTCTGCCAACTATGGTTTTGTGACATTAGAGAATAGAACATACTAAGCAGTTTGGAGACAGATAAAACTAATTAAGCGTACCTATTGTTTCTTTGTATTTACTCATTAAAAATAAAGTTGTAGGTATACGTTTCAAATTAATTACATAATTCAACTCTGCGAGTACATATATAAACAAAGAGTTGTTAGAAAATTTCCTATGGCAAAGGTAAAGCAAAATATTTGTTCAAGGCTGATCTCATTTCATTTAGCTAGAATATGCATAAATACTTTGTATTTTGTGAATAAATAATTCACTCTCCCAACTATGGTTTTGTGGCAGTAGAGAATAGAACATACTAAGCAGTTTGGAGACAGATAAAACTAATTAAGCGTACCCATTTTTTTTTGTATTTACTCATTAAAAATAAAGTTGTAGGTACACGTTTCAAATTAATAACATAATTCAACTCTGCGAGTACATATATAAACAAAGAGTTGTTAGAAAATTTCCTATGGCAAAGGTAAAGCAAAATATTTGTTCAAGGCTGATCTCATTTCATTTAGCTAGAATATGCATAAATACTTTGAATTTTGTGAATAAATAATTCACTCTCCCAACTATGGTTTTGTGGCAGTAGAGAATAGAACATACTAAGCAGTTTGGAGACAGATAAAACTAATTAAGCGTACCCATTGTTTTTTTGTATTTACTCATTAAAAATAAAGTTGTAGGTACACGTTTCAAATTAATAACATAATTCAACTCTGCGAGTACATATATAAACAAAGAGTTGTTAGAAAATTTCCTATGGCAAAGGGAAAGCAAAATATTTGTTCAAGGCTGATCTCATTTCATTTAGCTAGAATATGCATAAATACTTTGAATTTTGTGAATAAATAATTCACTCTCCCAACTATGGTTTTGTGGCAGTAGAGAATAGAACATACTAAGCAGTTTGGAGACAGGTAAAACTAATTAAGCGTACCCATTGTTTTTTTGTATTTACTCATTAAAAATAAAGTTGTAGGTACACGTTTCAAATTAATAACATAATTCAACTCTGCGAGTACATATATAAACAAAGAGTTGTTAGAAAATTTCCTATGGCAAAGGTAAAGCAAAATATTTGTTCAAGGCTGATCTCATTTCATTTAGCTAGAATATGCATAAATACTTTGAATTTTTTGAATAAATAATTCACTCTCCCAACTATGGTTTTGTGGCAGTAGAGAATAGAACATACTAAGCAGTTTGGAGACAGATAAAACTAATTAAGCGTACCCATTGTTTTTTTGTATTTACTCATTAAAAATAAAGTTGTAGGTACACGTTTCAAATTAATAACATAATTCAACTCTGCGAGTACATATATAAACAAAGAGTTGTTAGAAAATTTCCTATGGCAAAGGGAAAGCAAAATATTTGTTCAAGGCTGATCTCATTTCATTTAGCTAGAATATGCATAAATACTTTGAATTTTGTGAATAAATAATTCACTCTCCCAACTATGGTTTTGTGGCAGTAGAGAATAGAACATACTAAGCAGTTTGGAGACAGATAAAACTAATTAAGCGTACCCATTGTTTTTTTGTATTTACTCATTAAAAATAAAGTTGTAGGTACACGTTTCAAATTAATAACATAATTCAACTCTGCGAGTACATATATTAACAAACAATTGTTAGGAAATTTTCTTTGGCAAAAGCAAAGCAAAATATTTGTTCAAGGCTGATCTCATGTCATTTAGCTAGAATATGCACAAATACCTTGAATTTTGTGAATAAATAATTCACTCTCCCAACTATGGTTTTGTGACATTAGAGAATAGAACATACTAAGCAGTTTGGAGACAGATAAAACTAATTAAGCGTACCTATTGTTTCTTTGTATTTACTCATTAAAAATAAAGTTGTAGGTATACGTTTCAAATTAATAACATAATTCAACTCTGCGAGTACATATATAAACAAAGAGTTGTTAGAAAATTTCCTATGGCAAAGGTAAAGCAAAATATTTGTTCAAGGCTGATCTCATTTCATTTAGCTAGAATATGCATAAATACCTTGAATTTTGTGAATAAATAATTCACTTTCCCAACTATGGTTTTGTGGCAGTAGAGAATAGAACATACTAAGCAGTTTGGAGACAGATAAAACTAATTAAGCCTACCCATTGTTTCTTTGTATTTAATCATTAAAAATAAAGTTGTAGGTATACGTTTCAAATTAATAACATAATTCAACTCTGCGAGTACATATATAAACAAAGAGTTGTTAGAAAATTTCCTATGGCAAAGGTAAAGCAAAATATTTGTTCAAGGCTGATCTCATTTCATTTAGCTAGAATATGCATAAATACCTTGAATTTTGTGAATAAATAATTCACTCTCCCAACTATGGTTTTGTGGCAGTAGAGAATAGAACATACTAAGCAGATTGGAGACAGATAAAACTAATTAAGCGTACCCATTGTTTCTTTGTATTTACTCATTAAAAATAAAGTTGTAGGTATACGTTTCAAATTAATAACATAATTCAACTCTGCGAGTACATATATAAACAAAGAGTTGTTAGAAAATTTCCTATGGCAAAGGTAAAGCAAAATATTTGTTCAAGGCTGATCTCATTTCATTTAGCTAGAATATGCATAAATACCTTGAATTTTGTGAATAAATAATTCACTCTCCCAACTATGGTTTGTGGCAGTAGAGAATAGAACATACTAAGCAGTTTGGAGACAGATAAAACTAATTAAACGTACCCATTATTTTTTTGTATTTACTCATTAAAAATAAAGTTGTAGGTACACGTTTCAAACTAATAACATAATTCAACTCTGCGAGTACATATATTAACAACCAATTGTTAGGAAATTTTCTTTGGCAAAAGCAAAGCAAAATATTTGTTCAAGGCTGATCTCATTTCATTTAGCTAGAATATGCATAAATACTTTGAATTTTGTGAATAAATAATTCACTCTCCCAACTATGGTTTTGTGGCAGTAGAGAATAGAACATACTAAGCAGTTTGGAGACAGATAGAACTAATTAAGCGTACCCATTGTTTTTTTGTATTTACTCATTAAAAATAAAGTTGTAGGTACACGTTTCAAACTAATAACATAATTCAACTCTGCGAGTACATATATTAACAAACAATTGTTAGGAAATTTTCTTTGGCAAAAGCAAAGCACAATATTTGTTCAAGGCTGATCTCATTTCATTTAGCTAGAATATGCATAAATACCTTGAATTTTGTGAATAAATAATTCACTCTCCCAACTATGGTTTTGTGGCAGTAGAGAATAGAACATACTAAGCAGTTTGGAGACAGATAAAACTAATTAAGCGTACCCATTGTTTTTTTGTATTTACTCATTAAAAATAAAGTTGTAGGTACACGTTTCAAATTAATAACATAATTCAACTCTGCGAGTACATATATTAACAAACAATAGTTAGGAAATTTCCTTTGGCAAAAGCAAAGCAAAATATTTGTTCAAGGCCGATCTCATTTCATTTAGCTAGAATATGCATAAATACCTTGAATTTTGTGAATAAATAATTCACTCTCCCAACTATGGTTTTGTGGCAGTAGAGAATAGAACATACTAAGCAGTTTGGAGACAGATAAAACTAATAAAGCGTACCCATTGTTTCTTTGTATTTACTCATTAAAAATAAAGTTGTAGGTACACGTTTCAAATTAATAACATAATTCAACTCTGCGAGTACATATATTTACAAACAATTGTTAGGAAATTTCCGTTGGCATATGTAAAGCAAAATATTTATTCAAGGCTGATCTCATTTCATTTAGCTAGAATATGCATAAATACCTTGAATTTTGTGAATAAATAATTCAGTCTCCCAACTATGGTTTTGTGGCAGTAGAGAATAGAACATACTAAGCAGATTGGAGACAGATAAAACTAATTAAGCGTACCCATTGTTTCTTTGTATTTACTCATTAAAAATAAAGTTGTAGGTATACGTTTCAAATTAATAACATAATTCAACTCTGCGAGTACATATATAAACAAAGAGTTGTTAGAAAATTTCCTATGGCAAAGGTAAAGCAAAATATTTGTTCAAGGCTGATCTCATTTCATTTAGCTAGAATATGCATAAATACCTTGAATTTTGTGAATAAATAATTCACTCTCCCAACTATGGTTTTGTGGCATTAGAGAATATAACATACTAAGCAGTTTGGAGACAGATAAAACTAATTAAGCGTACCCATTGTTTTTTTGTATTTACTCATTAAAAATAAAGTTGTAGGTACGCGTTTCAAATTAATAACATAATTCAACTCTGCGAGTACATATATTAACAAACAATAGTTAGGAAATTTCCTTTGGCAAAAGCAAAGCAAAATATTTGTTCAAGGCCGATCTCATTTCATTTAGCTAGAATATGCATAAATACCTTGAATTTTGTGAATAAATAATTCACTCTCCCAACTATGGTTTTGTGGCAGTAGAGAATAGAACATACTAAGCAGTTTGGAGACAGATAAAACTAATTAAGCATACCCATTGTTTTTTTGTATTTACTCATTAAAAATAAAGTTGTAGGTACACGTTTCAAATTAATAACATAATTCAACTCTGCGAGTACATATATAAACAAAGAGTTGTTAGAAAATTTCCTATGGCAAAGGTAAAGCAAAATATTTGTTCAAGGCTGATCTCATTTCATTTAGCTAGAATATGCATAAATACCTTGAATTTTGTGAATAAATAATTCACTCTCCCAACTATGGTTTTGTGGCAGTAGAGAATAGAACATACTAAGCAGATTGGAGACAGATAAAACTAATTAAGCGTACCCATTGTTTCTTTGTATTTACTCATTAAAAATAAAGTTGTAGGTATACGTTTCAAATTAATAACATAATTCAACTCTGCGAGTACATATATAAACAAAGAGTTGTTAGAAAATTTCCTATGGCAAAGGTAAAGCAAAATATTTGTTCAAGGCTGATCTCATTTCATTTAGCTAGAATATGCATAAATACCTTGAATTTTGTGAATAAATAATTCACTCTCCCAACTATGGTTTGTGGCAGTAGAGAATAGAACATACTAAGCAGTTTGGAGACAGATAAAACTAATTAAACGTACCCATTGTTTTTTTGTATTTACTCATTAAAAATAAAGTTGTAGGTACACGTTTCAAACTAATAACATAATTCAACTCTGCGAGTACATATATTAACAAACAATTGTTAGGAAATGTTCTTTGGCAAAAGCAAAGCAAAATATTTGCTCAAGGCTGATCTCATTTCATTTAGCTAGAATATGCATAAATACTTTGAATTTTGTGAATAAATAATTCACTCTCCCAACTATGGTTTTGTGGCAGTAGAGAATAGAACATACTAAGCAGTTTGGAGACAGATAAAACTAATTAAGCGTACCCATTGTTTTTTTGTATTTACTCATTAAAAATAAAGTTGTAGGTACACGTTTCAAACTAATAACATAATTCAACTCTGCGAGTACATATATTAACAAACAATTGTTAGGAAATTTTCTTTGGCAAAAGCAAAGCACAATATTTGTTCAAGGCTGATCTCATTTCATTTAGCTAGAATATGCATAAATACCTTGAATTTTGTGAATAAATAATTCACTCTCCCAACTATGGTTTTGTGGCAGTAGAGAATAGAACATACTAAGCAGTTTGGAGACAGATAAAACTAATTAAGCGTACCCATTGTTTTTTTGTATTTACTCATTAAAAATAAAGTTGTAGGTATACGTTTCAAATTAATAACATAATTCAACTCTGCGAGTACATATATTAACAAACAATTGTTAGGAAATTTCCTTTGGCAAAAGCAAAGCAAAATATTTTTTCAAGGCCGATCTCATTTCATTTAGCTAGAATATGCATAAATACCTTGAATTTTGTGAATAAATAATTCACTCTCCCAACTATGGTTTTTTGGCAGTAGAGAATAGAACATACTAAGCAGTTTGGAGACAGATAAAACTAATTAAGCGTACCCATTGTTTTTTTGTATTTACTCATTAAAAATAAAGTTGTAGGTACACGTTTCAAATTAATAACATAATTCAACTCTGCGAGTACATATATTAACAAACAATAGTTAGGAAATTTCCTTTGGCAAAAGCAAAGCAAAATATTTGTTCAAGGCCGATCTCATTTCATTTAGCTAGAATATGCATAAATACCTTTAATTTTGTGAATAAATAATTCACTCTCCCAACTATGGTTTTGTGGCAGTAGAGAATAGAACATACTAAGCAGTTTGGATACAGATAAAACTAATTAAGCGTACCCATTGTTTCTTTGTATTTACTCATTAAAAATAAAGTTGTAGGTACACGTTTCAAATTAATAACATAATTCAACTCTGCGAGTACATATATTTACAAACAATTGTTAGGAAGCTTCCGTTGGCAAATGTAAAGCAAAATATTTATTCAAGGCTGATCTCATTTCATTTAGCTAGAATATGCATAAATACCTTGAATTTTGTGAATAAATAATTCACTCTCCCAACTATGGTTTTGTGGCATTAGAGAATATAACATACTAAGCAGTTTGGAGACAGATAAAACTAATTAAGCGTACCTATTGTTTTTTTGTATTTACTAATTAAAAATAAATTTGCAGGTACACGTTTCAAATTAATAACATAATCCAACTCTGCGAGTACATATATTAACAAACAATTGTTAGGAAATTTCCTTTAGAAAAAGCAAAGCAAAATCTTTGTACAAGGCTGATCTCATTTCATTTAGCTAAAATATGCATAAATACCTTGAATTTTGTGAATAAATAATTCACTCTCCCAACTATGGTTTTGTGGCAGTAGAGAATAGAACATACTAAGCAGTTTGGAGACAGATAAAACTAATTAAGCGTACCCATTGTTTCTTTGTATTTACTCATTAAAAATAAAGTTGTAGGTACACGTTTCAAATTAATAACATAATTCAACTCTGCGAGTACATATATTTACAAACAATTGTTAGGAAATTTCCGTTGGCAAATGTAAAGCAAAATATTTATTCAAGGCTGATCTCATTTCATTTAGCTAGAATATGCATAAATACCTTGAATTTTGTGAATAAATAATTCACTCTCCCAACTATGGTTTTGTGGCAGTAGAGAATAGAACATACTAAGCAGATTGGAGACAGATAAAACTAATTAAGCGTACCCATTGTTTCTTTGTATTTACTCATTAAAAATAAAGTTGTAGGTATACGTTTCAAATTAATAACATAATTCAACTCTGCGAGTACATATATAAACAAAGAGTTGTTAGAAAATTTCCTATGGCAAAGGTAAAGCAAAATATTTGTTCAAGGCTGATCTCATTTCATTTAGCTAGAATATGCATAAATACTTTGAATTTTGTGAATAAATAATTCACTCTGCCAACTATGGTTTTGTGACATTAGAGAATAGAACATACTAAGCAGTTTGGAGACAGATAAAACTAATTAAGCGTACCTATTGTTTCTTTGTATTTACTCATTAAAAATAAAGTTGTAGGTATACGTTTCAAATTAATTACATAATTCAACTCTGCGAGTACATATATAAACAAAGAGTTGTTAGAAAATTTCCTATGGCAAAGGTAAAGCAAAATATTTGTTCAAGGCTGATCTCATTTCATTTAGCTAGAATATGCATAAATACTTTGTATTTTGTGAATAAATAATTCACTCTCCCAACTATGGTTTTGTGGCAGTAGAGAATAGAACATACTAAGCAGTTTGGAGACAGATAAAACTAATTAAGCGTACCCATTTTTTTTTGTATTTACTCATTAAAAATAAAGTTGTAGGTACACGTTTCAAATTAATAACATAATTCAACTCTGCGAGTACATATATAAACAAAGAGTTGTTAGAAAATTTCCTATGGCAAAGGTAAAGCAAAATATTTGTTCAAGGCTGATCTCATTTCATTTAGCTAGAATATGCATAAATACTTTGAATTTTGTGAATAAATAATTCACTCTCCCAACTATGGTTTTGTGGCAGTAGAGAATAGAACATACTAAGCAGTTTGGAGACAGATAAAACTAATTAAGCGTACCCATTGTTTTTTTGTATTTACTCATTAAAAATAAAGTTGTAGGTACACGTTTCAAATTAATAACATAATTCAACTCTGCGAGTACATATATAAACAAAGAGTTGTTAGAAAATTTCCTATGGCAAAGGGAAAGCAAAATATTTGTTCAAGGCTGATCTCATTTCATTTAGCTAGAATATGCATAAATACTTTGAATTTTGTGAATAAATAATTCACTCTCCCAACTATGGTTTTGTGGCAGTAGAGAATAGAACATACTAAGCAGTTTGGAGACAGGTAAAACTAATTAAGCGTACCCATTGTTTTTTTGTATTTACTCATTAAAAATAAAGTTGTAGGTACACGTTTCAAATTAATAACATAATTCAACTCTGCGAGTACATATATAAACAAAGAGTTGTTAGAAAATTTCCTATGGCAAAGGTAAAGCAAAATATTTGTTCAAGGCTGATCTCATTTCATTTAGCTAGAATATGCATAAATACTTTGAATTTTTTGAATAAATAATTCACTCTCCCAACTATGGTTTTGTGGCAGTAGAGAATAGAACATACTAAGCAGTTTGGAGACAGATAAAACTAATTAAGCGTACCCATTGTTTTTTTGTATTTACTCATTAAAAATAAAGTTGTAGGTACACGTTTCAAATTAATAACATAATTCAACTCTGCGAGTACATATATAAACAAAGAGTTGTTAGAAAATTTCCTATGGCAAAGGGAAAGCAAAATATTTGTTCAAGGCTGATCTCATTTCATTTAGCTAGAATATGCATAAATACTTTGAATTTTGTGAATAAATAATTCACTCTCCCAACTATGGTTTTGTGGCAGTAGAGAATAGAACATACTAAGCAGTTTGGAGACAGATAAAACTAATTAAGCGTACCCATTGTTTTTTTGTATTTACTCATTAAAAATAAAGTTGTAGGTACACGTTTCAAATTAATAACATAATTCAACTCTGCGAGTACATATATTAACAAACAATTGTTAGGAAATTTTCTTTGGCAAAAGCAAAGCAAAATATTTGTTCAAGGCTGATCTCATGTCATTTAGCTAGAATATGCACAAATACCTTGAATTTTGTGAATAAATAATTCACTCTCCCAACTATGGTTTTGTGACATTAGAGAATAGAACATACTAAGCAGTTTGGAGACAGATAAAACTAATTAAGCGTACCTATTGTTTCTTTGTATTTACTCATTAAAAATAAAGTTGTAGGTATACGTTTCAAATTAATAACATAATTCAACTCTGCGAGTACATATATAAACAAAGAGTTGTTAGAAAATTTCCTATGGCAAAGGTAAAGCAAAATATTTGTTCAAGGCTGATCTCATTTCATTTAGCTAGAATATGCATAAATACCTTGAATTTTGTGAATAAATAATTCACTTTCCCAACTATGGTTTTGTGGCAGTAGAGAATAGAACATACTAAGCAGTTTGGAGACAGATAAAACTAATTAAGCCTACCCATTGTTTCTTTGTATTTAATCATTAAAAATAAAGTTGTAGGTATACGTTTCAAATTAATAACATAATTCAACTCTGCGAGTACATATATAAACAAAGAGTTGTTAGAAAATTTCCTATGGCAAAGGTAAAGCAAAATATTTGTTCAAGGCTGATCTCATTTCATTTAGCTAGAATATGCATAAATACCTTGAATTTTGTGAATAAATAATTCACTCTCCCAACTATGGTTTTGTGGCAGTAGAGAATAGAACATACTAAGCAGATTGGAGACAGATAAAACTAATTAAGCGTACCCATTGTTTCTTTGTATTTACTCATTAAAAATAAAGTTGTAGGTATACGTTTCAAATTAATAACATAATTCAACTCTGCGAGTACATATATAAACAAAGAGTTGTTAGAAAATTTCCTATGGCAAAGGTAAAGCAAAATATTTGTTCAAGGCTGATCTCATTTCATTTAGCTAGAATATGCATAAATACCTTGAATTTTGTGAATAAATAATTCACTCTCCCAACTATGGTTTGTGGCAGTAGAGAATAGAACATACTAAGCAGTTTGGAGACAGATAAAACTAATTAAACGTACCCATTATTTTTTTGTATTTACTCATTAAAAATAAAGTTGTAGGTACACGTTTCAAACTAATAACATAATTCAACTCTGCGAGTACATATATTAACAACCAATTGTTAGGAAATTTTCTTTGGCAAAAGCAAAGCAAAATATTTGTTCAAGGCTGATCTCATTTCATTTAGCTAGAATATGCATAAATACTTTGAATTTTGTGAATAAATAATTCACTCTCCCAACTATGGTTTTGTGGCAGTAGAGAATAGAACATACTAAGCAGTTTGGAGACAGATAGAACTAATTAAGCGTACCCATTGTTTTTTTGTATTTACTCATTAAAAATAAAGTTGTAGGTACACGTTTCAAACTAATAACATAATTCAACTCTGCGAGTACATATATTAACAAACAATTGTTAGGAAATTTTCTTTGGCAAAAGCAAAGCACAATATTTGTTCAAGGCTGATCTCATTTCATTTAGCTAGAATATGCATAAATACCTTGAATTTTGTGAATAAATAATTCACTCTCCCAACTATGGTTTTGTGGCAGTAGAGAATAGAACATACTAAGCAGTTTGGAGACAGATAAAACTAATTAAGCGTACCCATTGTTTTTTTGTATTTACTCATTAAAAATAAAGTTGTAGGTACACGTTTCAAATTAATAACATAATTCAACTCTGCGAGTACATATATTAACAAACAATAGTTAGGAAATTTCCTTTGGCAAAAGCAAAGCAAAATATTTGTTCAAGGCCGATCTCATTTCATTTAGCTAGAATATGCATAAATACCTTGAATTTTGTGAATAAATAATTCACTCTCCCAACTATGGTTTTGTGGCAGTAGAGAATAGAACATACTAAGCAGTTTGGAGACAGATAAAACTAATAAAGCGTACCCATTGTTTCTTTGTATTTACTCATTAAAAATAAAGTTGTAGGTACACGTTTCAAATTAATAACATAATTCAACTCTGCGAGTACATATATTTACAAACAATTGTTAGGAAATTTCCGTTGGCATATGTAAAGCAAAATATTTATTCAAGGCTGATCTCATTTCATTTAGCTAGAATATGCATAAATACCTTGAATTTTGTGAATAAATAATTCAGTCTCCCAACTATGGTTTTGTGGCAGTAGAGAATAGAACATACTAAGCAGATTGGAGACAGATAAAACTAATTAAGCGTACCCATTGTTTCTTTGTATTTACTCATTAAAAATAAAGTTGTAGGTATACGTTTCAAATTAATAACATAATTCAACTCTGCGAGTACATATATAAACAAAGAGTTGTTAGAAAATTTCCTATGGCAAAGGTAAAGCAAAATATTTGTTCAAGGCTGATCTCATTTCATTTAGCTAGAATATGCATAAATACCTTGAATTTTGTGAATAAATAATTCACTCTCCCAACTATGGTTTTGTGGCATTAGAGAATATAACATACTAAGCAGTTTGGAGACAGATAAAACTAATTAAGCGTACCCATTGTTTTTTTGTATTTACTCATTAAAAATAAAGTTGTAGGTACGCGTTTCAAATTAATAACATAATTCAACTCTGCGAGTACATATATTAACAAACAATAGTTAGGAAATTTCCTTTGGCAAAAGCAAAGCAAAATATTTGTTCAAGGCCGATCTCATTTCATTTAGCTAGAATATGCATAAATACCTTGAATTTTGTGAATAAATAATTCACTCTCCCAACTATGGTTTTGTGGCAGTAGAGAATAGAACATACTAAGCAGTTTGGAGACAGATAAAACTAATTAAGCATACCCATTGTTTTTTTGTATTTACTCATTAAAAATAAAGTTGTAGGTACACGTTTCAAATTAATAACATAATTCAACTCTGCGAGTACATATATAAACAAAGAGTTGTTAGAAAATTTCCTATGGCAAAGGTAAAGCAAAATATTTGTTCAAGGCTGATCTCATTTCATTTAGCTAGAATATGCATAAATACCTTGAATTTTGTGAATAAATAATTCACTCTCCCAACTATGGTTTTGTGGCAGTAGAGAATAGAACATACTAAGCAGATTGGAGACAGATAAAACTAATTAAGCGTACCCATTGTTTCTTTGTATTTACTCATTAAAAATAAAGTTGTAGGTATACGTTTCAAATTAATAACATAATTCAACTCTGCGAGTACATATATAAACAAAGAGTTGTTAGAAAATTTCCTATGGCAAAGGTAAAGCAAAATATTTGTTCAAGGCTGATCTCATTTCATTTAGCTAGAATATGCATAAATACCTTGAATTTTGTGAATAAATAATTCACTCTCCCAACTATGGTTTGTGGCAGTAGAGAATAGAACATACTAAGCAGTTTGGAGACAGATAAAACTAATTAAACGTACCCATTGTTTTTTTGTATTTACTCATTAAAAATAAAGTTGTAGGTACACGTTTCAAACTAATAACATAATTCAACTCTGCGAGTACATATATTAACAAACAATTGTTAGGAAATGTTCTTTGGCAAAAGCAAAGCAAAATATTTGCTCAAGGCTGATCTCATTTCATTTAGCTAGAATATGCATAAATACTTTGAATTTTGTGAATAAATAATTCACTCTCCCAACTATGGTTTTGTGGCAGTAGAGAATAGAACATACTAAGCAGTTTGGAGACAGATAAAACTAATTAAGCGTACCCATTGTTTTTTTGTATTTACTCATTAAAAATAAAGTTGTAGGTACACGTTTCAAACTAATAACATAATTCAACTCTGCGAGTACATATATTAACAAACAATTGTTAGGAAATTTTCTTTGGCAAAAGCAAAGCACAATATTTGTTCAAGGCTGATCTCATTTCATTTAGCTAGAATATGCATAAATACCTTGAATTTTGTGAATAAATAATTCACTCTCCCAACTATGGTTTTGTGGCAGTAGAGAATAGAACATACTAAGCAGTTTGGAGACAGATAAAACTAATTAAGCGTACCCATTGTTTTTTTGTATTTACTCATTAAAAATAAAGTTGTAGGTATACGTTTCAAATTAATAACATAATTCAACTCTGCGAGTACATATATTAACAAACAATTGTTAGGAAATTTCCTTTGGCAAAAGCAAAGCAAAATATTTTTTCAAGGCCGATCTCATTTCATTTAGCTAGAATATGCATAAATACCTTGAATTTTGTGAATAAATAATTCACTCTCCCAACTATGGTTTTTTGGCAGTAGAGAATAGAACATACTAAGCAGTTTGGAGACAGATAAAACTAATTAAGCGTACCCATTGTTTTTTTGTATTTACTCATTAAAAATAAAGTTGTAGGTACACGTTTCAAATTAATAACATAATTCAACTCTGCGAGTACATATATTAACAAACAATAGTTAGGAAATTTCCTTTGGCAAAAGCAAAGCAAAATATTTGTTCAAGGCCGATCTCATTTCATTTAGCTAGAATATGCATAAATACCTTTAATTTTGTGAATAAATAATTCACTCTCCCAACTATGGTTTTGTGGCAGTAGAGAATAGAACATACTAAGCAGTTTGGATACAGATAAAACTAATTAAGCGTACCCATTGTTTCTTTGTATTTACTCATTAAAAATAAAGTTGTAGGTACACGTTTCAAATTAATAACATAATTCAACTCTGCGAGTACATATATTTACAAACAATTGTTAGGAAGCTTCCGTTGGCAAATGTAAAGCAAAATATTTATTCAAGGCTGACCTCATTTCATTTAGCTAGAATATGCATAAATACCTTGAATTTTGTGAATAAATAATTCACTCTCCCAACTATGGTTTTGTGGCATTAGAGAATATAACATACTAAGCAGTTTGGAGACAGATAAAACTAATTAAGCGTACCTATTGTTTTTTTGTATTTACTAATTAAAAATAAATTTGCAGGTACACGTTTCAAATTAATAACATAATCCAACTCTGCGAGTACATATATTAACAAACAATTGTTAGGAAATTTCCTTTAGAAAAAGCAAAGCAAAATCTTTGTACAAGGCTGATCTCATTTCATTTAGCTAAAATATGCATAAATACCTTGAATTTTGTGAATAAATAATTCACTCTCCCAACTATGGTTTTGTGGCAGTAGAGAATAGAACATACTAAGCAGTTTGGAGACAGATAAAACTAATTAAGCGTACCCATTGTTTCTTTGTATTTACTCATTAAAAATAAAGTTGTAGGTACACGTTTCAAATTAATAACATAATTCAACTCTGCGAGTACATATATTTACAAACAATTGTTAGGAAATTTCCGTTGGCAAATGTAAAGCAAAATATTTATTCAAGGCTGATCTCATTTCATTTAGCTAGAATATGCATAAATACCTTGAATTTTGTGAATAAATAATTCACTCTCCCAACTATGGTTTTGTGGCAGTAGAGAATAGAACATACTAAGCAGATTGGAGACAGATAAAACTAATTAAGCGTACCCATTGTTTCTTTGTATTTACTCATTAAAAATAAAGTTGTAGGTATACGTTTCAAATTAATAACATAATTCAACTCTGCGAGTACATATATAAACAAAGAGTTGTTAGAAAATTTCCTATGGCAAAGGTAAAGCAAAATATTTGTTCAAGGCTGATCTCATTTCATTTAGCTAGAATATGCATAAATACCTTGAATTTTGTGAATAAATAATTCACTCTCCCAACTATGGTTTTGTGGCAGTAGAGAATAGAACATACTAAGCAGTTTGGAGACAGATAAAACTAATTAAGCGTACCCATTGTTTTTTTGTATTTACTCATTAAAAATAAAGTTGTAGGTACACGTTTTAAATTAATAACATAATTCAACTCTGCGAGTACATATATTAACAAACAATTGTTAGGAAATTTTCTTTGGCAAAAGCAAAGCAAAATATTTGTTCAAGGCTGATCTCATGTCATTTAGCTAGAATATGCATAAATACCTTGAATTTTGTGAATAAATAATTCACTCTCCCAACTATGGTTTTGTGGCAGTAGAGAATAGAACAAACTAAGCAGTTTGGAGACAGATAAAACTAATTAAGCGTACCCATTGTTTTTTTGTATTTACTCATTAAAAATAAAGTTGTAGGTACACGTTTCAAATTAATAACATAATTCAACTCTGCGAGTACATATATTAACAAACAATAGTTAGGAAATTTCCTTTGGCAAAAGCAAAGCAAAATATTTGTTCAAGGCCGATCTCATTTCATTTAGCTAGAATATGCATAAATACCTTGAATTTTGTGAATAAATAATTCACTCTCCCAACTATGGTTTTGTGGCAGTAGAGAATAGAACATACTAAGCAGTTTGGAGACAGATAAAACTAATTAAGCATACCCATTGTTTTTTTGTATTTACTCATTAAAAATAAAGTTGTAGGTACACGTTTCAAATTAATAACATAATTCAACTCTGCGAGTACATATATAAACAAAGAGTTGTTAGAAAATTTCCTATGGCAAAGGTAAAGCAAAATATTTGTTCAAGGCTGATCTCATTTCATTTAGCTAGAATATGCATAAATACCTTGAATTTTGTGAATAAATAATTCACTCTCCCAACTATGGTTTTGTGGCAGTAGAGAATAGAACATACTAAGCAGATTGGAGACAGATAAAACTAATTAAGCGTACCCATTGTTTCTTTGTATTTACTCATTAAAAATAAAGTTGTAGGTATACGTTTCAAATTAATAACATAATTCAACTCTGCGAGTACATATATAAACAAAGAGTTGTTAAAAAATTTCCTATGGCAAAGGTAAAGCAAAATATTTGTTCAAGGCTGATCTCATTTCATTTAGCTAGAATATGCATAAATACCTTGAATTTTGTGAATAAATAATTCACTCTCCCAACTATGGTTTTGTGGCAGTAGAGAATAGAACATACTAAGCAGTTTGGAGACAGATAAAACTAATTAAGCGTACCCATTGTTTTTTTGTATTTACTCATTAAAAATAAAGTTGTAGGTACACGTTTCAAATTAATAACATAATTCAACTCTGCGAGTACATATATTAACAAACAATAGTTAGGAAATTTCCTTTGGCAAAAGCAAAGCAAAATATTTGTTCAAGGCCGATCTCATTTCATTTAGCTAGAATATGCATAAATACCTTGAATTTTGTGAATAAATAATTCACTCTCCCAACTATGGTTTTGTGGCAGTAGAGAATAGAACATACTAAGCAGTTTGGAGACAGATAAAACTAATTAAGCATACCCATTGTTTTTTTGTATTTACTCATTAAAAATAAAGTTGTAGGTACACGTTTCAAATTAATAACATAATTCAACTCTGCGAGTACATATATAAACAAAGAGTTGTTAGAAAATTTCCTATGGCAAAGGTAAAGCAAAATATTTGTTCAAGGCTGATCTCATTTCATTTAGCTAGAATATGCATAAATACCTTGAATGTTGTGAATAAATAATTCACTCTCCCAACTACGGTTTTGTGGCAGTAGAGAATAGAACATACTAAGCAGTTTGGAGACAGATAAAACTAATTAAGCATACCCATTGTTTTTTTGTATTTACTCATTAAAAATAAAGTTGTAGGTACACGTTTCAAATTAATAACATAATTCAACTCTGCGAGTACATATATAAACAAAGAGTTGTTAGAAAATTTCCTATGGCAAAGGTAAAGCAAAATATTTGTTCAAGGCTGATCTCATTTCATTTAGCTAGAATATGCATAAATACCTTGAATTTTGTGAATAAATAATTCACTCTCCCAACTATGGTTTGTGGCAGTAGAGAATAGAACATACTAAGCAGTTTGGAGACAGATAAAACTAATTAAACGTACCCATTGTTTTTTTGTATTTACTCATTAAAAATAAAGTTGTAGGTACACGTTTCAAACTAATAACATAATTCAACTCTGCGAGTACATATATTAACAAACAATTGTTAGGAAATGTTCTTTGGCAAAAGCAAAGCAAAATATTTGTTCAAGGCTGATCTCATTTCATTTAGCTAGAATATGCATAAATACTTTGAATTTTGTGAATAAATAATTCACTCTCCCAACTATGGTTTTGTGGCAGTAGAGAATAGAACATACTAAGCAGGTTGGAGACAGATAAAACTAATTAAGCGTACCCATTGTTTTTTTGTATTTACTCATTAAAAATAAAGTTGTAGGTACACGTTTCAAACTAATAACATAATTCAACTCTGCGAGTACATATATTAACAAACAATTGTTAGGAAATTTTCTTTGGCAAAAGCAAAGCACAATATTTGTTCAAGGCTGATCTCATTTCATTTAGCTAGAATATGCATAAATACCTTGAATTTTGTGAATAAATAATTCACTCTCCCAACTATGGTTTTGTGGCAGTAGAGAATAGAACATACTAAGCAGTTTGGAGACAGATAAAACTAATTAAGCGTACCCATTGTTTTTTTGTATTTACTCATTAAAAATAAAGTTGTAGGTATACGTTTCAAATTAATAACATAATTCAACTCTGCGAATACATATATTAACAAACAATTGTTAGGAAATTTCCTTTGGCAAAAGCAAAGCAAAATATTTTTTCAAGGCCGATCTCATTTCATTTAGCTAGAATATGCATAAATACCTTGAATTTTGTGAATAAATAATTCACTCTCCCAACTATGGTTTTGTGGCAGTAGAGAATAGAACATACTAAGCAGTTTGGAGACAGATAAAACTAATTAAGCGTACCCATTGTTTTTTTGTATTTACTCATTAAAAATAAAGTTGTAGGTACACGTTTCAAATTAATAACATAATTCAACTCTGCGAGTACATATATTAACAAACAATAGTTAGGAAATTTCCTTTGGCAAAAGCAAAGCAAAATATTTGTTCAAGGCCGATCTCATTTCATTTAGCTAGAATATGCATAAATACCTTGAATTTTGTGAATAAATAATTCACTCTCCCAACTACGGTTTTGTGGCAGTAGAGAATAGAACATACTAAGCAGTTTGGAGACAGATAAAACTAATTAAGCGTACCCATTGTTTCTTTGTATTTACTCATTAAAAATAAAGTTGTAGGTACACGTTTCAAATTAATAACATAATTCAACTCTGCGAGTACATATATTTACAAACAATTGTTAGGAAATTTCCGTTGGCAAATGTAAAGCAAAATATTTATTCAAGGCTGATCTCATTTCATTTAGCTAGAATATGCATAAATACCTTGAATTTTGTGAATAAATAATTCACTCTCCCAACTATGGTTTTGTGGCATTAGAGAATATAACATACTAAGCAGTTTGGAGACAGATAAAACTAATTAAGCGTACCTATTGTTTTTTTGTATTTACTAATTAAAAATAAAGTTGCAGGTACACGTTTCAAATTAATAACATAATTCAACTCTGCGAGTACATATATTAACAAACAATTGTTAGGAAATTTCCTTTAGAAAAAGCAAAGCAAAATCTTTGTACAAGGCTGATCTCATTTCATTTAGCTAGAATATGCATAAATACCTTGAATTTTGTGAATAAATAATTCACTCTCCCAACTATGGTTTTGTGGCAGTAGAGAATAGAACATACTAAGCAGTTTGGAGACAGATAAATCTAATTAAGCGTACCCATTGTTTCTTTGTATTTACTCATTAAAAATAAAGTTGTAGGTACACGTTTCAAATTAATAACTTAATTCAACTCTGCGAGTACATATATAAACAAAGAGTTGTTAGAAAATTTCCTATGGCAAAGGTAAAGCAAAATATTTGTTCAAGGCTGATCTCATTTCATTTAGCTAGAATATGCATAAATACCTTGAATTTTGTGAATAAATAATTCACTCTCCCAACTATGGTTTTGTGGCAGTAGAGAATAGAATATACTAAGCAGTTTGGGGACAGATAAAACCAATTAAGGGTACCCATTGTTTTTTTGTATTTACTCATTAAAAATAAAGTTGTAGGTACACGTTTCAAATTAATAACATAATTCAACTCTGCGAGTACATATATTAACAAACAATTGTTAGGAAATTTCCTTTGGCAAAAGCAAAGCAAAATATTTGTTCAAGGCTGATCTCATTTCATTTAGCTAGAATATGCATAAATACCTTGAATTTTGTGAATAAATAATTCACTCTCCCAACTATGGTTTTGTGGCAGTAGAGAATAGAACATACTAAGCAGTTTGGAGACAGATAAAACTAATTAAGCGTACCCATTGTTTTTTTGTATTTACTCATTAAAAATAAAGTTGTAGGTACACGTTTCAAATTAGTAACTTAATTCAACTCTGCGAGTACATATATTAACAAACAATTGTTAAGAAATTTCCTTTGGCAAAAGCAAAGCGAAATATTTGTTCAAGACTGATCTCATTTCATTTAGCTAGAATATGCATAAATACCTCGTATTTTGTGAATAAATAATTCACTCTCCCAACTATGGTTTTGTGGCATTAGAGAATAGAACATACTAAGCAGTTTGGAGACAGATAAAACTAATTAAGCGTACCCATTGTTTTTGTGTATTTACTCATTAAAAATAAAGTTGTAGGTACACGTTTCAAATTAATAACTTAATTCAACTCTGCGAGTACATATATTAACAAACAATTGTTAGGAAATTTCCTTTGGCAAAAGCAAAGCAAAATATTTGTTCAAGGCTGATCTCATTTCATTTAGATAGAATATGCATAAATACCTTGAATTTTTTAATAAATAATTCACTCTCCCAACTATGGTTTTGTGGCAGTAGAGAATAGAACATACTAAGCAGATTGGAGACAGATAAAACTAATTAAGCGTACCCATTGTTTTTGTGTATTTACTCATTAAAAATAAAGTTGTAGGTACACGTTTCAAATTAATAACTTAATTCAACTCTGCGAGTACATATATTAACAAACAATTGTTAGGAAATTTCCTTTGGCAAAAGCAAAGCAAAATATTTGTTCAAGGCTGATCTCATTTCATTTAGATAGAATATGCATAAATACCTTGAATTTTGTGAATAAATAATTCACTCTCCCAACTATGGTTTTGTGGCAGTAGAGAATAGAACATACTAAGCAGTTTGGAGACAGATAAAACTAATTAAGCGTACCCATTGTTTTTGTGTATTTACTCATTAAAAATAAAGTTGTAGGTACACGTTTCAAATTAATAACTTAATTCAACTCTGCGAGTACATATATTAACAAACAATTGTTAGGAAATTTCCTTTGGCAAAAGCAAAGCAAAATATTTGTTCAAGGCTGATCTCATTTCATTTAGATAGAATATGCATAAATACCTCGAATTTTGTGAATAAATAATTCACTCTCCCAACTATGGTTTTGTGGCATTAGAGAATAGAACATACTAAGCAGTTTGGAGACAGATAAAACTAATTAAGCGTGCCCATTGTTTTTGTGTATTTACTCATTAAAAATAAAGTTGTAGGTACACGTTTCAAATTAATAACTTAATTCAACTCTGCGAGTACATATATTAACAAACAATTGTTAGGAAATTTCCTTTGGCAAAAGCAAAGCAAAATATTTATTCAAGGCTGATCTCATTTCATTTAGCTAGAATATGCAAAAATACCTTGAATTTTGTGAATAAATAATTCACTCTCCCAACTATGGTTTTGTGGCAGTAGAGAATAGAACATACTAAGCAGTTTGGAGACAGATTAATCTAATTAAGCGTACCCATTGTTTCTTTGTATTTACTCATTAAAAATAAAGTTGTAGCTACACGTTTCAAATTAGTAACTTAATTCAACTCTGCGAGTACATATATTAACAAACAATTGTTAAGAAATTTCCTTTGGCAAAAGCAAAGCAAAATATTTGTTCAAGACTGATCTCATTTCATTTAGCTAGAATATGCATAAATACCTCGAATTTTGTGAATAAATAATTCACTCTCCCAACTATGGTTTTGTGGCATTAGAGAATAGAACATACTAAGCAGTTTGGAGACAGATAAAACTAATTAAGCGTACCCATTGTTTTTTTGTATTTACTCATTAAAAATACAGTTGTAGGTACACATTTCATATTAATAACATAATTCAACTCTGCGAGTACATATATTAACAAACAATTGTTAGGAAATTTCCTTTGGCAAAAGCAAAGCAAAATATTTGTTCAAGGCTGATCTCATTTCATTTAGCTAGAATATGCATAAATACCTTGAATTTTGTGAATAAATAATTCACTCTCCCAACTATGGTTTTGTGGCATTAGAGAATAAAACATACTAAGCAGTTTGGGGACAGATAAAACTAATTAAACGTACCTATTGTTTTTTTGTATTTACTCATTAAAAATAAAGTTGTAGGTACACGTTTCAAATTAATAACTTAATTCAACTCTGCGAGTACATATATTAACAAACAATTGTTAGGAAATTTCCTTTGGCAAAAGCAAAGCAAAACATTTGTTCAAGGCTGATCTCATTTCATTTAGCTAGAATATGCATAAATACCTTGAATTTTGTGAATAAATAATTCACTCTCCCAACTATGGTTTTGTGGCATTAGAGAATAGAACATACTAAGCAGTTTGGAGACAGATTAATCTAATTAAGCGTACCCATTGTTTCTTTGTATTTACTCATTAAAAATAAAGTTGTAGGTACACGTTTCAAATTAGTAACTTAATTCAACTCTGCGAGTACATATATTAACAAACAATTGTTAAGAAATTTCCTTTGGCAAAAGCAAAGCAAAATATTTGTTCAAGACTGATCTCATTTCATTTAGCTAGAATATGCATAAATACCTCGAATTTTGTGAATAAATAATTCACTCTCCCAACTATGGTTTTGTGGCATTAGAGAATAGAACATACTAAGCAGTTTGGAGACAGATAAAACTAATTAAGCGTACCCATTGTTTTTTTGTATTTACTCATTAAAAATACAGTTGTAGGTACACATTTCATATTAATAACATAATTCAACTCTGCGAGTACATATATTAACAAACAATTGTTAGGAAATTTCCTTTGGCAAAAGCAAAGCAAAATATTTGTTCAAGGCTGATCTCATTTCATTTAGCTAGAATATGCATAAATACCTTGAATTTTGTGAATAAATAATTCACTCTCCCAACTATGGTTTTGTGGCATTAGAGAATAAAACATACTAAGCAGTTTTGGGACAGATAAAACTAATTAAACGTACCCATTGTTTTTTTGTATTTACTCATTAAAAATAAAGTTGTAGGTACACGTTTCAAATTAATAACTTAATTCAACTCTGCGAGTACATATATTAACAAACAATTGTTAGGAAATTTCCTTTGGCAAAAGCAAAGCAAAACATTTGTTCAAGGCTGATCTCCTTTCATTTAGCTAGAATATGCATAAATACCTTGAATTTTGTGAATAAATAATTCACTCTCCCAACTATGGTTTTGTGGCATTAGAGAATAGAACATACTAAGCAGTTTGGAGACAGATAAAACTAATTAAGCGTACCTATTGTTTTTGTGTATTTACTCATTAAAAATAAAGTTGTAGGTACACGTTTCAAATTAATAACTTAATTCAACTCTGCGAGTACATATATTAACAAACAATTGTTAGGAAATTTCCTTTGGCAAAAGCAAAGCAAAATATTTGTTCAAGGCTGATCTCATTTCATTTAGCTAGAATATGCATAAATACCTTGAATTTTGTGAATAAATAATTCACTCTCCCAACTATGGTTTTGTGGGAGTAGAGAATAGAACATACTAAGCAATTTGGAGACAGATAAAACTAATTAAGCGTACCCATTGTTTTTTTGTATTTACTCATTAAAAATAAAGTTGTAGGTACACGTTTCAAATTAATAACATAATTCAACTCTGCGAGTACATATATTAACAAACAATTGTTAAGAAATTTCCTTTGGCAAAAGCAAAGCAAAATATTTGTTCAAGGCTGATCTCATTTCATTTAGCTAGAATATGCATAAATACCTTGAATTTTGTGAATAAATAATTCACTCTCCCAACTATGGTTTTGTGGCAGTAGAGAATAGAACATACTAAGCAGTTTGGAGACAGATAAAACTAATTAAGCGTACCCATTGTTTTTTTGTATTTACTCATTAAAAATAAAGTTGTAGGTACACGTTTCAAATTAGTAACTTAATTCAACTCTGCGAGTACATATATTAACAAACAATTGTTAAGAAATTTCCTTTGGTAAAAGCAAAGCAAAATATTTGTTCAAGACTGATCTCATTTCATTTAGCTAGAATATGCATAAATACCTCGAATTTTGTGAATAATTAATTCACTCTCCCAACTATGGTTTTGTGGCATTAGAGAATAGAACATACTAAGCAGTTTGGAGACAGATAAAACTAATTAAGCGTACCCATTGTTTTTGTGTATTTACTCATTAAAAATAAAGTTGTAGGTACACGTTTCAAATTAATAACTTAATTCAACTCTGCGAGTACACATATTAACAAACAACTGTTAGGAAATTTCCTTTGGCAAAAGCAAAGCAAAATATTTGTTCAAGGCTGATCTCATTTCATTTAGATAGAATATGCATAAATACCTTGAATTTTGTAATAAATAATTCACTCTCCCAACTATGGTTTTGTGCCAGTAGAGAATAGAACATACTAAGCAGTTTGGAGACAGATAAAACTAATTAAGCGTACCCATTGTTTTTGTGTATTTACTCATTAAAAATAAAGTTGTAGGTACACGTTTCAAATTAATAACTTAATTCAACTCTGCGAGTACATATATTAACAAACAATTGTTAGGAAATTTCCTTTGGCAAAAGCAAAGCAAAATATTTGTTCAAGGCTGATCTCATTTCATTTAGATAGAATATGCATAAATACCTTGAATTTTGTGAATAAATAATTCACTCTCCCAACTATGGTTTTGTGGCAGTAGAGAATAGAACATACTAAGCAGTTTGGAGACAGATAAAACTAGTTCAGCGTACCCATTGTTTTTGTGTATTTACTCATTAAAAATAAAGTTGTAGGTACACGTTTCAAATTAATAACTTAATTCAACTCTGCGAGTACATATATTAACAAACAATTGTTAGGAAATTTCCTTTGGCAAAAGCAAAGCAAAATATTTGTTCAAGGCTGATCTCATTTCATTTAGATAGAATATGCATAAATACCTTGAATTTTGTAATAAATAATTCACTCTCCCAAATATGGTTTTGTGGCAGTAGAGAATAGAACATACTAAGCAGTTGGGAGACAGATAAAACTAATTAAGCGTACCCATTGTTTTTTTGTATTTACTCATTAAAAATAAAGTTGTAGGTACACGTTTCAAATTAATAACATAATTCAACTCTGCGAGTACATATATTAACAAACAATTGTTAGGAAATTTCCTTTGGCAAAAGCAAAGCAAAATATTTGTTCATGGCTGATCTCATTTCATTTAGCTAGAATATGCAAAAATACCTTGCATTTTGTGAATAAATAATTCACTCTTCCAACTATGGTTTTGTGGCAGTAGAGAATAGAACATACTAAGCAGTTTGGAGACAGATTAATCTAATTAAGCGTACCCATTGTTTCTTTGTATTTACTCATTAAAAATAAAGTTGTAGGTATACGTTTCAATTTAATAACATAATTCAACTCTGCGAGTACATATATAAACAAACAGTTGTTAGAAAATTTCCTTTGGCAAAGGTAAAGCAAAATATTTATTCAAGGCTGATCTCATTTCATTTAGCTAGAATATGCGTAAATACCTTGAATTTTGTGAAAAAATAATTCACTCTCCCAACTATGGTTTTGTGGCAGTAGAGAATAGAACATACTAAGCAGTTTGGAGACAGATAAAACTAATTAAGCGTACCCATTGTTTCTTTGTATTTACTCATTAAAAATAAAGTTGTAGGTATACGTTTCAAATTAATAACATAATTCAACTCTGCGAGTACATATATTAACAAACAATTGTTAGGAAATTTCCTTTGGCAAAAGCAAAGCAAAATATTTGTTCAAGGCTGATCTCATTTCATTTAGCTAGAATATGCGTAAATACCTTGAATTTTGTGAACAAATAATTCACTCTCCCAACTACGGTTTTGTGGCAGTAGAGAATAGAACATACTAAGCAGTTTGGAGACAGATAAAACTAATTAAGCGGACCCATTGTTTTTTTGTATTTACTCATTAAAAATAAAGTTGTAGGTACACGTTTCAAATTAATAACATAATTCAACTCTGCGAGTACATATATTAACAAACAATTGTTAGGAAATTTCCTTTGGCAAAAGCAAAGCAAAATATTTGTTCATGGCTGATCTCATTTCATTTAGCTAGAATATGCAAAAATACCTTGAATTTTGTGAATAAATAATTCACTCTTCCAACTATGGTTTTGTGGCAGTAGAGAATAGAACATACTAAGCAGTTTGGAGACAGATTAATCTAATTAAGCGTACCCATTATTTCTTTGTATTTACTCATTAAAAATAAAGTTGTAGGTATACGTTTCAAATTAATAACATAATTCAACTCTGCGAGTACATATATTAACAAACAATTGTTAGGAAATTTCCTTTGGCAAAAGCAAAGCAAAATATTTGTTCATGGCTGATCTCATTTCATTTAGCTAGAATATGCAAAAATACCTTGAATTTTGTGAATAAATAATTCACTCTTCCAACTATGGTTTTGTGGCAGTAGAGAATAGAACATACTAAGCAGTTTGGAGACAGATAAAACTAATTAAGCGTACCCATTGTTTCTTTGTATTTACTCATTAAAAATAAAGTTGTAGGTATACGTTTCAAATTAATAACATAATTCAACTCTGCGAGTACATATATTAACAAACAATTGTTAGGAAATTTCCTTTGGCAAAAGCAAAGCAAAATATTTGTTCATGGCTGATCTCATTTCATTTAGCTAGAATATGCAAAAATACCTTGAATTTTGTGAATAAATAATTCACTCTTCCAACTATGGTTTTGTGGCAGTAGAGAATAGAACATACTAAGCAGTTTGGAGACAGATAAAACTAATTAAGCGTACCCATTGTTTTTTTGTATTTACTCATTAAAAATAAAGTTGTAGGTACACGTTTCAAATTAGTAACTTAATTCAACTCTGCGAGTACATATATTAACAAACAATTGTTAAGAAATTTCCTTTGGCAAAAGCAAAGCGAAATATTTGTTCAAGACTGATCTCATTTCATTTAGCTAGAATATGCATAAATACCTCGTATTTTGTGAATAAATAATTCACTCTCCCAACTATGGTTTTGTGGCATTAGAGAATAGAACATACTAAGCAGTTTGGAGACAGATAAAACTAATTAAGCGTACCCATTGTTTTTGTGTATTTACTCATTAAAAATAAAGTTGTAGGTACACGTTTCAAATTAATAACTTAATTCAACTCTGCGAGTACATATATTAACAAACAATTGTTAGGAAATTTCCTTTGGCAAAAGCAAAGCAAAATATTTGTTTAAGGCTGATCTCATTTCATTTAGCTAGAATATGCGTAAATACCTTGAATTTTGTGAACAAATAATTCACTCTCCCAACTACGGTTTTGTGGCAGTAGAGAATAGAACATACTAAGCAGTTTGAAGACAGATAAAACTAATTAAGCGTACCCATTGTTTCTTTGTATTTACTCATTAAAAATAAAGTTGTAGGTACACGTTCCAAATTAATAACATAATTCAACTCTGCGAGTACATATATTAACAAACAATTGTTATGAAATTTCCTTTGGCAAAAGCAAAGCAAAATATTTGTTTAAGGCTGATCTCATTTCATTTAGCTAGAATATGCGTAAATACCTTGAATTTTGTGAACAAATAATTCACTCTCCCAACTACGGTTTTGTGGCAGTAGAGAATAGAACATACTAAGCAGTTTGAAGACAGATAAAACTAATTAAGCGTACCCATTGTTTCTTTGTATTTACTCATTAAAAATAAAGTTGTAGGTACACTTCTCAAATTAATAACATAATTCAACTCTGCGAGTACATATATTAACAAACAATTGTTAGGAAATTTCCTTTGGCAAAAGTAAAGCAAAATATTTGTTCAAGGCTGATCTCATTTCATTTAGCTAGAATATGCGTAAATACCTTGAATTTTGTGAATAAATAATTCACTCTCCCAACTATGGTTTTGTGGCAGTAGAGAATAGAACATACTAAGCAGTTTGGAGCCCTCACTAGGGTAGGCACCTTGTCGTTGGAGTGAGGGCTTTTAGCCGAACTCCATATAGCCCGACTATGAGGCGGAGCTGTTTAGGACTGACATCTACGCCGTTTCGCCTCATAGGAAGGCGGCGGGATGTCGGTGACCAAGAACTGCCAACCCCCTAATCCAGGGTGTTATGCGGACCGTGCTTATTGGATGATTTGCAGCCAGGGGATAAATTCGGCTGTATTCGAACGGAGCGTTCCCGATACCGGGCCACCTCGGGAAGTATTTATGGCCTTACCACAGTAAGGGGCCCTGCTGTGGCGGACGGTTTTTGCCCGTATATAATACTGGACCGCTGAGCCCGCCTTGTCGGGCAGGTGGTCGTACGACCAAGATGAACGACTCATTACCTGATTGTAATAAGGACGATGTAAAGAGGAGGACTGAGTCGCAATCCAAGGACGACAAATACGAATTAAGCGATGCGTCGGACTCGGGGAGCGAGAGTAGTGCTGATTCAATGAACTCCGTGGAGAAGGATACGGAGCAGAGGAAGTAAAAGAGCTCTCTCGCAGTACCGTGCAGCACTAAGAATTGCACAACGCTTGGCAGCAGTGGTCGACCCAACAGAAGTGGAGATGGAGCGCTTGGAATGGGCCCATGAAGCGGTGGAAGTAGGTCGAAGGCAGTTCAAAAGGTTTGCTGCGAGAAACCCTCGGTTCTGCAACCAGTACGAGGAGGAAGAAGCGTCGAATGGCAGAATGAAGAGGCAACGTTCGGCGGAAGGCGACGAGCCTGCTTTCAAGGGGCAGAAAGGACCCAGTCCTAGAGCCGCGAGGCAGGGCAATCGCATAGACAAGACAAGTAGGCCCAAAGCTGTAAGACAGATAGGCTTCTATAGCGAGGTAGCAACTACCTCTAAAGCTGCGAGTCAGAGGGGAGTTCCAACTACGGAAGTATGAGATAAGCCAAAGGGAGATAACGCTAAGACTCCGGCTTTCTCGGAGGCGCTAAAGGGAGTTTACTCTAAGACTCCGGATTTCTCAGAGGTACCAAAGGGAGATAACACTAAGACTCCTGCTTTTCCTGAGAAGATGAGTGATGTGGCAAAGCAGTCACTGACTTTGGCGCTGGTTGATCGTAGCAGTCCTTTCGGACAAATGACTACTGAAAGGTGGAGATCTGTGGAAAGGGAGCTTATTAGCTTAATGTTAATATGATGCGGGAACAACCAAGTAAGCCCCTTCCAACCTTTGATTCGGGGGGATGGTATAATGGTGTGAAGATGATAGCGTGCGACAACATCTGGTGGCTGGAAGAAGTGGTTCCAAACCTCCAAAGGCTAGGCACGAACGCGCGGTTTGGGGTGGAGGATAAAGCGCAAATCCCCACGGTACCAAAAGTTTAGGTATGGATACCATGCGTGATAAAGTCGGAGGATACACTGCGACTTCTGCAGAATCAGAATCCTAACATACCGACACCGGATTGGAAGGTACTTACTGTATCTCAGCCTACCGAGGATGGTCAGTTCTACATCTTCCAAATAAACAATCAGGCGGAGGATATTTTGTACACGCAGCTTGGAAAAATGTCCTTTGGCACTGGCAAAATTTATATGCGACTCAGGAAAAGAAGTCCCGAGGATAAAAACCCTACCACGCCAGAGGTGGGCGAAGTCGAAAAGGACCTCAAAAGCCTAAGGGAAAAAAGACAGGTGGAGGTCCCCGACGTCACCACGAACGTGCTAGAAGAGGACCAACCGCTAAATGGTGCTGTGACTCGCACAGAGGAACACCCGACACAACAGTCACGAGAGGCTGAAGGGGGCCTCGAATTCTCTAAACCAGAAGGGCAAGGGGAGGACGACGACGTCAAGACAAAGGTGCTGGAGGGGGACAAGCAGTCCAATGGTGCTGCGAGTCCTACAGATAAACTTCCAACACAGTAAAGTGGCGTCGAGGGAACTCCTCCTAACCTTTGAGGAGGGTTCGTTTGACATGGCGCTGATCCAGGAGCCGTGGCTCTCATCGGGATGAAATGTTTCTGGACTTAGCGCGCGCAGGTTTGGCGTTTACTACGCGCAAACGGAAGGACGGGTGCGAGCTGTAGTAATGGTAAGGAAACAGCTGCATTCATATATGCTGCATTATTACACCACTGAGTATATCGTTGCGGTGGCCGTTGAGCAAAAGAATAAGCAGGCATTTATCCTGGCATCCTGCTACATGACCCATGCTGCGGAGGTTCCACCGATGGAGTGCAAAAGGCTAGTACAGGAGGAAGGGCGCAAAGGCGGTTGGTCATAGGCGCAGATGCAAATGCGCACTACACTGCGTTGGGAGGAGCAGATACGAACGAGAGAGGCGAATCTCTATTTTGTTACATCCTGCAAACCAATTTGCAGATAGCCAACAGGGGAAATGTCCCTACATACATTGGTCCAACATATAGCAATGTTCTGGATATTACATTGAGCTCCGAGCGTGATATATCAAGGTATGATTGGATGGTTCTTGATAGACCATCCTTCTCCGACCATGCGTATATCAGCTTCAACATCCCCCTAAAGAGGGTAGAGAAGGGAGGAACCTTTAGAAACCCTAGGTCAACGAACTGGACTAAATTCCAGAAACATGTAGAAACAAAACTGGGACAACCCAAAGAGGTTGCTAATGTAGAGGAACTGGAGGAGTCGAATGAATTCCTAACAAGGACGCTTATGACTGCGTATAACAAAGCTTGCCCTCTAAGAAGATTCAGAGGAAAAGCAAAGCCGCCATGGTGGAGGAATGAGCTGAGTCTTCTAAGAAGACAGTTAAAAGAAATGTTTAAGCTCGCAAAGACCGCGGAAAGCGAAGCGTGTCGGGACGAGTACAGGGATCTACTGAGGATCTACAAGCGTGAAATTACCAGGGCGAAGAGAAACTCATGGAAAAGTTTCTGTACGGACATAGAGTGCTCCAGCGAAACAGCACGGTTGAAAAAAGTCCTAGCAAAGGGAAACATAGTACAGGGACTAATAAAGAAAGAGAACTGGGAATGGTCACGTAATAGTGAGGAATCCCTTGAGGTGCTTCTCAATATACATTTCCCATCGGGAGACGGTTTAGAGGAGCCAGCAGACATCACTCACACTTCTATCACGGAGCTAGTAGTGCCGGGCTTGGTGACCGATACCAAGATCGAGTGGGCAGTGAAGACGTTTTCTAAGTTTAAATCGCCGGGCCCAGATGGTATATTCCCGGCCATGCTACAAGTCTCAAGTAGGGTGGTCGTGGAATGGCTTAAAATAATATTCGATGGGTGCATATTAATGAATCATGTACCGCACTCTTGGAGAACTGCTTGTGTAGCTTTTCTACCAAAGGCGGGGAAGATCGGTCACATGTATCCCAAAAACTATAGACCCATTAGATTAACATCATTTCTGCTCAAAACCTTTGAGAGGCTGATAAATGTGTACATAAAATCCAACGTGGATGAAAAGCTGCTCTCCACAACACAGCATGCGTACACCAAAGGCAAGTCGGTAGACACCGCATTGCATAGGGTGGTAATAAGCATAGAGAAATTCCTGGAATATAAGGAGTATGCTCTGGCAGTCTTCTTGGACATTGCCTAGGCTTTCAATACTGTTGTAAAAAGTGCGATTATGAATGGTCTTAATTACACTAAAGTACATCCTGCCTTAATCAGATGGATCGGCTGCATGTTAAATTGCAGAAAGATTAAATCACAATGGGGATTGTGCGAGGCCACGAAATCAGTGGACAGGGGCACACCGCAGGGAGGGGTGCTATCACCTCTGCTGTGGACGCTGGTTATCAACCAACTGCTCAGGCAATTCGATGAGGGACCCGTAAAACTTACGGCTTACGCAGATGACGTTGCAATTGTCATAAGTGGAAAGTGCTTTCCAACGATTAGTTCTTTGATGGATCGGGCGCTTCGGGATATTCATACCTGGGCATCTAATGTCGGGTTGAAAGTCAATGCGGAGAACACGGATATGGTCTTGTTTACAAAGAGATACAAGGTCCCAAATTGGACCAGGCCTAAGTTATTAGGGGTAACCTTACAGGAGAAACCTTGCACAAAATATCTAGGAATCATCCTAGACAGTAAGCTGTCATGGAAGCTCAACGTGGAGGAGAGGGTCACGAAGGCCTCAACGGCACTCTATGCATGTAAAAGAATGCTGGGGCGTACGTGGGGCCTATCGCCCTCTCTTTCTCATTGGGGTTTTACAGCGATTGTAAGCCTACAGGCTGCCGGATTACTGTAGCGTTTTCCAAGCGGAAATATTAGCCATAACCAAAGCAGTAGAAACTCTGGAAGAGAATAGTTTAAGCTGCAATAATGTTAACTTTTATATTGACAGTCAAGCAGCAATTAAGGCAATAATCTCTCATAGCACAGCATCTAAATGCATGTTAGAGTGTAAGAAGTCTCTGGAGAGAATCGGGACAGGGAGAAGCATACATCTATATAGGGTCCCAGGGCATATGAGAATATATGGGAATGAAAAAGCGGACGAACTAGCTAAAAAGGGCGCATCCCATGAAGCTTGCTCCGTAGACGTCCCAATTAGACTGGGCGGATTAAGCGAAGGCGAGATGTGCACATGATCGACCAAGCGGGAAAGGCGTGGGTTCAAGCGCGGGACTGTAAAGTGTCGAAGATTATGTGTAGGTCTTACAACCTTAGACTAACACAGTTGATTCTATCATTAAAAAGAGAGGACTGTAGACTCATGACGGGTATTCTGACTGGACACTGCCTTCTGGCGTCACATGCCTTTAAATTAGACTTGGTCAGTGATAGCAGATGTAGGAAGTGCGGGTTGGAGGAGGAAACGATCGAGCACGTTCTGTGCTCATGCCCTGCACTTACCAAGCTAAGACTCCAGCTATTGGGAGTGATACAGCTGTCAGATCTAGAAGCAGCAAGTGGCTTAAGTCCTAGGAAGCTTCTAGTATTTGCCAAGAGGACGGAGTTATTTTATAACATAGGTCCTGGATTTTGATAGGGTTTTTCAGTTTGGTCGTAACACTACGGACTCAATCAGTCTATGTGAGGTCCTCATGGACCGGCCAGTTCAACCTAACCTAAGCAGTTTGGATACAGATAAAACTAACTAAGTGTACCCATTGTTTTTTTTGTATTTACTCGTTAAAAATAAAGTTGTAGGTACACGTTTCAAATTAATAACATAATTCAACTCTGCGAGTACATATATTAACAAACAATTATTAGGAAATTTCCTATGGCAAAAGTAAAGCAAAATATTTGGTTAAAGCTGATCTCATTTCATTGCGCTAGAATATGCATGTATAAAAAGAGCAAAATCTGTTTGTTCAACTAATTAAAAAAAATATGTTCTTTGTATAGCTTTAACTTAAATTGTTTTTCTCATGTCGAATTCCTAGAATCTAGAAGAAAAAGTGTTTGCTTATTTATTATTCATACGACTCAATTTGGTATAAATAGCGCCCACAAAATGTATCATACTTTATACTTAAAAAGTTTTTAAAGTAAAAGGTCTTAAAGCAAAATGGATTCAGGCATTTTTTTGGCGATCCTGTCTCTCTTCCTTAGTTGGCATTTTACCCAGACGAATGCGCAACTTCGCATTTTAAATGGAGAACCCATAGCAATTGAGCGGACCCCACACACGGTAGCTATTTTTTATGAAGGCAATTATGTTTGTGTTGGTTCGTTAGTAAATATGGAATCGGTAGTAACAGCTGCGCGCTGCGTAGTCGGCCGAAATGATAAAAAGTTCATTGTTCTAGCTGGTGAAGAAAATAGAAGTCGGATAAAGGAAGAAGGAGTAGAAAAACGCGACGTAATTAACATATATTATAATAAGAAATACTATAATCCTTATGATGGACATATGGACATAGCTGTGTTAAAATTAGATCGATGCTTTGATGAGACTGAAAGAATAAAAGCAATACCTCTTTGTCAGAAAGACTTAGTATGTGAGGACTCAGATCTGGAAGTTAGTGGATGGGATGCGGTAACTTCAAATAATGAGGAATGTAGTGATATTCTCAAAACTTCTAAACTGGCTATAATGGATGCAGTTGACTGCATGGTTCTTTACTTAAGATATGTTCGTATAGAACATGAAACATACATGTGTGCTGGAACGAAAGGAAGAAAACCGACTTCTGGAGATACTGGAGCAGGGGGCGTTTCTCATGGACAACTGTGTGCGGTGGCACTTTTTGGTTATGAAGACATCGGTCCGTATATGTTTACAGATATAAGACATCCAATGGTTTCCTTTTTTTTACAGAATCATATATAACGTAATTGGAGGAGGGATTTATAAATTGGCTGTTAAGTAGAATATCACCCTAACTCGACTGAATGCCGAATTACGAAATATTTTGAGAAAGGGCGTTTTATAAACAGCAGTTGAGATATGGTGATATTTCACGCAGCAGTCCAAATATTTATATATTTTTTTTATTGTATCATGTGGAAATAAACATTAATGATTACGAGTAAATAAATATTTTTGATTTTATGCAATAAAAGGGTAACGCATGTAAATGCCTTTTGCTGTGAGACCAAACTTTGTTCACGACTGTAAGGTTCAATCATGTATGCATTGGTTGTAGGACATGCACTTGTTATTTGTTGCTGAATCCTCTGAGCAATACTTATTACATCTTGAGCAGTTGTTTAATCGCCTTCTGTGATACGGATAAATCTTTATTGTACATTTGTCATTGTCTCGTTCCGCAAGTGTCGAATATCTTCGGCGAAGTGTTGCTGTTGAATGTTCCATGTTACTTTACTTAATTGGCGCATAACCGTTTAAAGATTATGGCCGTCCAACAAGGCCCACCAGTCGCTTCTTCGCTCTGCCAACCGGCACCAATTGTCCACACCAAGGGAGCTTAAAGCGTTTTCCACCTGATCGTTCCAACGGAGTGGGGACCGCCATCTTCCTCTGCTTCCATAGGCGGGTTCCGACAGAAACACTTTTTTAGCCGGAGAATCTTCTTTCATTCGCATAACATGACCTAGCCAGCATAGCCGCTGCGTTTTAATTCGCTGGACAATGATGCTCTCTGCGTAAAGCTCGTACAGCTCATCGTTAAATCTTCTTCGGTACTAGCCATCGCCAACGCGTAGAGGTCCACAAATCTTTCGAAAAAATTTTCTCTCGAACACTCCCAGAGCCGTTTCATCTGCTGTTGTTATGGTCCATGCTTCTGCCCATATAGCAGGACGGGTACGATAAGTGACTTGTAGAGTATGATTTTCGTTCGCCGAGAAAGGACTTTACTTTTCAATTGCTTACCTAGTCCAAAGTAGCATTTATTTGCAAGATTGATTCTTCGCTGGATTTCCGCGCTGATGTTGTTGTAAGTGTTGATGCAGGTTCCCAAATAAACGAAGTCTTTTACTGTTTCGAAATTATGACTGCCAACAGTAGCGTGGTTCTGAAGGCGCATATGCGCTGACTCTTTGTCCGATGACAGCAAATACTTCGTTTTGTCCTCATTCACCATCAAATCCATATTTACCGCTTTTTTTCAGTTTGGAGTAAGTATTATCAGCATATGCCAGCTATTGCACGCTTTTATAGAATATTGTTCCAGAGCGGTTAAGTTCTGCAGCTAGAATAAATTTCCCTAGCATCAAATTAAATAAATCGTGCGATAGGGGGTTCTCCTTTAGTTTCGAACGGCTCGGAGAGGTCCTTCCAAATTCTGACTGAGCTAATGGTGTTGCTCAACGTCATTTTGCACAGCCGTATAAGTTTTGCGGGGAAACCAAATTCGGACATAGCGGCTTATAGGCAGCTCCTTATCGTGCTGTCGAAGGCGGCTTTAAAATCGACGAAGAGGTTGTTGTTGTTGTTGTTGCTGGGATAAAGGTCTGTGGAGTTCGCTGAGGACCTGCTTGTGTTTTTTGGCTTCATACGGCTGAGTTCTCAGGCGCCGTATTTCTTCATATTGCTTACGGAGTTGACTCCTTAAGCCCCTAGGCGTGTTGGCTCATTAATCAGATGTCTGTTGGGATGCTCAGGTTTCTGGGTATTCAACAGGAACTATTTGGGTAGCATTTTATTTCTCTCGCCTCATTATGTAGATGGTGTTCTGGGGACATAAGAAGGCAGCCCGTGGCGATTCTGAGAGCAGTATTTTGGCAGGCCTTTAGCTTCTTCCAGTGGGTAATTTTTAGGCTTGGCGACCATATGGGTGACGCGTAGCATGCAATCGGCTGGCCAATTGCTTTGTAAGTAGGAATAAGCGTTTCTTTATCTTTTCCCCAAGTACTGCCTGCAAGAGATTTGAGCATTTTATTACGGCTCTGTATTTTCGATACAATTGCGGCTGCATGCTCACCAAAATGTAGATCCTGATCAAACGGGGTGTAGTGCAGTTGGTAGCGTAGTGTCATCAACGTGGATGTTCACAATGGTTAACATTTGGGACGTCGATTTTGCAAATAAGGTCGCGGAGGATTTAGTCGGCGATAATGCCAGGTTTCGTGAGGCGAAAAAACTGGAGAGATCAGGATGGTAGACGTTTATTCTGTTGCAAAGCTCATCGATCTGTGGGCCTGGACCTGTGGCCATTTTTGTGCAGTCATCGGCGTATGAAACGATAGTAAATCCTTCTGGTGTCGGAGATAGCTTTGATATGTAGAAGTTAAACATAAGTAGGGATAGGACACCACCCTGTGGACCCCTTGTTTAATTGTACTTGGTTTGGATGATTCGTTTCTAAATTGCACCGATGCCTGCCGATTTAACCCGCAATTTATCTGGGTGCTATGGAGTTTTCTAAAGCCATGCTGATGATAGGCTAGCTGCAAATTTGCTTTGAAGTAGGGGAGCAAAATGGCTTCAAGAGTTTTGGCTACTGGCGATAAGAGAGATATCGGGCGATAAGTCTCTCGTATGTTAGCTGGTTTCCCAGGCTTTAGTAGCGGGACCACCTTGGCCATTTTCCATTTTTCGGGAATGACAAAGGTTGAAAGAGACAGGTTGAAGGCATGTGCTAAATATTTGAAACCCTCTTTCTCTTTCTCTATGCCGCCTGGGCCCACTGCTTTGCATGGTTTAGCATGACCGATGGTGTCCTCAACCTCGTTGGCGGTGATGGTAATTGGAGACGCGCTGAATTTATGTTTATGTGCATGTCTGTTGGCCCTCCGTATATCTTTGTCGACCGTAGAATGCATTATGTATTGTCGACAAAAAGCGCTCGCTCGTCTTTACGCATCCGACAGCACTTTATCGCCAAAGGCGATGGAAATTTTGTCATTGTGCTTAGACGGATTCGATAGGGACTTTACGGTGGACCAAAGTTTACCTACACCGACAGAGAGGTTACAACCGCTTAGGTGCTCCTCCCATTTCGCCCGCTTGTGTTCATCCATAAGCATTCTGATGCGTTGGTTTATATCCCTTATTTGGGGGTCGCCGGGATCGAGCTGTCTTATAAGGTCACGTTCTCTCGCTTAGTTTGCGGCCTCCGCCAGAAAATGAGGCCGAATGTCGGGAATTCTACTGGCGGGAATCAAGCGAGCCGAGGCAGATTCAATGACCTTGCGGAAAGCACGCTCCCCTTGGCGAGCACCAGTCGGTATAGGGAGGGCAGCAAAGCGGTTGTCTGTAAAGGATTTGTATTCGTCCCACTTTCATTTTTTGGAGTTTATGGAAGTGCGATTTTCTGTGACGATGAAGTCGGCGGTACGCTCGAGCGAAATATGTATAGGCAGGTGGCCGGATGCCAATGTTACCAACGGCTGCCAGTTGATGCAGTTTACGAGTCCTGCGCTCACGATTGATATATCCGGCGAACTGGGACAGCTTCCTACCATACGTGTGAGGGCGTCTCCATTTATTATGCAGAACGTCGTTTCTTCTATTTGGTCCGCCAACATCTCACCCCTGCTGTCTGCCTGCAAGTTTGAATGCCATAGATCGTGATAGGCATTGAAATCGCCCAAGATAATGCGATTATTGCCAGTGAGTAAGGCGCTGATATTAGGGCGGTATCCACTGGAGCAACAGGTGGCAGGAGGGATGTAGATGTTGATGATTTCTAGGTTTGCATCGCCTGACCGGACAGATAAGCCTTGACGTTCTAAGACGCGAGGCCGCCTCCATTTCCACTCTCGACATCTTTTCTGTGGACCCTATACTCAGAACAGGTCTGCAGAGCAGATCTTGCTGTGAGTGTAGTCTCTAAAATCGCAGCAATGCGGATGTTGTGCCGCTTCATGAAATCGACTCTCTCCGTGATCTTCCCAGTTAATCCATTACAGTTTAACTGCAGAATTCTGAACTGCAAGGGGGTGACGTCGTCACTCTGGCAGTAAGTGACGGGTGACTACGCTTGGGTTGTGGAAGGCTAGGATGCAATTGTTGTTGTGGCCCTGGGACTGGACGTCCTTGGGTAAGCATTGGAGTTCCCGGTGTATTTAGGTATGCCGCCTGGCAACATGGCGTAAAGAAACCCGTGGGGGTTGCCGTCGCGGAGACCAGAACATCTAGAAAAGTGGCACCGTCCAAGGCCGGAGCTGCATTGGGCGGATGTCGCAAACATATATCGCTTATTTGCTGCAACGTCATCATAACTCAAAAAACACGACTTATGAGTTAATAACATATAAACGTACCGAATATCATGATCTATGTTGTATAAAAAAAAGCTTCGTCATCAGTTAAAAATTCAGCACGTGTTATAAAAACGAAAATAGCTTTTATATGCGCAACATATGGCAGTTAAAATCTTTGAATGGCTCTCCTGGAAAATTGTGTTTTTTGAGTTATGACGACGTTGCAGCAAATGAGCGATATATCCTGTGCTAGCAAACGATGCAAAAGGAGGTAGGGACTAAGAGTCTGCTCCCTGACCTACACTATTGCTGCCGGAAAAGAGGGAGAGAGAGAAGACGGGGCCAGGGGCTGCTGCTCGGCATTGCTTCCGACTCTAGTACGGTGTGAGCGGGAGTAGCCGTATGAGTTGGTGGCGCCGTGGGGCGCGAGCAGCAGCGGGTACTTGTTGTGGCTTGCTGAGCAGCGAGCCCCGCTGCTGGAAGGTAGTGGGGGTGCACTAAGGCGTAGACTACGGGACGCCCTTGAGCGTGAACAGAAAGGAGCCAGAAACGATTTATAGAAGTTACGTTGACGTCTGGTTTTGGGATCTAGCCCAGAATAACCTGTCCGATGCAACCACTGTCCGATACACAATGACAAGAGTATGACCGTCCTAAAACGAGTCTTTTCCGGCAGACGCAGCAAAACCATTTCTCAGGACCAGGGTCAAGATACGGACACGGATTGGATTAGATACCTTCCCGGAGCAAGAGAATATGGAGCAGTCCCGCTGCAAGGAACTGCTGGTAGGATGACAATTTGCGGGAGGGACGCAACAAATGAAATGGGGTTACACTGAAATGACAGTCCTTGGTCGGGAAAATCCCGAGTCGCTCCGGTATATAGAACCGACTGCCTTGGGAAGCGTCAAGACTGAGCTCATTTCATTTAGCTAGAATATGCATAAATACCTTGAATTTTGTGAATAAATAATTCACTCTCCCAACTATGGTTTTGTGGCATTAGAGAATAAAACATACTAAGCAGTTTTGGGACAGATAAAACTAATTAAACGTACCCATTGTTTTTTTGTATTTACTCATTAAAAATAAAGTTGTAGGTACACGTTTCAAATTAATAACACAAGTCAACTCTGCGAGTACATTTATAAACAAACAAAGAAATTTCCTATGGCAAAAGTAAAGCAAAATATTTGGTTAAGGCTGAGCTCATTTCATTTCGCTAGAATATGCATGTATAAAAAGAGCAAAATCTGTTTGTTCAACTAATTAAAAAAAATATGTTCTTTGTATAGCTTTAACTTAAATTGTTTTTCTCATGTCGAATTCCTAGAATCTAGAAGAAAAAGTTTTTACTTATTTATTATTCACACGACTCAATTTGATATAAATAGCGCCCATAAAATGTATCATACTTTATACTTAAAAAGTTTTTAAAGTAAAATGGATTCAGGCATTTTTTTGGCGATCCTGTCTCTCGTTCTTAGTTGGCATTTTACCCAGACGAATGCGCAACTTCGCGTTTTAAAGGGCAAACCCATAGCAATTGAGCGGACCCCACACACGGTAGCTCTTTTTTATGAAGGCAATTATGTTGGTGTTGGTTCGTTAGTAAATATGGAATCGGTAGTAACAGCTGCGCGCTGCGTAGTAGACCGAAATGAGAAAGAGTTCATTGTTCTAGCTGGTGAAGAAGATAAAAGTCGGCTAAACGCAGAAGGAGTAGAAAAACGCAACGTCATTCAAATATATGATAATAAGAGATACTATAATTATGATGATGGACATATGGACATAGCTATGTTAAAAGTGGATCCATGCTTTCATGAGAATGAAAGAATAAAACCAATACCTCTTTGTCAGAAAGACTTAGTATGTGAGGACTCAGATCTGGAAGTTAGTGGATGGGGTGCGGTAACTTCAAATAATAAGGAATGTAGTGATATTCTCAAAACTTCTAAATTGGTTATAAAGGACAGAGTTGACTGCATGCTTCTTTACTTCAAATATGTAAGTTTAGAACATGAAACATACATGTGTGCTGGAACGAAAGGAAGAAAACCGACTTCTGGAGATACTGGAGCAGGGGGCGTTTCTCAAGGACAACTTTGTGCGGTGGCACTTTATGGTTATGAAGACATCGGTCCGTATATATTTACAGATATAAGACATCCAATGGTTTCCTTCTTTTTACAGAATCATATAGGAAGTGATTGGAGGAGGGATTTATAAACTGGCTGTTAAGTAGAATATCACCCTAACTCGACTGAACGCCGAATTACGAAATATTTTGAGATAGGGAGTTTTACAAACAGTAGTTGAGATATGGTGATATTCCAAGCAGCAGTCCAAATATTTATACATTTTTTTATTGTACCATGTGGAAATAAACATTAATGATTACGAGTAAATAAATATTTTTGATTTTATGCAATAAAAGGGTAACGCATGTAAATGCCTTTTGCTGTGAGACCAAACTTTGTTCACGACTGTAAGGTTCAATCATGTATGCATTGGTTGTAGGACATGCACTTGTTATTTGTTGCTGAATCCTCTGAGCAACACTTATTACATCTTGAGCAGTTGTTTAATCGCCTTCAGTCATACTGTTTAAATTCCTTAGTGTACATTTGTCATTGTCTTGTTCCACAAGTGTCGAATATCTACGGCGCTTAACCGTTTAAACGATTATGGCCGTCCAACAAGGTGCGCCAGTCGCTTCTCCGCTCTGCCAATCGGCGCCAATTGGTCACACCAAGGGAGTTTAAATCGTTTTCCACCTGATCCTTCCAACGGAGTGGGGGCCGCCCTCTATCTCTGATTCCATAGGTGGGTTCCGATAGAGGCACTTTTTTCGCCGGAGCATCAACTTGCATTCGCATAACATGACCTAGTCAGCGCAGCCACTGCATTTTAATCCGCTGTACTATTTTGATGTCTGCGTTAAGCTCGTACAGCTCATCGTTAAATCTTCTTCGGTACTCGCCATCGCCAACGCGAAGAGGTCCACAAATCTTTCGAAGAACTTTTCTCTCGAACGCTCCCAGAGCCATTTCATCTGATGTTGTCATGGTCCATGCTTCTACGCCATATAATAAGACGGGAATGACAAGTGACTTGTAGAGTATGATTTCCGTTTGCCGAGAGAAGATTTTACTTTTCAATTTCCTACCTAGCCCAAAGTAGCATTTATTGGCAAGAGTGATTCTTCGCTGGATTTCAGAGCTGATGTTGTTGTAATTGTTGATGCTGGTTCCCAAATAAACTAAGTCTTTTACTATTTCGAAATTAAGGCTGCCAGCAGGAGCGTGGTTGTGAAGGCGCATATGCGCTGGCTCTTTGCTCGATGACAGCAGGTACTTCGCTTTGTCCTCGTTCACCATCAAACCCATCTTTACCGCTTCTTTTCCAGTTTGAAGTAAGCAGAACTAGGCCGATGATATCAATGCCATCAGAATATGCAAGTAATTGCACGCTTTTATAAAATATTGTTCCAGAGCGGTTAAGTTCTGCAGCAATTATAATTTTCTCCAGCATCGAATTAAAGAAATCGCACGATAGCAGGTCACCCTGTTTGAAACCTCGTTTAGTTTCAAACGGCTCGGAGAGGTCCTTCCAAATTCTGACTGAGCTGGTGGTGTTGCTCAACGTCATTTTGCACAGCCGTATAAGTTTTCTAGGAAACCAAATTCAGACACAGCGGCTTGTAGGCAGCTCCTTTTCGTGCTGTAGAAGGCGGCTTTAAAAGCGACGAAGAGGTGATGTGTGCCGATTCTCTTTTCTCGAGGTTTTTCGAAGATTTGGCGCATTGTGAAAATCTGGTCGATGGTAGATTTACCAGGTCTGTAACCGCACTGATAAGGTCCAATCAACCGATTCACGGTGGGCGTCACTCTTTCGCACAATACACTTGAAAGGACCTTATATGCAGAATCAAGAAGGCTGATTCCGCGATAGTTGGCGCAGTTTGCAGTATCCGCCTTCTTGTGGACTGGGCAAAGAACACTTAGATTCCAACCGTCGGGCATGGACTCGTCCTCCCATATTTTGCGAAGAAGTTGGTGTATGCGCCTTACCAACTCCTCGCCGCCGAACTTGAATAGCTCCGCAGGCAATCCATCAGCCCAGTTTGGAAACAGATAAAACTAATTAAGTGTACCCATTGTTTTTTTTTTGTGTTTACTCATTAAAAATAAAGCTGCGAACACATTTATAAACAAACAATTATTAGGAAATTTTCTTTAGCAAAAGTAAAGCCAAATGTTTTTTCACGGCTGAGCTCATTTCATTTAGCGGGAATATTCACGTATAAAAAGAGCAAAATTTGTTTGTTCAACTAATTAAAAAATATGTTCTTTGTATAGCTTTAACTTAAATTGTTTTTCTCATGTCGAATTTCTAGAATCTAGAAGAAAAAGTGTTTGCTTATTTATTATTCATACGACTCAATTTGGTATAAATAGCGCCCACAAAATGTATCATACTTTATACTTAAAAAGTTTTTAAAGTAAAAGGTCTTAAAGCAAAATGGATTCAGGCATTTTTTTGGCGATCCTGTCTCTCGTTCTTAGTTGGCATTTTACCCAGACGAATGCGCAACTTCGCATTTTAAATGGAGAACCCATAGCAATTGAGCGGACCCCACACACGGTAGCTATTTTTTATGAAGGCAATTATGTTTGTGTTGGTTCGTTAGTAAATATGGAATCGGTAGTAACAGCTGCGCGCTGCGTAGTAGGCCGAAATGATAAAAAGTTCATCGTTCTAGCTGGTGAAGAAAATAGACGTCAGATAAACGAAGAAGCAGTAGAAAAACGCGACGTACTTAAAATATATTATAATAAGTTATACTATAATCATGAAGATGGACATATGGACATAGCTATGTTAAAAGTGTATCCATGCTTTCCTGAGACTGAAAGAATAAAACCAATACCTCTTTGTCAAAAAGACTTAGTATGTGAGGACTCAGATCTGGAAGTTAGTGGATGGGGTGCGCTAACTTCAAATAATGAGGAATGCAGTGATATTCTCAAAACTTCTAAACTGGTTATAATGGAGGAAGTTGACTGCATGCTTCTTTACTGCAAATATGTAAGTTTAGAACATGAAACATACATGTGTGCTGGAACGCTAGAAAAAAAACCGACTTATGGAGATACTGGAGCAGGGGGCGTTTCTCATGGACAACTTTGTGCGGTGGCACTTTTTGGTTATGAAGACATCGGTCCGTATATGTTTACAGATATAAGACATCCTATGGTTTCCTTTTTTTTACAGAATCATATAGAACTTAATTGGAGGAGGGATTTATAAATTGGTTGTTAAGTAGAATATCACCCTAACTCGACTGAACGCCGAATTACGAAATATTTTGAGATAGGGAGTTTTACAAACAGTAGTTGAGATATGGTGATATTCCAAGCAGCAGTCCAAATATTTATATATTTTTTTATTGTATCATGTGGAAATAAACATTAATGATTACGAGTAAATAAATATTTTTGATTTTATGCAATAAAAGGGTAACGCATGTAAATGCCTTTTGCTGTGAGACCAAACTTTGTTCACGACTGTAAGGTTCAATCATGTATGCATTGGTTGTAGGACATGCACTTGTTATTTGTTGCTGAATCCTCTGAGCAATACTTATTACATCTTGAGCAGTTGTTTAATCGCCTTCTGTGATACGGATAAATCTTTATTGTACATTTGTCATTGTCTCGTTCCGCAAGTGTCGAATATCTTCGGCGAAGTGTTGCTGTTGAATGTTCCATGTTACTTTACTTAATTGGCGCATAACCGTTTAAAGATTATGGCCGTCCAACAAGGCCCACCAGTCGCTTCTCCGCTCTGCCAACCGGCACCAATTGTCCACACCAAGGGAGCTTAAAGCATTTTCCACCTGATCGTTCCAACGGAGTGGGGACCGCCATCTTCCTCTGCTTCCATAGGCGGGTTCCGACAGAAACACTTTTTTAGCCGGAGCATCTTCTTTCATTCGCATAACATGACCTAGCCAGCGTAGCCGCTGCGTTTTAGTTCGCTGGACAATGTTGCTCTCTGCGTAAAGCTCGTACAGCTCATCGTTAAATCTTCTTCGGTACTAGCCATCGCCAACGCGTAGAGGTCCACAAATCTTTCGAAAAACTTTTCTCTCGAACACTCCCAGAGCGGCTTCATCTGTTGTTCTTATGGTTGTTGTTATGGTCGATGCCCATATAGCAGGACGGGTACGATAAGTGACTTGTAGAGTATGATTTTCGTTCGCCGAGTGAGGACTTTACTGTTCAATTGCCTACCTAGTCCAAAGTAGCATTTATTGGCAAGATTGATTCTTCGCTGGATTTCCGCGCTGATGTTGTTGTAAGTGTTGATGCAGGTTCCCAAAACAACGAAGTCTTTTACTATTTTGAAATTATGACTGCCAACAGTAGCGTGGTTCTGAAGGAGCATATGCGCTCACTCTTTGTCCGATGACAGCAAATACTTCGTTTTGTCCTCATTCACCATCAAATCCATCTTTACCGCTTTTTTTCAGTTTGGAGTAAGCATCATCAGCATATGCCAGCTATTGCACGCTTTTATAGAATATTGTTCAAGAGCGGTTAAGTTCTGCAGCTAGAATAAATTTCCCTAGCATCAAATTAAATAAATCGTGCGATAGGGGGTTCTCCTTTAGTTTCGAACGGCTCGGAGAGGTCCTTCCAAATTCTGACTGAGCTAATGGTGTTGCTCAACGTCATTTTGCACAGCCGTATAAGTTTTGCGGGGAAACCAAATTCGGACATAGCGGCTTATAGGCAGGTCCTTATCGTGCTGTCGAAGGCGGCTTTAAAATCGACGAAGAGGTTGTTGTTGTTGTAGCTGTGCTTCGCCCCATCCAATAGGTTCGACCGATCACAAATTGTCATCAATATCCTCCAACGGGAGTCCAAGGAAACTTGCTGTTTCAACAGGGGTGAACCATGATGAGAGGGGTGTTAGAGGCGTTGGTTCCACATTACAATTAAAGAGATGGTTGGTGTCAAGTGGGGACACATTGCAAGCGGGGCATACATTTTGTATGTTGTTGTTGTTGTAGCGATAAGATTGCTCCCCGAAGGCTTTGGGGAGTGTTATCGATGTGATGGTCCTTTTCCGGATACAGATCCGGTACACTCCAGTACCACAGCACCATTATGGTGCTAGCCCGACCATCTCGGGAACGATCTATGTGGCCACATTAAACCTTCAGGCCATCCCCTCCCTTCCCACCCCTAAGTTCCATGAGGAGCTTGAGGTCGCCGGATCCTCATCTGTTAGTGAAACAGGATTCGCCGCGGATAGGTGAGGTTGACAATTGGGTTTGGAGAAGATATATATTGCGCTGGCAACCTGAAGGGTTGCGCTACACAGCCCTTTGGATCTGGTATTTTAGTCGCCTCTTACGACAGGCATACCTACCGCGGGTATATTCTGACCCCCTAACCCGCTGGGGTACATTTCGTATGTCGGGGTTGATTCTGGATAGGTAAGAGTTTAACCTGTTACAGTATCCATATCGAAGTTGAGCTAGAGTGACTCGCGTTTCCCTGGGGAGTATGCATTCCTTTTCCGCAAGTTCTGGGTACTGTTCTTTGAGTACTAGATTCACCGGGCAATTCCTGGCATAAAGGTCTGTGGAGTTCGCTGAGGACCTGCTTGTATTTTTTGGCTTCATACGGCTGAGTTCTCAGGCGCCGTATTTCTTCATATTGCTTACGGAGTTGACTCCTTAAGCCCCTAGGCGTGTTGGCTCATCAATCAGATGTCTGTTGGGATGCTCAGGTTTCTGGGTATTCAACAGGAACTGTTTGGATAGCATTTTATTTCTCTCGCCTCATTATGTAGATGGTGTTCTGGGGACATAAGAAGGCAGCCCGTGGCGATTCTGAGAGCAGTATTTTGGCAGGCCTGTAGCTTCTTCCAGTGGGTAATTTTTAGGCTTAGCGACCATATGGGTGACGCGTAACATGCAATCGGCTGGCCAATTGCTTTGTAAGTAGGAATAAGAGTTTCTTCATCTTTTCCCCAAGTACTGCCTGCAAGAGATTTGAGCATTTTATTACGGCTCTGGATTTTCGGTGCAATTGCGGCTGCATGCTCACCAAAATGTAGATCCTGATCAGACGGGGTGTAGTACAGTTGGTAGCGTAGTGTCATCAACGTGGATGTTCACAATGGTTAACATTTGGGACGTCCATTTTGCAAATAAGGTCGCGGAAGATTTAGTCGGTGATAATGTCAGGTTTCGTGAGGCGAAAAAACTGGAGAGATCAGGATGGTAGACGTTTATTCTGTTGCAAAGCTCATCGATCTGTGGGCCTGGACCTGTGGCCATTTTTGTGCAGTTATCGGCGTATGAAACGATAGTAAATCCTTCTGGTGTTGAAGATAGCTTTGATATGTAGAACTTAAACATAAGTGGGGATAGGACACCACCCTGTGGCACCCCTTGTTTAATTGTACTTGGTTTAGATGATTCGTTTCTAAATTGCACCGATGCCTGCCGATTTAACCCGCAATTTATCTGGGTGCTATGGAGTTTTCTAAAGCCATGCTGATGATAGGCTAGCTGCAAATTTGCTTTGAAGTAGAGGGGCAAAATGGCTTCAAACGTCTTGGCTACTGTCGATGGGAGAGATATCGGGCGATATGTCTCTCGTATGTTAGCTGGTTTCCCAGGCTTTAGTAGCGGCACCACCTTGGCCATTTGCCATTTTTCGGGAATGACAAAGGTGGAAAGAGACAGGTTGAAGGCATGTGCTAAATATTTGAAACCCTCTTTCCCCAGGCTTTTAAGCATCGGCATGGCTATGCCGTCTGGGCCCACTGCTTTGCATGGTTTAGCATGACTGATGGCGTCCTCAACCTCGTTGGCGGTGATGGTAATTGGAGACGCGCTGAATTTATGTTTAAGTGCATGTCTGTTGGCCCTCCGTCTATCTTTGTCGACCGTAGAATGCATTATGTATTGTCGACAAAAAGCGCTCGCGCGTCTTTACGCATCCGACAGCACTTTATCGCCAAAGGCGATGGAAATTTTGTCATTGTGCTTAGACGGATTCGATAGGGACTTTACGGTGGACCAAAGTTTACCTACACCGACAGAGAGGTTACAACCGCTTAGGTGCTCCTCCCATTTCGCCCGCTTGTGTTCGTCCACAAGCATTCTGATGCGTTGGTTTATATCCCTTATTTGGGGGTCGCCGGGATCGAGCTGTCTTATAAGGTCACGTTCTCTCGCTTAGTTTGCGGCCTCCGCCGGAAAATGAGGCCGAATTTCGGGAATTCTACTGGCGGGAATCAAGCGAGCCGAGGCAGATTCAATGACGTTGCGGAAAGCACGCTCCCCTTGGCGAGCACCAGTCGGTATAGGGAGGGCAGCAAAGCGGTTGTCTGTAAAGGATTTGTATTCGTCCGACTTTCATTTTTTGGAGTTTATGGAAGTGCGATTTTCTGTGACGATGAAGTCGGCGGTACGCTCGAGCGAAATATGTATAGGCAGGTGGCCGGATGCCAATGTTACCAACGGCTGCCAGTTGATGCAGTTTACGAGTCCTGCGCTCACGATTGATATATCCGGCGAACTGGGACAGCTTCCTACCATACGTGTGAGGGCGTCTCCATTTATTATGCAGAACGTCGTTTCTTCTATTTGGTCCGCCAACATCTCACCCCTGCTGTCTGCCTGCAAGTTTGAATGCCATAGATCGTGATAGGCATTGAAATCGCCCAAGATAATGCGATTATTGCCAGTGAGTAAGGCGCTGATATTAGGGCGGTATCCACTGGAGCAACAGGTGGCAGGAGGGATGTAGATGTTGATGATTTCTAGGTTTGCATCGCCTGACCGGACAGATAAGCCTTGACGTTCTAAGACGCGAGGCCGCCTCCATTTCCACTCTCGACATCTTTTCTGTGGACCCTATACTCAGAACAGGTCTGCAGAGCAGATCTTGCTGTGAGTGTAGTCTCTAAAATCGCAGCAATGCGGATGTTGTGCCGCTTCATGAAATCGACTCTCTCCGTGATCTTCCCAGTTAATCCATTACAGTTTAACTGCAGAATTCTGAACTGCAAGGGGGTGACGTCGTCACTCTGGCAGTAAGTGACGGGTGACTACGCTTGGGTTGTGGAAGGCTAGGATGCAATTGTTGTTGTGGCCCTGGGACTGGACGTCCTTGGGTAAGCATTGGAGTTCCCGGTGTATTTAGGTATGCCGCCTGGCAACATGGCGTAAAGAAACCCGTCGGGGGGTTGCCGTCGCTGAGACCAGAACATCTAGAAAAGTGGCACCGTCCAAGGCCGGAGCTGCATTGGGCGGATGTCGCAAACATATATCGCTTATTTGCTGCAACGTCGTCATAACTCAAAAAACACGACTTATGAGTTAATAACATATAAACGTACCGAATATCATGATCTATGTTGTATAAAAAAAAGCTTCGTCATCAGTTAAAAATTCAGCACGTGTTATAAAAATGAAAATAGCTTTTATATGCGCAACATATGGCAGTTAAAATCTTTGAATGGCTCTCCTGGAAAATTGTGTTTTTTGAGTTATGACGACGTTGCAGCAAATGAGCGATATATCCTGTGCTAGCAAACGATGCAAAAGGAGGTAGGGACTAAGAGTCTGCTCCCTGACCTACACTATTGCTGCCGGAAAAGAGGGAGAGAGAGAAGACGGGGCCAGGGGCTGCTGCTCGGCATTGCTTCCGACTCTAGTACGGTGTGAGCGGAAGTAGCCGTATGAGTTGGTGGCGCCGTGGGGCGCGAGCAGCAGCGGGTACTTGTTGTGGCTTGCTGAGCAGCGAGCCCCGCTGCTGGAAGGTAGTGGGGGTGCACTAAGGCGTAGACTACGGGACGCCCTTGAGCGTGAACAGAAAGGAGCCAGAAACGATTTATAGAAGTTACGTTGACGTCTGGTTTTGGGATCTAGCCCAGAATAACCGAATAACCTGTCCGATGCAACCACTGTCCGATACACAATGACAAGAGTATGACCGTCCTAAAACGAGTCTTTTCCGGCAGACGCAGCAAAACCATTTCTCAGGACCAGGGTCAAGATACGGACACGGATTGGATTAGATACCTTCCCGGAGCAAGAGAATATGGAGCAGTCCCGCTGCAAGGAACTGCTGGTAGGATGACAATTTGCGGGAGGGACGCAACAAATGAAATGGGGTTACACTGAAATGACAGTCCTTGGTCGGGAAAATCCCGAGTCGCTCCGGTTTATAGAACTGACTGCCTTGGGAAGCGTCAAGGCTGATCTCATTTCATTTAGCTAGAATATGCATAAATACCTTGAATTTTGTGAATAAATAATTCACTCTCCCAACTATGGTTTTGTGGCAGTAGAGAATAGAACATACTAAGCAGTTTGGAGACAGATAAAACTAATTAAGCGTACCCATTGTTTTTTTGTATTTACTCATTAAAAATAAAGTTGTAGGTACACGTTTCAAATTAATACCACAAGTCAACTCTGCGAGTACATTTATAAACAAACAAAGAAATTTCCTATGGCAAAAGTAAAGCAAAATATTTGGTTAAGGCTGAGCTCATTTCATTTCGCTAGAATATGCATGTATAAAAAGAGCAAAATCTGTTTGTTCAACTAATTAAAAAAAATATGTTCTTTGTATAGCTTTAACTTAAATTGTTTTTCTCATGTCGAATTCCTAGAATCTAGAAGAAAAAGTTTTTACTTATTTATTATTCACACGACTCAATTTGATATAAATAGCGCCCATAAAATGTATCATACTTTATACTTAAAAAGTTTTTAAAGTAAAATGGATTCAGGCATTTTTTTGGCGATCCTGTCTCTCGTTCTTAGTTGGCATTTTACCCAGACGAATGCGCAACTTCGCGTTTTAAAGGGCAAACCCATAGCAATTGAGCGGACCACACACACGGTAGCTCTTTTTTATGAAGGCAATTATGTTTGTGTTGGTTCGTTAGTAAATATGGAATCGGTAGTAACAGCTGCGCGCTGCGTAGTAGACCGAAATGAGAAAGAGTTCATTGTTCTAGCTGGTGAAGAAGATAAAAGTCGGCTAAACGCAGAAGGAGTAGAAAAACGCAACGTCATTCAAATATATGATAATAAGAGATACTATAATTATGATGATGGACATATGGACATAGCTATGTTAAAAGTGGATCCATGCTTTCATGAGAATGAAAGAATAAAACCAATACCTCTTTGTCAGAAAGACTTAGTATGTGAGGACTCAGATCTGGAAGTTAGTGGATGGGGTGCGGTAACTTCAAATAATAAGGAATGTAGTGATATTCTCAAAACTTCTAAATTGGTTATAAAGGACAGAGTTGACTGCATGCTTCTTTACTTCAAATATGTAAGTTTAGAACATGAAACATACATGTGTGCTGGAACGAAAGGAAGAAAACCGACTTCTGGAGATACTGGAGCAGGGGGCGTTTCTCAACGACAACTTTGTGCGGTGGCACTTTATGGTTATGAAGACATCGGTCCGTATATATTTACAGATATAAGACATCCAATGGTTTCCTTCTTTTTACAGAATCATATAGGAAGTGATTGGAGGAGGGATTTATAAACTGGCTGTTAAGTAGAATATCACCCTAACTCGACTGAACGCCGAATTACGAAATATTTTGAGATAGGGAGTTTTACAACCAGTAGTTGAGATATGGTGATATTCCAAGCAGCATTCCAAATATTTATATATTTTTTTATTGTACCATGTGGAAATAAACATTAATGATTACGAGTAAATAAATATTTTTGATTTTATGCAATAAAAGGGTAACGCATGTAAATGCCTTTTGCTGTGAGACCAAACTTTGTTCACGACTGTAAGGTCCAATCATGTATGCATTGGTTGTAGGACATGCACTTGTTATTTGTTGCTGAATCCTCTGAGCAATACTTATTACATCTTGAGCAGTTGTTTAATCGCCTTCAGTCATACTGTTTAAATTCCTTAGTGTACATTTGTCATTGTCTTGTTCCACAAGTGTCGAATATCTACGGCGCTTAACCGTTTAAACGATTATGGCCGTCCAACAAGGTGCGCCAGTCGCTTCTCCGCTCTGCCAATCGGCGCCAATTGGTCACACCAAGGGAGTTTAAATCGTTTTCCACCTGATCCTTCCAACGGAGTGGGGGCCTCCCTCTATCTCTGATTCCATAGGTGGGTTCCGATAGAGGCACTTTTTTCGCCGGAGCATCAACTTGCATTCGCATAACATGACCTAGTCAGCGCAGCCACTGCATTTTAATCCGCTGTACTATTTTGATGTCTGCGTTAAGCTCGTACAGCTCATCGTTAAATCTTCTTCGGTACTCGCCATCGCCAACGCGAAGAGGTCCACAAATCTTTCGAAGAACTTTTCTCTCGAACGCTCCCAGAGCCATTTCATCTGATGTTGTCATGGTCCATGCTTCTACGCCATATAATAAGACGGGAATGACAAGTGACTTGTAGAGTATGATTTCCGTTTGCCGAGAGAAGATTTTACTTTTCAATTTCCTACCTAGCCCAAAGTAGCATTTATTGGCAAGAGTGATTCTTCGCTGGATTTCAGAGCTGATGTTGTTGTAATTGTTGATGCTGGTTCCCAAATAAACTAAGTCTTTTACTATTTCGAAATTAAGACTGCCAGCAGTAGCGTGGTTGTGAAGGCGCATATGCGCTGGCTCTTTGCTCGATGACAGCAGGTACTTCGCTTTGTCCTCATTCACCATCAAACCCATCTTTACCGCTTCTTTTCCAGTTTGAAGTAAGCAGAACTAGGCCGATGATATCAATGCCATCAGAATATGCAGGTAATTGCACGCTTTTATAAAATATTGTTCCAGAGCGGTTAAGTTCTGCAGCAATTATAATTTTCTCCAGCATCGAATTAAAGAAATCGCACGATAGCAGGTCACCCTGTTTGAAACCTCGTTTAGATTCAAACGGCTCGGAGAGGTCCTTCCAAATTCTGACTGAGCTGGTGGTGTTGCTCAACGTCATTTTGCACAGCCGTATAAGTTTTCTAGGAAACCAAATTCAGACACAGCGGCTTGTAGGCAGCTCCTTTTCGTGCTGTAGAAGGCGGCTTTAAAAGCGACGAAGAGGTGATGTGTGCCGATTCTCTTTTCTCGAGGTTTTTCGAAGATTTGGCGCATTGTGAAAATCTGGTCGATGGTAGATTTACCAGGTCTGTAACCGCACTGATAAGGTCCAATCAACCGATTCACGGTGGGCGTCACTCTTTCGCACAATACACTTGAAAGGACCTTATATGCAGAATCAAGAAGGCTGATTCCGCGTTAGTTGGCGCAGTTTGCAGTATCCGCCTTCTTGTGGACTGGGCAAAGAACACTTAGATTCCAACCGTCGGGCATGCACTCGTCCTCCCATATTATGCGAAGAAGTTGGTGTATGCGCCTTACCAAATCCTCGCCGCCGAACTTGAATACCTCCGCAGGTAATCCATCAGCGCAGTTTGGAAACAGATAAAACTAATTAAGTGTACCCATTGTTTTTTTTTTTTGTGTTTACTCATTAAAAATAAAGCTGCGAACACATTTATAAACAAACAATTATTAGGAAATTTTCTTTAGCAAAAGTAAAGCCAAATGTTTTTTCACGGCTGAGCTCATTTCATTTAGCGGGAATATTCACGTATAAAAAGAGCAAAATTTGTTTGTTCAACTAATTAAAAAATATGTTCTTTGTATAGCTTTAACTTAAATTGTTTTTCTCATGTCGAATTCCTAGAATCTAGAAAAAAAAGTGTTTGCTTATTTATTATTCATACGACTCAATTTGGTATAAATAGCGCCCACAAAATGTATCATACTTTATACTTAAAAAGTAGTGCAAAAGGTCCTAAAGTAAAATGGATTCAGGCATTTTTTTCGCGATCCTGTCTCTCGTTCTTAGCATTTTACCCATACGAATGCGCAACTTCGCGGTTTAAATGGCAAGGACATAAAAATGGAGCAGACCCCACACACGGTAGCTATTTTTTATAAAGACGAGTATACTTGCGTTGGCGCCTTAGTCAAGATGCATACGGTGGTAACAGCTGCGCGCTGCGTAGCAGGGCTAGATGAGGATGAGTTCATCGTTCTAGCTGGTGAAGAAGATACAAGTCGGCTAAACACGGAAGGAGTAGAACAACGCAACGTAATTAAAATACGTTATGATAAGAATTACTATAATCCGGATAAAGCATTTATGGACATAGCTATATTAAAAGTGGATCCATGCCTTCATGCCACTAATAGAATTAAATCAATACCTCTTTGTCAGGATAACTTATGTCAGGACTCACCTCTGGAAGTTAGTGGATGGGGTGCGGCAACTTCAAGTAGTGAGAAATGTAGTGATATTCTCAAAACTTCTAAACTGGTTGTAAAAGACGAAATCAACTGCGCTAAACTTTACGGCTTAGATCTATTATTATCAGGCACAACAATGTGTGCTGGAATGAAAGAAGGAAATCCAACTTTTGGAGGTACTGGAGCAGCGGGCGTTTTTGAAGGACAACTTTGTGCGGTGGCACTGTTTGGTCATGAAGGCGTCGGTACCTATGTATTCACAGATATAACAAGTCCAATGATTTCAAATTTTTTAAATTTTTTAAACAGTGGTATGTGGTAATTTTGTTGAAGACGAGCGCGCGTGACGACGAGAGGACGTGTTAATCAATTTACAAATTTCTGTGTTACACCATTTCCAAACTTTGTATAATAAAATTTAACCATTAAACAATAAAACAAAACTTTCGATTTGTATTCACTTCTGCGGTAAAATACCACTTAAGTAAAAAACACCGCGTAAATAAAACACTATATGTGACCCGGCCTATGAAAAAGTGGCTTATGGCTCAAAAAAGAAATTTCGAAAATCAGCTGTTAAAGATAAACAAAACATTTCTTCAGTTTCTTAGTAGTTTTCTGTTTTTTTGAGTCATAAGCCACCTTTTCATAAGCCGGGTCACATATATATGGGGTATTCCATCCCATTTCGACCAATTTTGAACCCGACCACTTTAGAATTGGCTGAAAGTTTTTCTTCTTTTTCTAGCTTACGAAAGACGTTTTTCAGAAGTTTTTCAAATTTTTTCATCCAAACGGTCAATTTTTGAAAAAGTTATAGCATTTTGAAAAAAACCCTTTTTCCAACTCAAAATAAGTTTTAAATATTTTGAAAAAAAAAACGGCTCCCACGGCCTTGTTGCTTTTCAATCTCGTTATTGCTATTCTGCCTTAGTCATAATCGGGTGTGGGGACATTCCATGTTGTTGTTGTTGTTCTTGTAACAGTGCTTCGCCCTATCCAATAGGTGCGGCCGATCACAAATTGTCATCAATGTCCTCTAACGGGAGTCCAAGGAAACTTGCTATTTCAACAGGGATGGACCTTAATGAGAAGGGTGTTAGAGGCGTTGGTTCCACATTACAATTAAAGAGATGGTTGGTGTCATGTGGGGACACATTGCAAGCGGGGCATATATTTTGTATGTCGGGGTTGATTCTGGATAGGTAAGAGTTTAACCTTACAATATCCAGGTCGAAGTTGAGCTAGAGTGACACGTGTTTCCCTGGGTAGTGTGCGTTCCTCTTCCGCAAGTTTTGGGTACTGTTCTTTGAGTACTGGATTCACTGGGAAATTCCCGGCATAAAGGTTCAACGCCTGTTTGGGGAGTACACTGAGGACCTGCTTGTGTTTTTTGGCTTCATACGGTTGAGTTCTCAGGCGCCGTATTTCCTCATATTGCTTACGGAGTTGACTCCTTAAGCCCCTAGGCGGTGTTGGCTCATCAATCAGATATCTGTTGGGATGCTCAGGTTTCTGGGTATTCAACAGGAACTGTTTGGGTAGCATTTTATTTCTCTCGCCTCATTATGTAGATGGTGTTCTGGGGACATAAGAAAACAACCCGTGGCGGTTATGAGTGCAGTATTTTGTCAGGCCTGTAGCTTCTTCCAGTGGGTAGTCTTTAGGCGTGGCGACCATATCGGGAATACGTAGCATGCAATCGGCTGGCCAATTGTTAGTAGGAATGAGCGTACTGCCAGCAAGAAATTTGAGGATCTTATTGCAGCTCAGGATTTTCGGTACAATTGCAGCTGCATGCTCACCAAAATGTAGATCCTGATCAAACGTCACACCCCAGTTTTGGGTTGTAAGACAGTCGGTAGCGTAGTGCTATTGACGTGGATGTTCAAAATGGTCGACACTTGCGACGTCCATGTTGTAAGTAAGGTCGCCGATTATTTAGTCGGTGATGATGTCAGGTTTCGTGAAGTGAAGAAGCTGGAGAGATTAGTGAGGTAGCCGTTTATTTTGTTGCAAAGCTCATCGATCTGTGGGCCTGGGCCTGTGTCCATTATTGTGCAGTCATTGGCGTAGGAAGCGATAGTAACTCCTTCTGGTGGCGAATGTTGCTTTGATGTATGTATAGAAGTTAAACAAAAGTGGGGATAGGAAAAACTCCATTTAATTTGGTGCGTCCCTCCAGTTTTGGTAGTGACTGTCGTTTGGTGGGGGCCACCCTGTACTTCGCCATCAGAAGGCGCACGCGAACATTTCCTTCACAATCAAGATGCGAAAGATTGTCAAGTAAGCCTTGCCAAGCCGCTAAAATATCCCTTTTAAGTTTAAGGTCTCGGCACAATGGTATTTTTCATATAGATGCATTTAACACAAGCTTATGGTTTTCCAATAACACCGCTACAAACAGACAAGATGCTGCGGTTGTAAATATGAAGGAACTTCACACGTGGCAATTGAAGTTTATTTCGCCTTGCCCATTCACATACAATATTTCACGAATCACTGTTATAAACATTCTCCCTGTACAACAAAAATAGTTGCTAACATATTTTGTGTTTGTTATATTGCAGTTTTGAACTGCGAAGAATTAGAAAAGTTACCAACGAGTGGAAAAAATAATTTCACTTGCAAAGTGTGCCAACACCCTTAGCCAAGGGAGATGTCAAATTCTTCTTCTTATGCTTTGATTGTGACAAAATTTGGTAGTTGGCTACGTTTCCATGTCAGATAGCGCTAGTGTCGCTCAATCTACCGTTCTCCATAAAAATACATGCAATCTACTCATAATGCATAATCTTGCGGCCACAGTGGTGTGATGGTAGCGTGCTCTGCCTACCACACCGTATGCCCTGGGTTCGCACCCCGGGCAAAGCAACATCAAAATTTTAGAAATAAGGTTTTTAAATTAGAAGAAAATTTTTCTAAGCGGGGTCGCCCCTCGGCAGTGTTTGGCAAACGCTCCGGGTATATTTCTGCCATGAAAAGCTCTCAGTGAAAACTCATCTGCCTTGCGGATGCCGTTCGGGGTCGGAATAAAACATGTAGGTCCCGTCCGGCCGATTTGTAGGGAAAATCAATAGGAACACGACGCAAATTGGAAGAGAAGCTCGGCCTTAGATCTCTCGGAGGTTATCGCGCCTTACATTTATTTTTTTATTTATTTATATGAAAAACCATTTATGAGTGGGGGCTTTCAGCAGCCATATCTCTTGAAGAAGAATTGGTGCTAAGAGCCCGAGAGGGTCGAACAGCGACGATGCAATGGACAGTATAGTCCTTTTTGTAACACGACTATTTATTGGCTGACGACGAAAGTTTACTCATATTGATCAGCGAGGTAGTGCAAACTGCGCACAGCAATATATGGTGTAGATGCCTTTCCGTATGTGACTGTATTTAGCTGGAATGTTTGAATATCATCATCTGGTGAACTTCTCCACAAGATATATTGAAACTTACTATGGTCATCACTGACTAGTTCTGCCTGTACATTTTGACTGTGTGAGCTGTAAGCGCAAAGCAATGTAAACGAAAACGAAGTAAGATAGTAGATCCAACCATTTGCATATCATTTATTGATTTCTGAGAAGAAGTTCGACAAGATGCATCGAAAACTAATCTTAGTTTAGTGTTTGTGCTATTAGGCTTCAAAAGGCAGTGATGTCGGATATAATAATGAGATTCATTTAGCTTCAGGTTTGGCACTATTACCATGTGACCCAGGCCTTCATACTCATCCAATAAATGAGACATATTGAGATCTTAGAGCAGGGGTTTGTTGTATTAATAACTAATTTAATTTATTTATCATTACGGCTGTATAGGCCTACAGCTTAAACTACTAAATATCATTCATTATTAAAATCACTTAGTTCTATTGGATATGCTGTCGGAATGCCATGTGATTCCGATCAACATATTTACTACAACGACAAACGGAAGAGTCTGGGAGTCTGGGAGCCACTTTAAGGGAGGTTGAAAAGGACGTGTTTCCAATCCCTCCTGTTCCAAATTTTGTTTGGCCTTATTTTATTTTATTATGAGTGGTATCTCAAAGTAATGAGCAATGTTTATTGGAAGTTTGGAAAGAACGTGTTTCCAATCCTGTCCCGAAACACACTGAAAGGACATTGTGTCCCATCAACGCATCAACTGTCGGTCTGAGACTACGATTTCGAGGTTTCGTCCCTAATCTCTCGTTTTTTTACATGACTTTTGTATGAATTTTCTGTCGGGCGATCCATTTTCGGTTAATCATTCGGCAGCTTAAGGCTTAGCTGGTTGTGCATTCCCCATCATGTGTCCGTACATGAAAAATCAAAAATAATGCATTAAACCTTCGTAAAGCTGCTGTGTATGATTCACCTAAGCAGGTAGGATTGTTCTTGAATGGAATTTTAACTACCACCCGACCATCAGAGTTATTGTTGGCCAATCCCATGATTTTTGAAGAACAATGTTATCTGTGATTATGACCTCTCAGTCACAGCGGTTTTTACCCGTGACCGTGACTGTGACTGAGACGAAACAAATACCACGCCAACAGGAATCACTTATTGTGTTGCCAATAATACACTCTGTGTAATTTTTTGGGACATCTACAGTTATTCAGTCGCAGATTAAGGAACTTTCTCATTGTATTGTTTCATAGCATAGAAACGTTTTGTTCCTGTGATGAGAGCTATGTTTGAGTCTGTGATTGGTAACGGGAAATAAATGCTGTCACAGGCAAGCTGTCGCTGAAATGTTCTGTGACAAAATCACAGGTACACGGATATTTGCCAACTAAACACGACAGCAGCCAACACGAATACAAAGATAAGAAAGGAAATCGAATAGAATCGAAATATAAAAAAATTACATTTGTAGGGAATTGTTCCTGGAAAATGTCTACAGCACCGAACTGAAAAATAGCAGAAGACATTTTTTTTTCAAATTTTGACAATAACTTTCTAATTTTTTATTCTTTCAATATTTAAACAACAAAATTCTTTGAGTTTTGTAACTTAAACTATGCAAACCAATCTCCAAAACGTTTTCGAAAAACTACGTTAATTCGAGAAAATTTTACAAAAATTTCGCACTTTTTATGTTTTATAAATTTATTTGGAAGCCCAATCAATTCTAGTCAGCTAAAGTACAAGTTATAGGTCTTTCAAAATCTAAGCCGGTTTTTGAAAATTGTTTTCCGTGCGATGTTCTGTATTTTTTCAATAGGAAAAAAAAACTGTTTGCTTTGTTAGACCAAAATTCATTAGGCTAACAACAGCATATTTAAAACAAGTTCAGAGAACTCCAAATAAGAAGTCGGAAGTTTTTTAAAATATATTCGAATATTCAAAATATTCCGAAAACGCTTTTGCTTGGGCTACAAAACTGCATATGTATTAAAAAAAAGAAATCGGAGGGCTTGAGAAGAAACTTCGAAATTTTCCTGAATTTTTTGAACTTTCGAACTAGACTTCACATTCCAAAAAATTCAGTAAACTTATAGTGAAATATACGAAATTTTCGTAAAATTTTATCGTAGTTTCGAAAACGTTTTTGATTGGGCTACAAAAAAAAAAAAACAAAAATTCAGAGAACTCCAAAATTTCGTAACATTTTTTCGAATTATGTCGAAAACATTTTTGAGCTTCGTTAGCATAGCTTTAATTTACAAAGTCAATGAAGTATTTTCTAAATTACCGAAAAAAAAAATAACAAATATTTTATTGACGAAATTTTGTAAAAGCTGACACTGCTATTTTTCTGTTCACTGCTTTATGTGTGTGAATGTGTATACTACAAACAAATACATATACATATCTGTACCTACATATGTATCACAGATATAATTTATGTTTTGTTGTTATATTTGTTTGTTTGTGCCCAAATTGCCTTTAGCGATTGTCATGCGGATAACTGAACTAATTAATAAGCGCATACAATTTCTATCATTTGCCGAAACAGCATCCAATTTTTGTCAATACGAAACAACAAAAGAAGTGATTTCCACAAAAGCAACAAATGTATTGTGGGTTGGAATGTCTTTTACCCAATACAAGGTATGGTCATACACACATAACTGAATATCAGTTAAGTCAGAAAGCCAGTTGGGCGCCAATAAATGTCACATGTAATACTAAATAGACTTGTAGTAAGCGTTCTACAAACAGGCACACTTACATATGTACGTACATAAATATGCAGCTCCAAATATACGCTCAGTTCACCAAAATTCTCGTTACATTAAAGTATTTGATATTTGACGTGAGCGAAGTACTCGTAAGTTCAAATATACTCCGCAATACTCATTGCACAGATTGCAGTTCCATTCCATTTGGTTCTTGAGTACTTACACATACAGAGCCATTGCATTGGCAATGACTAAATTTATAAGCATTCGAAAAGCCATGACAATGCAATATGTTACACGTCCATACGCTTATGACTGTGTGTATATATTTGCTTGCTAAATGGTATTTTCCTATTTTTGTTTTATTTGACTCATCCTTCGCGCGCTTGCTAGCAAGAGGGCCGAATATTTGCTTTTGTTGCTGGTGGAACGCAGATGTTGCGACCAAGCTGTCTATTGCTTCATTCGTAAGCGTATGTTTGATTTTATGTACCTGATCTTGTTTGTATGCATGTAAGTGTTCTATATATGGATATCTATGCATTTAAAATTTATCCCGATTGGGGAGCATCTGTGATTTTATCTGTGTATGATTTGCAAAGAAATATGGTAAATACTGTGGCATTTTCAAGGGATTTACAGCATTTGCACTGGCTATATATAAAGTCGGTACAATGAACCTGGCAACGAATTACTGCTCGTAATGGCTTTGTTAACAGCAGATAATAATATGTACACCTGTGGGCATATAATGCTTGGCAAAAATGTATACAGAAATTTAATGCTTGCGCTTGCCAAATAAAATATTGTAACGAATGTGAGCAGCACTGAGCGATGCTATCGTCTCTAAGCCGATGCTAAGCAGTGACGAGAATTCACATCCATAGATCAATCACTATGTATCTACATAAACGAAACAATAATTGCGTCTACACATATCTACCATGTACGTATACGAGCAGCGGAGAGTCAACGCACAAACATATGCATATATCTGAGATACTCCTGAAAGTATGCAATGAGAAAAACTATAAAATTTTGCAATTGTAGTTACAGCTGAGAAGTTTGAAAGCTGCTGGACTAGTAGATTCTGGAAGCGCCTAGAAGATGCGAACGTTGAAATCCAAGAATATAAAATTGTAGAGGCGCTGGAATTCAGTTTGATTTGAGTTGTCAAGCAGTTTCGACTAAGACGCTATCTAGCGAGCAAGAGCAGTATTATTTTGAATAGTAGAGTTTCATTTGAGCTATCAATCAATTTTGTTATTAAGCAAGCTATTCGTTGCACAGTTTGAGTGTTATTGTGAAGTACTTTAATAAAGGCCATTTTTCATTATTACAAATTGGAGTTATTTATTCAACAGTTTAATGATTCGAACTTAGCAGAGGATTGCAAATAAGAGGATTTGCAAGTAAATTCGTTACAATATTTAATGTCGCCGACAGGGTGGGGGATAGAAAAGTTATAAAAAAGGTGTAAGTACCAAGTGCTCGTGAGGGTTGATGTGTAAACATATAGGTGTACCTTTAGAAAACTAATGTTTGTAAATTAACTAGAGCTTGCCCATAAATTGAAGCGAAACCACGACAGAGGTGATTTCACCAGAAATAAAAAAGATGATAAAAAAATTTTAAGGACTACCTTTATATAAATGGACCAAAAAATAGAAGGCAATTTTTCCTTTAATACAGACATAGTCTTGTTGAATTTTGACTAAAAAACTTTAACAATAGCTCTTGTAAAAGAATTTTGGGATTTAAACCTATAAAGATGGAGCGCACTCTTTCAGTTTAAGCAAAATCATGTACTTGGGATTAACTAATTGATTATTTAAATTTTAGATTCCTTGTGTTTTTTCAGAGATTTTCGTTTATCTCGGTTCGTCTGCTACCTGGCGGCATTTAGTTTCCCACGAATTGTAGTGCCGTCGACTCGCAAACTATGTGCTAAGTTTCAAGTCTCTGGATCATCGTGAAGTTAGTTAAAAGTCGATCGCAAAATTTCCATTTCAATATAAATTTTCTGAATATCTCGATCCGTGCGCCGCCTACCGGATTTTTTTTTTTGTCACTTGCATTGTAATGTCCCCCAGATCTGAACTATTTTCTAAGCATCAAGTGTCTAGCTCAACGGGAAGTTACCGAAAAAGACTTTTACGTGGGTCAAAAATTTGTATGGAAATGAGGTGACAAACATGAAAGGGACTTAATATAAAGGTAATAAAAAATAAGTTTGGGCTATTTGAGAAGTGCTTCCTGGGATACGTATTGGTAGCAACCGATGCCAACCAGTTGTTGCATTCTTATCTTCTTATTACCCAAAGCGGAATTATCGAGTCATCGGCTTTTTATTGGTTTCTTTTCGGCTTATATTAGTTGGTTTTATATTGAAGTTCTACCGGTATCTACTTTACAACAACGCGATGAGGCGTCGATGAAAATTTCGATAACACGTCGATAAAAATTGGTAACACCGATAAATCGCTCGATAATTTTTCGATAACACATAGACGTCTTTTTGATAACAAATCGACAACTTTTTGGTAAAATATCGACAAATTTTCGATACATAATCGATAACTTTTAGATATTGAATGGATACAAAATCAATAACTTTTCGATACAAATTCGATCACCTTTAGAAAAAAAATCGACGATAATAATTGGAAAATTTTTAAAATCATGTTTTTTTTGTAAGTTCACCTTGTGTTTTTTACGATTTACTAAAATTGCGCAACGACGAAACCGGGTTGTCTTAAAACCAAATTTTACTTACTTCCGCAAAATATCTCCACAGAATGGGGATGTTTGGAACGTCGAACTGCCTGTACTGTGGAAAATTAGATAATGTACGTTACACCTTCTTCGAGTTCGAGCGCTTCGCCGAATAGCGTGGAAGAGATGCTTGGTAAATTTTACCCGGGCAGTGTCATCAGTGACATGATATGCCGAAGCAACAGGTGAAATACGATAAGCACATACATACATATGTACGTGAGGCATATATTTCTAAGAAAAGGAGAAAATAGATGCCTTCTAGCCCATCAGCGTGAGAGTGATGGTGATCAAGTAGCATGCACTCGTACGCGAAGTAATGTAATGAGTTACGGGGAATTGCGCGCGCCGTGGTAGGTAAGGTCTAAGTGGGTAGCCCTTCATAGAAGAAGGAAGCCCTGGACTCGAAGAATATCGCAGTAAGGCTTAAAAACCAGGTCAATGCATAAAACATTTCCTTCTTCCACGAAACTTAAACGAAATAAAAATCGTAGACGTAACTGTAACCGTTATTGCAACTGTTATCATACGTGTAATGAAACCATAACCGTAGCATTAACTCTTGCTTTAACTATAATTATGACCGTAACCGTAAACGTAAGGTTACGGTCATGTTGTCTAAAGTTACGGCAAGTGCAAGCATAATCGGAGCTTTCACGCTACCCAATAGGAATATGCTTCTTAAACGTTAATCTTTTCTGCCACCGTTACTGTAAGCATGATTGTAACCATAACCGCAATAAGGGGCGCAGACGTAACCGTCCCGCAGCGGGTTTGATGGCTTAGAATATAACCGCGACAGGTACGATTGTCATAAGAGGTGACTAGAATACGCAAATGATTCGCGGGGCTATGTAGCGCAACCGTTTCAGGTGGTTGTCAGCGCAATTTATAGCTTCACCAATAGAACAGTTAGCCTCACCTACCCGTGGTGAATCCTGTTTATTTAGCATCCAAGGATCTGGCGACCCCTGGTGGGGGCGGCAAGGTCCAGAAGCTTCAAGCTGGTACTATTAAATCGTTCCCAAGTTGCTCGTGCTTGTGCTTAAATGGCGCTTGTTACCGAAACGTACCGGATCTATATCCGCCAAAGGACCATCAACATCGATAACACCCCCAAAACCTTCGGGGAGTGCCTTTATCGCTACAAAAACAACGGAAATGTAACCTTAATCATAATTTGTACCGAAATTGTAAATGTATATCCGTAACCTTAATATATACCGTTGTTGTAAATGTCATTACCGTAACCTTAATATATACTGTTGTTGTAAATATTAATACCGTAACCGTAATATATACCGTTATTGTAACTGTAATAATTGTAACCGTAGCCTTTTGTTATACTCAAAAACCGAAACTTACCATAACCACAACCATAAGCGTAACCTTAACTGTTGGCTTTCATGTTTTCACATAAGAGAAATATCCATAATGGTTCAATCTATTGACTAATTAAGGTCAAAAATGGGTCAAATGATATTATTTGGGTACCAGTTTTTCCTAAAAAGGCTAGAGATTTGCCTTTCTTATTAATTTTAATGAATGAATATTCAATTCATCATTCTGTTTTATTAATGAAAATTTCGCCATAACTTTTCTGTTCAAATAGAAATGTACTAATTTTGTTAATCTCGAAAAACCCTCGCACACAACAAAAAAAAAAAACCCACAAAAAATATTAGCATGGAAACTCACAGCGATTTGTTGTAAAACGAAAAAGAAAATTAAAAAAAAAAAAACAAATAAAAAAACATAATTCCATTGTATTATTCTTAACCCATTTTTTGCCATATCTTTTTTGTGTCTCCTCATATTCATGCTTGTTTTCGCTATTTTCGTTTTCATGCAGACCGAAAATTTTGAAACTTTTTCTAGTTAAAATTTATGAAAGCTTAACCGCAGATTTTTGCTGCTCATTTCTCTGCTGGTTTGACTTTTATATGCATTTGTGTGCATGTGTGTGTACTACTAAGTACGCCGTCCCTAACTTAACATTCCTCCTCTGACTTCACATTCATTGGCCAATGCTACTCGCTTTCAAACAAGTATGCATCAACAATCCCAGTTAAATCTCATATAACCACAGCTCAGCTCAGTTTCAATAGTAAAACTTATGAAAACAAACACACGCCCAGTTGTTTAGTGTGAGCCTGTATGTGTGCTTATTACATATATAAAACAGCAATAAAAATATGCGGACCGAGCCTGACCATACTAAAGTTAACTAAATACTTTGTTATACTTTAAAAAGTGTCCCATTTCAAATCCTCTTTTAGTTTTGTCCTGCATTTGCCTTAATGCAATGTGTGTTTGTGTATGTGTAGGTGTGTTCGTGTGTGTATGCTGGGCTGTTAGTGTCGCTAAACTTTGCTAATATATTATTCTCAACTTGGCAACATTATTTAGTAGCAACACGACACGCAACACAATAACTCGGTTTTACTGACAGTAGTACAGTGGGTGTAGAGAGCGGCACATAAGGAGGCAGCGGATATCCGATACACTCCTACACACTTATACGCTTGAAGTGCTGGAAAAGTGTGCATGTATGCCAACGGGAAAACAAGTCAAATAGTGAAGTCACTTTTAGTGTGAAAATGCCCTGCAAAAATGTTGGCTGGAAAACTTTCATGTTACAGGATGTTGTTGGTGTGTTCGTCTTGTGTTTGTTTGTTGAACGTATTTGTGTATGTGTAGTGCTGAAGCCGGCATCGGATCAGCAGTTGGAAAAATTTGTACATTTTTAACTTTATGTAGCAACACGCATCATATGTGTGTTTGTAGGTGATTTCGGCAAAAGACGTTTAGGTCTCTTAAGCTGCAGTAATTCATTAGTTAGCCAGTTTATTTTGATAGTCTGAATAGCTGTAGAATATGTTGCCTTAGTTACGGCAAGCACATGTTTCAATTTAAGGTACCCCTAAAGGTTTGGGAAAGTCACTTGAAGGCTACTTAAGTTTTTACATTCAATTGTACTTTTGGTTTCATTGAAAATATAATAAAATCATTTGCGTATTTGTCGCCAAGTGCAAGTTAAGGATAGCTGGATAGTTGGATGAACTTTAAGAAAAGGCGCAATCTGTGAAGCATGAATGGTAAATGCCCCAATGAGGATGACTAAGACAAAATGTAGGTTGTAGTTGGCAGGATGTGCTAAGCGATTGGGACATGGAATTAAGCGCTCGATTGAAAAGTGTCAAAGGTCATGTGAAAGCCTTAAGAGCTTAAGTAAAAAATATTAGCATTTGTATCAAAAATAGAAGGCTGCAGCCTCAGGAGAGGAGTTTCTAAAAGAAATTTCATCACAGTGACAAAAAATATAGGAAGCAAAAACTGTAGGGTTTAACTGTTGAGCTCATAATTTCTTCCTGTTCTGCGTACGCCAGACTACGACTCCAGCTTTTAGAGGTGGCATACCTTCTAGATCGCGAAGCAGCAAGTGCGGTTGGTCTTAGAAACTTTTAGTGTGTGTCAAAGGGACGGATTTGTTTTTTTATTTATGCTAATGAAGTGTTCAGCTTAGTTATGAAACAAATTTCTGATATACTTGTTGGCGCATTCAATCTTAGTGTGTCCTAAAATATTTTTCTTGGTGCACCTCTCGGGATTACATCCATATTAGAACGTCGAAAGAATGCCCTAAACTAACTAATGCCTTGAATGACGGCAAAAAAACTTTGTGAAAAAAGAAAACTAGGATGTTTAGTGCTAAGCACCACGGCACTCATGAAACATCCGACAGCCTGTTCGCCTACATTAAACCAGCCACACAGGACGGTACTAGCATACTCTACGGCGTATCTTAAGCATCGCTATAAAGGGGAGCTTATGTTTTTTGGAACATATAATTACATCCAGTCACAGCGCCAGTACCTCTGGTAACTCATCGATTGAGCAAAATAATTAGCAACTAATCTCCACCCACGCTAGGCAGAAACGCAAGCTTGAAACCAGACAAACTCTTTACAAAATCCATACCTGCTTTGATAAACTCCACGTTCAAGGTGGTAAGATCCGCACATAATCTTACGGAGTTTAACATCTATTCACAGCGAGGCTCTAAAAGTGCTTAGCTCTAAAACTGTGCTATGTAGTGTAGTCGGTGAGTACCTAAAATCACGCGCAATTGCAGCACCCTCTTTTTCTATTAAGACTATTTGTGTATTAGAGAAACTATAACGCGATTGAGCATAACAAATGCTTAGCGACATGGCTAGGGTTTAGTAAGACCCATCACTCAATGCTGATTACCTCAGTATTCTGGAAAACTCCTACTACCCTGAAAGTGTTCAGGTGAGCTGCTCCACACAGTTAAAGCAGCGGCCACCCAACTTTCAACTTTAAAGAGCTACTTCACTCTTTAAAGCGACACTTCAGGAGAGCCTTTCTTAAAGCCAAGCAGTTTATCGATTACATAATACTAAAACATGAATAAACTGGAACTCAGTACTGCTGAGGAATGATAACAAGCTCCGCAGTATGCCCAATCTTCAGAAGTTGCTTTCGAAGGTAATAAAATCATCATACACTTAATTGGCCTTTTTTTATTGAAATAAAATTTAAAAAAATATAATCAAATCTTCAAAAACTACACATTAAAACTCATCGCACTTTCCCTTAATCATATTCAAAGTAACACTACCCACATTGCCCGATGCATTGTGCAACAATTCGAAAACGTGCATATTCGCACTGCCATTACGTGTAGCCTCATTTAACTCTTTTACAACATTCTGATACACATCGTAGCGTTCGTTATTCTGCCAATCATTTTTAAATTCTACATAGAAACGATGCACATCAAACAAACGCTGTGACATCACATCATAATGCAGCTGTGACTCATCTGGCGCAGCTGCTGTTGGCTCGGGCAACAATTTCGCCCAAGTCTCATGTAAATGCTCGAGAAACTCAAAATTACTAAATATAAACGTGACAAAGAGATCAAGTCCTTTGCTCTGCAATTTAGCCAAAATTACCGCCAAATCCTCATGTGCATATTGTGAATTTTTAAATTGCTCATAATCGGCTGAGAGATCCTTTTCAAGATATGCGTACAAACGATTGCGTTTCTCATAGAAATCATCAATGGCGAGTATTGCATCGATTTCCGTTAACAATTTGCTCAACTTTGTGGCGTGCAAAGCACGTGATGCATCATTTTGTGTTGCCGCTGCGTTGTCAACTGTTTCATCCTCCTCTGAAGCAATGTGTTTCTCTTCAACAACTTCCTGTAATAGTTTCCGTACGGTGAGTAAATAATCGTCGATTATCTCAGAGCCAGCTGATTTTATATTTGCATACAATGCGCTGCCAAAGCGTTCGATGTCGATGTGAGCCTTTGGGGGCGTGGCTGTGACAGTGTTAGCGCGCAATGGTGCCAATTTCACATTACTCCAATAGTTTGCATTTTGATGCAGTGGTAGGTGTGCATTGTTGTTGGGTGCTGCTGCTTTAGTTTGGTTTAAATTGTCACGGAACCAGAATTGTCGACACAAATTATACCAACGTAATTGGCGTAGTTCCTCTGCACTTTCATCTTGCAATTTCAGCAATTCGTGTTTCAGTTTATTTAGGAAATTCAAATTGCGTAATGTATAAAAGTTCTCTACGCTATGTGCTTGTTCTTGCTGTTTTATATCTAGCAACTGTTTCAGATAAACGATTTTCGGCACCAACAGTGATGAGCTTGCGGCCGACTCAATTTTGGTTGCATAAACAACAAAGTCTTTGTTGGTGCGCAACTCTTCCAATAGACGATTTAAATGATCGCTAGCGGCTGTGTCGACCAAATCGTTGAGTTCTGCAATGAAATGGCTTTGAAATGTACGGTCCTTTATGTCGGTATGTTGAGTTAGGTAGATTTGTTTGGCTTTGGTAGCGCCACGCTAAAGGAATAAGAGAGCTGGTCTTTAATGAGGTTTTAATTATTTTACTTGAAATTTTAAGTGTTTACCACAATGTGCGGCGGAATACTTAGTAGGAGCGCGAAAATAATGACTTTGTGCATAATTTTTCTTTTTTTTTTTAAGTTGAGATCTCAAACCAAAATTGTATATTCTTTAAAGGATTTGCGTGCATATATAGTAACCCACTTTATTTTTTCTTATTTTGAAAGACTTTTTGAAAACGTGAATAAAAAACTTTAAGCAAGGTGCATACAATTTCAATTAATATTTTAGCACAAATAAAATTTTGAATCTTATTTTATTAAGTGTTTTCCGTTCTTTAATTTTCCATTTGACTGCTTCCGAACTGTTCACTTGAATATCGCTTATAACTGTGTTTACATGTTCTTGCTGGAATTCCAGTTGAAGCTTGGTTTACCGATCCCAATGTTGCCAACTAAGCGCTATGTGAGCTCCATTTAGTTGTTTTTTGAAAATGGATTTTAAAAAGCAGTCAAAGTGTTGTATCTAAAATGGTGTAGGACTATTTTTTCAAAATGAGCCGGTTAAATTCATATTAAATATATGGGAAATTTCGAGTTCTCCGGAAACCAATAAAATACATATTTCATGGAAAAGTGCTTGTAGACCCCCCTTTTCTTGGCAAACTAAAAAATAGCAAAACATTTCATGAAAGGGATGGCAGAATTCATTTAAAAGTACATCAATACAGCCGCCCTATCTTAAAGAAATAAGTTCAGAACTCCCTGTTAAGGGTTGCTGAGTTTCTCATTAAAATACTTGCACTGTAAACAACCTTTATCATTATAAACACAACATACTCAGACAAAGTGATTAATAGGTTTTTGAGGAAGGTTGTTCCGAAATCGTATACCGAGATATCGGACTGACTAATTCCTACTTAAAAACTTTAGAAAATCGAGATATTATTACCAATTTCTTGGGCTTGGCTATAAGGCCGAATCTTCTGAAAGTGATGCATGGACGAAATATGTATAAAATAGGTTAATACATCGCCCTCGATTATATAGAAGAATTTAAAAATAAAGCAGAATGCATTTCTAGTTTCTAGTTTGATTCGTTTTTTAAATCAACATGTTGGCAACTTTACTACACTGAACTTTTAATCGCAAATTCATTTATATATTTATTCGCTTTTGGTTTACTTATTATGGGTTCAATACGGGGGTTAAGCTCGTCACTCAGCATCATAAAGCCTTTATCAGTACTTGATAGTGATAACGACAGTCGCCTGCTCCACATATTTATTTAACGATTTGTTTTCATATTGAATTAGAGTTTGCAAATACTGCAGACAAACAAATAAATAGTATTATTTTTTTAAATAATTTTTGACATTGGCCTAGCTGAAGGTTTAAAAAATATACGAATTTCATATTTGAAAATTGTATAATTTCTTTGATATACATACATGCACGTGATGTTAAAAGTCTTATCATTTACTTTAAACAAAAATTTAAACATAAAAACAAATAATCTATAATTCAGCTCTGAAGATAACATTGCTTTTGCGCACTTACAAACGTTTTTTTATTTGCACACAGTAAGAAATATTGGTAGCAAAAGCGAAAATTAGGTTAGTGGACCCGAATGAGCAAACATTCCGACAAATTTGTAGCATTATGATTAATTCAAGTGAGTTTGGTGTCAGGAAACAAATTTGTTTAGTAATTTCAATAGAACAGGAACCGCTGGTATCGAGTTTACACTATTCTGTAAAAATGACAGATTACACGGGTCAACACAAAATTTGACTTTGACTTCAAAACATTAAATTTCAATTCTTTAGGTCGTAATTTGACGAAAAAAATATATATGGCATGAAAAAGTTAGCTTTCCTATTTAGGAAACCGCTTGAACGAAATTTTTCAAAGTCTGTGGTTTTAATTTTTACTTGAAAATGAAACAATTCAAATAAATATTTTTATTAAGTTTTAATATCGAAATAACTTTAAAAAAATTGGAAAATGATTTAGAAGTGTACAATTTTATTTTTTCTTTTATGTTCATAAGTACTATTCATCAATAAACCCCAAATATAATCTCCTATCATGTTTTCATTATATTGGCCCTGATAACGTTGTTCGAAGCAGAGCCTCAAAGCTCTGCTTTACTTTTTGGCAAATTTAAATCTCTAATCAAATCATTAAAATCTTCAGTAGTGATAAAATGATGTTTTGGTTGTACTGGTGTCGGTAAAAACTCCTTATCGGCATTGCTTTTATAAGAACTAAGAGATGATCCACTTCTCTGCGATAATTTTTTCGGTAGCTCTGATACTGGTCGTGTCAGATCGTGTGCGACTGGAGGAGAAGAAGAATCAAAAGCAGGATATTCGGTAGGTTTTGCATTTTTATCTCTACGTCCTTTACCCGGATTCACAATGCAAAAGTAGCAGGCTTTAACGTGGTCTTTTGGTTCTCGCCAGATTATTGGTGTTGTAAGTTTCATAGATCTTTTCTCATCTCGATACCAACCTAAAATATAGAAAGAGAAATCAATATGTCTACATACTTTATTTCATTTACTATTTAAATAAAATTTGCTCACCTTCCAAACATCTTTTACAATAACTACAAGCAACATGTGGAGCGCATGTCTTGTATTGGTTCCAAACAGGACAGTCAAAATATGCTTCGTAGGCTTCACAGAGGATGAGAGATGTTTTTAATTCATATTTTATATCTCGAACTTCAGTAAAACGCCCACATATATAACAAAAAGCATCCGCTTCATATTTAGACTTTCGCGACGACATTTTAGATTATTCTAGATTTGTACAAAAAACCTGATTGTTGTTTAGTTCTCACTCTATCGCCATGAGTATTGTTACTATACCTACTACGGAATCAAACTTTATACCGAAAAAAGGTATTTTCTTTTCGTTTTTGTTTATAATAAAACAGAAAATCATGAAATAAACTTTAGGACAAAGAACAAATTATTTTTTGTAGTTGTTTTATCGATCAATCCTATTGATTTTTCTGCTAAAAGAACTGATTTCAAAGGCAATTTGCAATTTTGCAAACAGCTGTTAATAGTATGCAAATAGAGCAGCCAAGTGTGAAGAGAAACTTACGCTCACGGCCCTCACTGCTTTTTGCTTATGACTTTGGCGACGCAGAAATCTGTGACATATCAACCGCCTTAACGGTTACTCTAATTTTGACTAATCTCTGTTATTTTAACAATTTCTGCGGTATTCTCATAGTGACAGTAATCAATCTAATAGAGCTACGACTTACGTGGAATAAAATTTTTTTGTTGTTTTGACTCTTGAAGCGGTCAATTCAGAAACAAGAAATTGTGCGAAGTTGATTCAACAGTTATTTGTGATGAATAAAAATCAACAGATATTTCGGTTGTATTGGCCCACTTTTTTTATAAGTGTAGCAATTCTCAACAAGCTGATAAAGCTTACTTTTTATAGTGACCCGGCTGTGTTTTTATTTTTTAATGATTGTTTTCCCACAGCTCATACCAAGTTAGACATCACTGAGAAAATAACTTCCATATTATATTATTTGCGCCACCGTGGTGTGATGGTAGCGTGCTCCGCCTAACACACCGTATGCCCTGGGTTCAAACCCCTGGCAAAGCAACATCAAAATTTTAGAAATAAGGTTTTTCAATTAGAAGAAAATTTTTCTAAGCGGGGTCGCCCATCGGCAGTGTCTGGCAAGCGCTCCGAGTGTACTTCTGCCATGAAAAGCTCTCAGTGAAAACTCATCTGCCTTGCAGATGCCGTTCGGAGTTGGCATAAAACATGTATGTAGGTCCCCAATTTGTAGGGAAAATCAAGAGGAACACGACGCAAATTGGAAGAGAAGCTCGGCCTTAGATCTCTTCGGAGGTTATCGCGCCTTACATTTATTTTTTTTTATTATATTATTTGAGAAGCTCAGCAAGTGTCGAGGAAATTTACACATTCGTGATGAAAAAAATAGCAATAGTTATGGTATGACAAAGAAAGAGCAAAAAAGAACAACTGATATACGATTAGCCAGCAACCAGATACAAACAAATCCCGAATAACTACGAACTTTATTTTGAATTTTGTTTTAAATTTTCATCCTTCGTTTATAACAGAAAATTTGGCTGCACTATGTTAGGTTGGAGTTCGAAGTTATCTGAATTTTGATCTGAAAGCCTAGTTGGATAACTGGATTTTATCTTGTCGTGTATAGGGTTGCCGGGATAGTGACTTGCCGAGATTTCTGAAACTAAGAACAATCAGGCGCTTCCACAGAAATTTAATCGAAAAGCGTCAAAATATTAATAGTCAGCGAAGATTCGTATTGATAATTTAGTGAAGAAGCCACAAATCATTAAATTTATTTTTTTGAAGAAGACAATATGTACCTAAGTATGCACTTAAGTGTACCCTCAAAGAGCTAAGACTTACGTTGATGTTCATCTAAATTCAAATTGATCCCCAAGTGATTCCCAAATAATCACGAAGTGGTCCAAAACTAACCTCAACTAATTCGGAAATCAATATATTTCGAATTATCATCTACATATTACGAAATTACTCGAAACTATCCACCAAAATCGCTTTAAAGGATCCAAAAGTAGTCTCCAAAATTATTCCCAAATTATTCTGAAAAGTCCCTCAAGTGATCCTGACGCGATCCAAAATTCACCTGAGATAAACCCGATACTAACCCAGAAATATTTCCCAAAATGTTTCTCAAATATTTACCACACACCGAAATATTTCCCAAAACCATTAGGAAATAACCAAATTACCCCCAAAGAATCCTTAAATATCCGAAAAAGATGACCTTGCAAAGTGCCGAAATAATCGCTGAGACCATTCCGAGAGAATCCGGAAATAACACCCGGAACGACCCTGAAACTACATCGGAAAACTCTTAAAAACGTTCCCATTTGACTCCGAAATTATCTCCAATCGTCGCTTAAACCATCCCGAAATTGTCCCTTAAACCTACAGTGACTGGCTCCTAAATAATCCCGAAATTACCACGAACGACCAACAGAGCGCAAACAATACAATAGAAAATAGGAACAGCATATTCTTCGAAGTTTCTGTTTTGCTATTTGCTTCGCTCTTAAGAACACGACGTAGCTCACAGCAGAGCCAAAGTAATTCGTTCCATATTTTACGCTATGGCTCTGCTCTATGCTCTTGTTATTTATGCTCAGAGCCCAAGCAGTAGCGAAAAGAAAAACTCAAAAACAGAATAGGCTTTCCAATCACTATTCAAAAGAGTAGTTCTAATCGTTATTATACATAAATAACCCTTTTCTTATGATCATCATGTAAAACAGTTCTTTTTAAAAGAACTTGATGAGAGCTGTTGTTAAAAATATGTATTATTATTGTAGCCCTAATAGCTTATATCGAACAAAATGCATGGAAGAACTCCCAGCGCCCATGTGAAATTTTGCACCTGAAAATATGCTTAAAAACTTCTCATAACCTACGATTTATCACCCCACAATTTAATGGTGTTCCATTTCAAGGTAATTGAAACCAAAATTTAAATTCCCTCCCCTTACACTCATACATATATTAGCAACTATTTGTGGTATCTACGTATACATATAAATTGTGGAAAATTGCACTAATTAATTCCAAAAAAAAGAAAAAAGTTGGTTAAAATGTTCTCATCTTTTTTTTATTAAGTATTATGCGCTTGCAAGTAAGCAAATACACGTAGTTTCGGTTTAATTAGATGGTACAAACAATGGCCAAGAGAAAAAGTGCAGACGCACGTACATTTTTAGCAACGAATAGTTATCTCTGCCAAGAAGAGAGAAAATGAATGTTCGTGCGTAATTACACTAAAGCATATGTGTTTAGTCAAGGAGATATATGAGCGCACATATAAGGGTGGTACATAAAGATAAAGTTGTATTGTTCACCCCACAGAGCGCTGGTTTCTATCAGTACAAAAAGGTCCATATCCTTTTTGAAGTTGCAGCTTTCCGTAGCGAGTTGGTGGCATTGCTTGCGCTCTTGCGTCGAATGACATTTGTGTGTCAGACACGATGTGGTGCCATTGGCGCTCTGAACACTTTGTTTAAGCTGCGGTTTATTTTGGCTGTTTTTACAAAGCAAAATAAAATTATTTTTATTAAGAAAAGCTGTCTTTCTCAGTTAACAAAGGGTAACGTTTTTAATATAAATTCAAGTAAAGAATCCAAGTTTTTGCGGAACCAGGGTAATGGTTGTTGTTGTTGTTAATGGTAATGGTGATGACTTTGCTTGATAAAGCGCAGTGTGAGCTGTGGGTGATAAGAGATGCGAAAGTAAGAGAGAAACAACAGACTTCAGTGCATTTGAGGATGAAGCCCCGAAAAGCCTATTTTCCGTAACTATCTTTTCTTCAATAACATCCTAAGAAGTATTTGCAGGTATAATTTCATGGTTACAGCACTCAGCAGCAGATGTTTATGTAGTAATTTTACTTCAGTTTTCTTTCCCGCTGGCATATTTTAAAGCAGATCGCTATTTAAAAAGGAATAAGTATTTTGTTGAGGCTGAAGCTTACAGAATAAAAAAAAAATTATTGTCAACTCAATAACTGAACACCGCCGTATAGCGGAATTAAATGAAAAAGTTAAGAGCACAAATAAACAGACTGAAGTGGGAAATAGGGCGAGAGAGATATAGTAGGAAAAGATAAATTTTGCGCTTCCTAAGGCAGTCGGTTCTATGTACCGGGGCGACTCGCGATTTTTCCCGACCAAGGACTGTCATTTCAGTGTAACCCCATTTAATTTAACCCCATAAATTTTGGAAAATACTTGAGAGGGAGGAGGTCAGAAAAGATAATCACAGAAAAAACACAGGAATAGGTTAGAAAAAAGTAGAGGATATGCTTACATATGAATTGGAATAGAAATAGAAATAGAAGAAAGAAATATGAAAAAAGAGATGAGTATAGTATGGGCGAAAACGATTGGTGGTAGAAGGAGGAAAAATAGGGCTACTTAGATTTACGGTCTTTAGGTAAGTGTTCTCATGAAATCTGACAAATATATTCATATGAAAACAGCGCCATCATAAATAACAACAACTGCTTTATCTGAATTGGAAATGTCTTACGGAAATATTATGCGTTTGAAATTTATTTTCTAACAGTTGACCACCCTATTAACCACACACATAAAAGCATATGTGTGTTTGTTAGAGCGACAATTTAAGCCAAATGAAAGCGATGAACTTTTAGTGTAAATTGGGCCAAAAGCCTGTTAGTCGACCAGAATAACATACATAGTTGAATGTCAAAGCATGACCCGAGTGGGAAGAGATAAACCAAACTACTATTTGACTGTCCGGCAAGGTGGCAAGTTGGTCGTTCACAAGGAAGTTGCTGAATAGCAGAATTTTTGTAGTTGAGAAGAGTAAAATAAATAACAAAAGAAAACAATATGTGCAAAATTAGAAATGTTTATCACAATTTTATCTACTAATTTATTTGGATGTATGTTTAGTTGAGATGGTGTTGAAGGACAGGTGTTACAGACGTTCAGGTTTTAAAAGGAATATAGGTGAATATAACAGGAAAATTAGTAGCACAGTTAAGCTTAATTGTAGAATTAGTTTCCGTAACTAACCCCCCCCCCTGTGGAAAAAGTTTTATAAAGTTTTATTTAAAGCTTTTATGCTTTCGGGAGTCTCAGCATAGTATTGTAACTGATTGGACATCGACGTAGGGTTGCTGGTATAACTTTAAAATATACAGCTAAAATTGGAGCTTACCAACTTCGAATGTTCAGATGTTGATGGGAAATTTACCGATTTAGAAACATAGGACTGAAAAGACACCCACGGACTTAGTAACGTCCCAAACATTAGAAAATTTTGTACAATGACCTAACTTTGATCTTCATGTCGGCTTCGGTCATAGCTAAGAGCGAGGAATGAGAACAACAGATATTGTTGAATGTGAAGATCTTTAGCTGGTGGTGAACGCATTAGGTTGTGGAAACATATACTAAAATAGATAAATGACTGTTATAAAAATAAGTTTGAAAATATGGTTTAAGTATGTATGTAGCCAACTACGTCAACCAAGATTTTTCCAATGCTCATACAATTTTCGTGATACCTCTTTCGGATCCGAAGTTGCCCCAAGATTATCCTGAACACAGTCCGTAACTATAGAGTAATAATCCTGAAAATAATGCTGAAATAATGCGTATATAGTTCTGAAACTACCCTGAATTGATCCCACAAACAAAACTGAAATGATCTTACATGAAAATTACAAGGTCTATATAATTCATATCTATATGCATAACAAGTAAGGAAGGCTAAGTTCGGGTGTAACCGAACATTACATACTCAGCTGAGAGCTTTGGAGACAAAATAAGGGAAAATCACTATTTAGCAAAATGAACCTAGCGTAACCCTGGAATGTGTTTGTATGGCATGGGTTTCAAATGGAAGGTACTAAAGAGTATTTTAAAAGGGAGTGCACCATAGTTCTATAGGTGGACGCAATTTCAGGATATCGCCATAAAGGTGGGCCAGGGGTGACTCTAGAATGGGTGTTGTAGGATATGGGTATCAAATTAAATGTATTAATGAAGGTTTTAAAAGGGAGTGGCCTTTAGTTGTATATGTGAAGGCGTTTTCAAGATATCGACCAAAGTGTGGATCAGGGTGACCCAGAACATCATCTGTCGGGTACCGCTAATTTCTTTTAATATGTCATACCACGAACAGTATTCCTGCCAAGATTCCAAGGGCTTTTGATTTCGCCCTGCAGAACTTTCTCATTTTCTTCTACTTAATATGGAAGGTGTCACACCCATTTTACAAAGTTTTTTCTAAAGTTATATTTTGCGTCAATAAACTAATCCAATTTCCATGTTTCATCTCTTTTTTCATATTTGGTATAGATTTATGGCATTTTTTTCATTTTTGGTAGTTTTCGATATCGAAAAAGTAGCCGTGGTCATAGTCGGATTTCGGCCATTTTTATAACAAGATAAAGTGAGTTCAGATAAGTACGTGAACTAAGTTTAGTAAAGATATATCGATTTTTGTTCAAGTTATCGTGTTAACGGCCGTGGCTTCAACCGATTTCGCCCATTTTCACAGAAAACAGTTACCGTAAAAAGCTATGCACCTACCAAATTTCGCAAGGATTGGTAAATTTTTGTTCGACTTATGCCCTTAAAAGTATTCTAGACGAATTAAATGAAAAAGGGCGGAGCCACGCCCATTTTGAAATATTCTTTTATTTTTGTATTTTGTTGCACCATATCATTACTAGAGTTGAATGTTGACATAATTTACTTATATACTGTAAAGATATTAAATTTTTTGTTAAAATTTGACTTAAAAAATTTTTTTTTTAAAGTGGGCGTGTTCGTCATCCGATTTTGCAAATTTTTATTTAGCTCACATACAGTAATAGGAGTAACATGCCTGTCAAATTTCATCATGATATCATCAACGACTGCGAAATTACAGCTTGCATATCTTTTAAATTACCTTCTTTTAAAAGTGGGCGGTGCCACGCCCATTGTCCAAAATTTTACTAATTTCTCTTTTGCGTCATAAGGTCAACGCACCTACCAAGTTTTATCGCTTTATCCGTCTTTGGTAATGAATTATCGCACTTTTTCGGTTTTTCGAAATTTTCGATATCGAAAAAGTGGGCGTGGTTGTAGTCCGATTTCATTCATTTGAAATAGCGATCTGAGATGAGCACCCGGGAACCTACATACAAAATTTCATCAAGATACCTCAAAATTTACTCAAGTTATCGTGTTTACGGACGGACGGACGGACGGACATGGCTAAATGGATTTCTTTTTTCGCCCAGATCATTTTGATATACAGAAGTCTATATCTATCTGGATTAGTTTATGCCGTTACGGATTACCGTTATGCGAACAAAGTTAAATCAAATTCTGTGTGTGTGTGTGTGTGTGTTCCCTATGGAAACGTATTTCCCACACTTCAATCATCAGCAAATTTTATCTGTAGGTTCCTTCGATCAAGAAGAATTTCAGAACTAAGAATTTTAAATAAAAATTTTTTTTTCAATTTCTCTTGAGCAACTGGGGGGTGCGACAAATTTTGTATGTCAGCAAAAGTTACTCATACGCCATATACGTTCTTAAGTGCAGAAATTTTTTTGGTCATAGCATTTTGAATTCACAAAAAGTTAAAGCGATTGCATTGAGTGATTTAAAAGTTTTTATTAAATTTAAGCATTCCATTGTAAAAATAGCTGTCTATATGAGATGATAGATAAAAATTGTGCTGCTAAAATATTTTGATTAAGTTATGAGATTTTGAGTATGCATTATGTGCGATAAAATACATTTTGAAAAATAAAGCAAATAATGATGAATTAGAAGAATGAGGAATCTGAAAAAAAAGAAGGAGAGAGGTAGAGGGTGTAAAAAAAGTAGAAGGAGAGATAGGAAATTATAAAGGGTAAGAATGAGAAAAATTGGGAGATACCGTTTGAAGAAGAACAATAAAATCTTTATATACTGATTGCTTGACTTTGAGTAACGGAAAGGAATCTTTGTATCTAGATTAGTATCTGCCCAACCCGAGCAACGCCGGTTACAATGCTAGTGTAAAATATCTATGAAGAGAACAAGGGGAAAAAGGTAAGGGTGATATTTTGGTTGCCCATTTTCTCAAAATTGTCTAGGCCACGATCAATATTAACATTATCGCTCATTTATTTGAAGGCCTGTATATACTTTTAAAAAAATTGGTCAGGTCATTCCCCCGGAAGTATCAACTTAGTTTATCGAATATCTAAGTCTTATTGGCTTAGTGGCTTGGGAACCAGCATCAAACTCAGCAACAACATCAGCACTGAAATTCAGCGTAGAATCAATCTTGCCAATAAATGTTACTTTGGACTAGGTAGGCAATTGAAAAGTAAAGTCCTCTCTCGGCGAACGAAAATCATACTGTACAAGTCACTTATCGTACCCGTCTTGCTATATGGGGCAAAAGCATAGACCATGACAACAGCAGATGAAGCGGGAGTGTTCGAGAGAAAAGTTCTTCGAAAGATTTATGGACCCCTACGCGTTGGCGGTGGCGAGTACCGAAGGAGATTTAATGACGAGCTGTACGAGCTATACGCATACATCCAGCGAATTAAAACGCAGCGGCTGCGCTGGCTAGACCATGTTATGCGAATGAATGATGATGCTCCGGCCAAGAAAGTGTTTCTATCAGAACCCGCCTATGGAAGCAGAGGTAGAGGGCGGCCCCCATTCCGTTGGAAGCGCTAGGTGGAAAACGATTTAAACTCCCTTGCTGTGACCAATTGGCGCCGGAGCGAAGGAGCGACTGGCGCGCCTTGTTGGACGGCCATAACCGTTTAGACGGTTAAGCGCCAATTAAGTAAGTAAGTAAGTAGTGGCTTATACTCGTATAAATGATAGTTTGGAATATGTATGTAACCAAATTATCAATCTCTATATAAATTTGGAAATGTGGGCAGTGCCAATTACTTATCTCTCCCCAAATATTTCAAGCAGCTTTCCAAATTTTATATAGAGATTCTTTATATAAGCGAATTGGCAGAGAGGTAATGGTAGAGGTACGTAAGTAGAAGTGGGAAGCGCTACACAGGTAATGGGGAAAAAGACAGGAATAGGAAAGAAGATTTCATATGGATATGAAGATATACCGGAAAAGTGATAATGCAAGGATAAACAACCATCTTAATTATAGGGAAACCAATTTTCAAAGACAAAACCGATTGCTGGGCATGCTAGTTTATAATAGGGCTATTCACGTCAGTATGATTATCAGTTTATCTGTTTAAAAACTAATCCTCTCTAGTGCACCTTTTGTTTTGTAATTAAGCAAGAAATATAACAATAGAAGCAAATAATCTAATATTTGTTCCAATAAAGAATTTCAGCCGAAAATTTTGTTGAATTTTATTGCGGTCGGAAAATTTTAAAAATGGTAGAGTAAAAAAATTGTAGATCAGTGCACCAACTAAAATTTTTTGATTTAGCAGACAAGAAGTTAACATTTTTTTTCCTGATTTAATCTTGAGTTCTTTTATTTTATATAAATTAAATTATTTGAGATTTAGCAAGTTATGATTTCACTACAAAACAAATAACTGTTTGTTTTTCCTTAAATTTCGCTTATTAAGTAGCGACTTTAATGAGGTTCTTAAAACTTTCCCATTTCAAAATATATTTACAAATATGTTTGCATACTAATTCGTATTTTTGATACTTTATTTGTGATCCTTAGGGCATAAACTTATTCAATTTACATAAATTTTCCAGGTCATAAATCAAAGGCTATTGGTAAAATATATAAACAATTTACGCATTTTACTAACACACATACTTATATATTCGATAATTACATGCATTAGCACAACTACGTAGTTATATTTGAAAGTGTATATATATTTACATATCAATCTATTTACATAGTTGTAACATATTGTAATCCATTGAAGTAGAAAATTTACTAAATTGTTGCCAAAACAAACCACAACAATGACACCAAAACCGCATATAACTTAATACTTGTAACAACAATTCAATCAACCGACGGTACAAGACACAGGATAAGCTTTTGCTCAGATTGTTTAGAATGCTTTTATTATTTTCATTTATTCACAACTCACAACATCTACCTCAATGCCCACAAGCCACTTATCCCGTAACGTAGGCGTGGTACCAACAAGAGCATTATATCCTTTCGTTGCTAGCAACCAAAAGGCATACATAATGTTGAGTGTTTGTTTTGTTGCTTGGTTGAGGCAAATGTCTTTATCATTAAGATGAACATCTGTGACCACTCACATATTAAGTTAAATATTGTATTTGTGTGTGTGTGTGTGTGTGGTGTATGTGTGTGTGTGTATGTGTGTGTGTGTGTGTGTATGCAAATGGTACATTTGGACATTTATAGCATTTGTTTACATATCAAAATGTTTGTATTTCTTCATATGTACATATTTAGATTCTGTCAACAACTCAATAATATTGCAATTAATTATTTGCCAAAATCACTAGAGCACACAAAAACACAATATTTGTAGCTAAATACTTAAAATAATAACTAAATCAAATTTTTGTGGGTCTGATGTTATGCGGAGGTGTGTGTGTGTGTTGCAAATGCGGTAGGTGATGAATCTGAATTTCGATAAGTACACACATAATACAAAAATGTTATTCGTTTTGAAGATATAAGCTTCATATTTTTATAGATTAAGCAGAATTGGTGAACTGTAAAATCTCCTGTCAATGTTAGGAAAGCGCTAGTTGGGTTAAATTTTTATAATTTTTTTGTTAATTATAATGCTCGGAGCTTGGTCTAACTGAGAAACTTTTTTCTGGTTATGTCTCATGCTGCTGATGCCTGCAAGGACACCCTAAAACATTCTTAATTTTTCTATATTTTTGCGAGCCGTTTTTAAAAATGTATGGGAATTTAGAGTATACACAATCACTTTTTGCGGATTCTCTGACTAATTAGGTATCAGCGTATTTTATTTATTAATATATTTGATGTGTAGTAGGTATATCTCTCTGAGTTGTCAGAACTTGTACAAGATTCACTAACGTAAAAATTGCCTAATTTTAGGCGCACATAATCGAAAATTTTGGTACTAAATTTTCCAGACGAATAAAGACAACCTTATTGAACGCTGTGTGAATTTGCAACTCCAAAATTAAAAAAAAAATTCTACACGTTGAACGGTAATTGGTAATTGGTGAATCTGGTCCTTTGTCTGCTATAAATTTGGTACGTTCCACAAATAAGCATCATTAAGGTAACTAGCTTAACCATCTAGGGTGCTATTTGATACTGTAACGAATTTTGGGAAATTCCTGATTATTTTGCAACTTCGTTGACAGAATCTCGAATCTCTGAACTTTCGAACAAATATCTCAAATATTCAGTATAATAAAACGTTATTTATTAAGACTACTTTGGGAGTAGTATTTCACAATTACATTAATCGCATACTTCACTAAAGCGTTTTAAAGTCACACCGATCAATGTTTGTACTTATGATCCAGTTTGGTTCATGCTCAGTACGTATTAAACTACAAAAAATACTAGAAATTAGTAAGATAGTGGCCGCAGTGCTTCTTTTCATTGTAAAATAATAGTTTATTTGTTATTTTTCATTCACTAAAATAAAATAAAAACTTAAATAAACCGATAATATAAAGTTGTTCATGAAACTACCTTCAAGCCATGTTCCAAAAAGTAGCAGCCACTCTTTCCTCAAATTATCGTCATGTTCTATGCAAGTCAGCTCTAAGCAGGTTTTATTTTAACCACATTTCCACATCTGTAGAGTTCCCAGCTTTACTTTTGACCTAAATGGACTTAATATCATTTTAAATCTTTAAACTGTCTTCGCTATTTTCTGGAAAAGATCGTAACTTCGATATTATTGTTTACCTATTATTTTAAGTTTGAAAACGTTGCAACTGCACTTGTCAATGAGGTAATTCACTTGTTCTGCTCATTTCTTAAAACGTACTTTTTTGACATACGCCTGTTTGCCTGTCAAGTACAGATATAATATGATATTTTAATTGAAATATTATTATCCCATATTGCATCGCTTGATCAAATAGACCATTATGTCCCATGAAAGCACAAACCTGAGTATGTATGAAGCTTTACGTGGAGTATTCGATATAGATTATGTTTTCTGGAAATTCTCACATACACATACAATGAAAGTATAAGTTAACACCACACACATTCAAACTTCACAAACATTCACATAGTGGGTTGCCTGCATTCTCTAAGTCACATCGCAGCACACGAGAATGCGATAAACGCTGACTAAGCATATTCACATCATGGGAACATTACTGGTGATATGATATCAACAACATAAGCCACCTGCATTCTTCACTCCAGTTACAAAAGCGCATGCATATGAAATAAATGCTGATGCCTCACTACCGCTCCGTGGGAACATAGTTCACACTGCCAGTACTGCGCATACCTTAGCTTCATATTTCTATACGAGCATCCAACAAACGTCAACCGCGCGTCACCAGCGGATGGGAACATTGGCAGTGATACGATACCACTGCAACATATGAAAATACCAACAACGATGCGACGCCGCTGCAATTGGGCCGTCGTTAAGAATTAATAAAAAGCCATACTAATATAGTTTTAAGTGCAGTTGAAGTTCAGTTGTATTTCAGTTGTATCTTGCTCATGTAAAAGTAATAAAGTGAAAAACACCGGCATAAGCCGCAAAAAAATAATTTTTTTTTAAGTTTTAAACCCACAACGGGTTAACTGGCGCCCAACGGCCCAGTCGCGAGTTAAAAGGCCCTAAAGTAGTGCCCCGCGAATTTAACGCTCCAAAAGGCCCTAAAGCAGTGCCTCGCAAACAGATTCGCGGAAAACTCATCGCGACAACGGGAATCCACAAGTGAATAGCTTCAGTAGAAGAAAGTCACGCACCCACGCAGAGTGCGCATCGAGGGAACCAGAGTAGCAGAGAATTTCTATAACTATCGAGAAAAGATGCAAAAAGGACCAAAAACCCTCTACGCCGTGGGACTAATGTAAGAAATAATTAAATTAGAGTAATATATAGTTAACCAATAAAGATAGAACTAAGTTAAGTGAAGTGAAAGTGAAAGTGAACTGCTATCGTTAAACAATTTTTGTTTTTACTAACTTGCGAGGTCGGTAAGCGAATGAGAAAAATGGCTCAGAATAATATACTTAGGCCTCCACTCCTAAATACAGGAGCAACAGCTGCCTCAACAGCACCTGCAAACCTTTCCCCTCCCCAAGCCGTAACAACGACCGAGGAATTTAGGGAAGTTGTAAGAAGCACCCTAACCGAAATCCTTCAGACCGACGCTTCAGTCCTGACCAGAATCAGTGCTCAACCCCCTTTGCTAACTGATCAGACAATTGACGAGAGGTTCAGAAATAGCATTTCCGACATGGACAAAATCCCTGACGTCGTCCGTTCCCTAAGAGAGTTCAGTGGAAACCCTACTGAGTTCAGTAGTTGGAAGAAGAGCGTAGAAAGAGTACTAAAAATTTACGAACCCAGTGTAGGTACTCCAAAGTATTTTGGTATCCTGAACATTATCAGAAACAAAATTATCGGTGGTGCAGATGCCGCGCTCGAAGCATACAACACCCCGCTCAATTGGAAGGCAATTTCGCGTTGTCTTACAACGCACTACGCCGACAAGAGGGATCTCAGCACCCTCGAGTACCAAATGACCTGTCTCATCCAAGGACGGAAGTCGGTACAGGAGTTTTACGCAGAAGTTTACAAGCACCTATCTCTCATCCTCAATAAAATTTCCTGTATGGAAATTAACGACGAAGCAATGCGTGTACTCACCAATACATATCGCGATAAAGCACTAGATACCTTCGTAAGAGGATTATCAGGTGACCTCTCCAGGCTTCTCGGCATGAAAGAACCTGCAGACTTACCCGAAGCATTACATTTATGCACTAAATTAGAAAACCAAAACTTTAGGTCTATACATGCTAACAACCAATATAGCTTTCCGAAGATACTGAGTTCACCTGCAACCCCATTCGACACCCACCAAAAACCTTCTATTCCCGCAAGGAAGTTCCAACACGGAAATTATCCCTTCTACCCACAGCTCGCCCACATACCTCAACCAACCCCTCCCATGATACAGTTCCCCCCACAGTTCAAGCATACCTCATATCAACAACCCATATACCAACAACACATATACCGACAGCCCTATCCTCAGTACTACTATGGGCAAGGTGTACCTCCTGGTAGACCTCTTAACAATAAACCACCTCCAAGACCAACTCAGCCAAAGCCGCCGGTACCAATGGAAGTAGACCAGTCGCTGAAAACGAGGAATGTTAACTACATCAACAGACCTAACGACAACAATGATACGTCGAAACGACCACCGCCCACGCAATCCCATCAACACATTAGGAATTTCCCGAACAAAGTCCAACGTGTAAACCATATTTCCCCAACCCTCGATTCCACCACAACCGACTCTGGCCAATACGAAGGCGACACCAACACATACGATCCGGAGAGCGAGGAACAATCATGGCAGGACTACTACAACACTTACGAACAACAGGAGCACCAGTATCGCCAAGACGACGCAAACGAATACGTGGACGTTCATTTTTTAGATTAACTCCCTCATCGCTTCCTTACTTTGAATGTAAAACAAGCGATGGCAGAATACTTAAATTCCTTATCGACACTGGTTCAAACAAAAATTACATTCAGCCCGCGTTAGTTACAAACCCTAAACCAAATGACAGCGTGTTCTTTGCAAACTCCGTAGGCGGAAAAATAAGTGTATCACATCATACCGAACTTAACCTTTTTGGCCTTAGAGATAAAAAGCTAAAGTTCTTTATCCTACCAACCCTGAAATCCTTTCACGCCATAATTGGCAACGACAGCTTAAAACAACTCAAAGCTGTTATTTACACCTCTAACGACTACATGCTTATAGAAAACAAAATAAAAGTCCCCATTAAGCAACAAATTTCTAAGTCAGTGAACAACATAGAAATAAAAACTGAACATATGAATCCAGAACAAAAAGTCATTATCGGGAATTTAGTGCAACAGTTCCCCACATTATTCGCCGAACCCGATAAAAAACTAACATACACCACTAGAATCGTCGGCGAAATCCGTACAACAAACGACTCTCCAATTTACACCAAATATTACCCTTATCCAATGTCTCTAAAAAATGAGGTTGAAAAACAGGTCAATAAACTTGTCGAAGATGGGATTATACGACCATCTCACTCCCCCTATAATTCCCCCGTTTGGATCGTTAACAAGAAACCAGACTCTGCAGGAAATAAACAATACAGGCTAGTAATTGACTACAGGAAGCTCAACTCGGTTACTATTGCAGACAGGTACCCCATCCCCGAAATAAACGAAGTACTAGCGCAACTAGGACGTAATAGGTTCTTTTCCGTCATCGATCTGAAAAGCGGATTCCACCAAATACCCCTGAAAGAATCAGATATCGAAAAAACCGCATTTTCCATAAACAACGCAAAATATGAATTTACTAGACTCCCTTTTGGACTGAAAAACGCACCATCAATTTTCCAACGCACCCTCGACGATATACTACGGCAACATATAGGGAAGTTGTGTTACGTCTACATAGACGATATCATAATTTTCAGCAAGACAGAACAAGACCATGCTAAATCCTTACAAATAATTTTCGATACACTAGAGCAAGCCAATATGAAAATCCAGCTAGACAAATGCAAATTCTTCGCGCAGGAAGTAGAATTTTTAGGATTCATAGTCACTGCAGACGGCATTAGAGCAAATCCATTAAAGATTGAAGCAATAGAAAAGGTACCTATACCAAAAACACTAAAGGACCTCAGATCTTTCCTAGGAATGTCTGGGTTTTACAGACGTTTCATTAGGGACTACGCCAAAATAGCAAAACCTCTTACTCTCATCTTAAGAGGGGAGGAAGGACGAATGAGTAAACATTTATCCGCAAAAACAGCAATAACCATGAACAGCGAAGCAATAGACGCCTTCAATAAAATAAAAAGGACGCTTACGTCCAACGACGTGATGTTACAATACCCCAATTTTGGTAAAGAATTCCATCTAACTACCGACGCCTCCAATTACGCAATAGGAGCAGTGCTTGAACAAGATAATAAACCAATTCTATTCATATCTAGAACCCTATCAAAGGCCGAGGAAAACTACGCAACAAATGAGAAGGAAATGTTAGCCATCATTTGGGCCCTCAAATCTTTGAGAAGCTATCTTTACGGCCCTGCCGTAGTCAAAATCTTCACAGACCACCAACCTCTTACATATGCCCTCAGCAACAAGAACAACAATAGCAAACTGAAGAGATGGAAAGCCATCTTGGAGGAGTACAACTATGAGATCAAATACAAGCCCGGCCACACAAACGTCGTAGCGGACGCACTTTCTAGACCACCACAAGAAATAAATTCATTGACACCCACCCAACACAGCGACGAAAGTTCAGGTCAAACCCTTATTCCCTACACCGATGCACCCATCAATGCATTCAAGAACCAAATTTTTATTTCAGTAGGAGAAATTCCTTCATACCAATTTAAGATAATTTTCCCCACCTACCACCGTCATATCATAATCGAACGAGATTTTACGGAGGAAACTCTCACCACCCTACTTAAACGATACTTAAATCCTTCAACAACAAACTGCATAAGAACCGAAGATAGCATTCTGGGCAAAATCCAAACAATATACCAAACTCATTTTAGCAGATACAGAGTACTCTATACCCGCAAATTCATAAAGGATATCTTGAACGAAGCGGAACAAGAAACAGAAATCATAAAGGAGCATAATAGAGCTCATCGAAATGCAATAGAAAATAAAAAACAGCTTTTATATAAATGCTATTTCCCGCAAATGACTGCTAAAATAAAAAGAATAACAAAACAATGCAAAATATGCAATGAAAATAAGTACGAAAGACATCCGACTGCCCCAATCATACAAGCAACCCCAATTCCCAATTACCCAGGACACATTGTCCATATCGATATATATCACACAAACAATAAGGTTATCCTCACAGCCATCGACAAATTCTCTAAATACGCCCAAGCGAAAGTACTTAGATCAAGGGCGACAGAGGATATAAAACAACCCCTTCAAGAATTGCTAACCTCTTTTGGTATCCCAGAAAAAATCGTTATTGATAACGAAAAATCCTTAAACTCTGTAACCATAACCTTTATGCTCGAAAACCAATACGGAATAGAGATTTACAAGACACCCCCTTACACCAGTACTGTCAACGGCCAGGTTGAACGCTTCCATTCCACACTTTCAGAAATAATGCGATGCGTGAAAAGTGAAAGGACGCACGACAGCTTCGAAGATCTACTTAACAGATCACTCTGCAAGTACAATTATTCCATCCATTCGACAATTAAGAGAAAACCAATAGAAGTATTTTTCGGAAGGACTGTAAGTACCGACCCCGAACAATTGGAAAACCACAGGCAAGAAAACATAAAAAACTTAGCTGAAAAACAAATAAAAGATTTAGAATTCCACAATAAAAAAAGATCAATCTTCAAAATTTACAGTCCCAATGACATCATCTATGTCAGAATAAACAAAAGAGTAGGAAATAAGCTTACACCCAGGTACAGGAAGGAGGTCGTCAGAGAAGACAGGAACTCCACAGTCATAACCCAATCAGGGAAGACGGTGCACAAAGGGCTGATAAGGAGCTGATAAAAATATAACAAAAAAAAAAAAAAATAAAAAAAAAAAAAAATGAAAAAAAATTTTTTTTTAAAGAAGAAAAATCACTTTTTCTCATTTCTTATCTTACCTCCATGTAACGAATTTTCCATCGATTAACACGCCATAGGCGAACGATTTAACAAATAAATTTCACAAAACTTCGAATAAATAGAGTAAGGAAATTTCATAAAATGGTCGTATCCCCAAAATTTTTATTTTTTTTTCTCTCCAGCCTACTCGCCTGCACTACCCAGGGAGAAGTCCAAATTCACGACTATTCCTCATCCCACCTAATAACCATCGATAATGGTTTCTCAAAAATCAAGGATGGCACCCTTAACTTTATCCACATCATTGATACCGCAGTCTACCGTCAAGTTCTGCAAAACATTACTGAGATGATAGACAAAGTTTTAACCACCGGAAATCCTATTTATCCCACCTTGCAACACGAGGCCCAACAAGCTATTGAAATGTTGGAAATCGTAGAGCCTCCTCATAGTCCCAGACAAAGAAGATCCCTAGATATCCTTGGCACTGCCTGGAAATACCTGGCAGGAAACCCAGATCATGACGACCTAATTATGATAAATGGTAATTTAGAAAAACTAATTAACAATAATAATAAGCAATATTATATAAACAATGCTTTTAAGCAGCAGATAAATAATTTAACGAAAATCACTAACGATATATTAAGTACCTTTCAGAACGAAGAGGTAATTGTAAACGAAATCGCTTTAAATTTACAAAATAAAATTAGGCTTATAAAAGAAGAAATAATTAACATAAAATATGCCATACAATGGGCTAGATTAGGTATTATAAATTCCATGATTTTGAATAGGAAAGAAATTGAAATATCCATTAAGGAGTTTAATAAGGAAAATATGCCCTTCAACACAATGGAAGAGGCTCTAGAATTAGCCGAAATTAGCGTATTAAGCAACTCAACTTCTATTTTGTATGTCTTGAAAATTCCATTAACTACAGAAGTAATTTATAACAATTTTATTATAAAATCAGTAATAAAAAAAGATATAATGATTAATTTAAAATTCAATAATATTATTCAAAATAAAGAAGAAATATTCGGAATAAAAACTAGTTGTAAAAAATATAACTCAATTAGCATTTGTAAGCAAGACGAATTGTTAGATTTAAAAAATGACTTTTGTATAACTAACCTAATTAAAAGCCTTAATTCTTCGTGCCCAATGATAAATTGCCACCACATACCAAGAGACGAGCTAATTGCCCCAGGAATACTATTCCTTAACGATTACCATGGCAATATAAGTATCAGCGGAGATATGCGCAAAATAAATGGCACCTATATACTGAACTTCAAAAATGAGACGGTAATAGCTAACGGCAGAACTTATAGGAATTTCGAAACACCTCCTTTAAGGGTGATGCCAGCAATAGCACAGCCAAATCCAAGGGAGGAGAGCTTCACCAAACTTTTGTCACTCGAAGCCCTTAGCGAGTTACACCTGAACAACACTATAAAAATCCAGTCCCTCCAAACAGAAAACACGGCCAACCGAATATTCTCAGGGATTACCATAATCCTAGTTATCCTTGTCATTGCCAGCCTCAGGAGGCACTGCAGGAAAAAAACAAATAAACCTACAGAGCAACCATTACAATCAATCACTCAAGGCAGCCAGAGCCAAGAAACAACCAGGCAAGCCCAAGTCCCAGTACCCGAAGTAAGGACTTTTCAAATTTTTCAGACGATCGAGGACAACCGTCTTTAAGAGGGGAGGAGTTAACACCACACACATTCAAACTTCACAAACATTCACATAGTGGGTTGCCTGCATTCTCTAAGTCACATCGCAGCACACGAGAATGCGATAAACGCTGACTAAGCATATTCACATCATGGGAACATTACTGGTGATATGATATCAACAACATAAGCCACCTGCATTCTTCACTCCAGTTACAAAAGCGCATGCATATGAAATAAATGCTGATGCCTCACTACCGCTCCGTGGGAACATAGTTCACACTGCCAGTACTGCGCATACCTTAGCTTCATATTTCTATACGAGCATCCAACAAACGTCAACCGCGCGTCACCAGCGGATGGGAACATTGGCAGTGATACGATACCACTGCAACATATGAAAATACCAACAACGATGCGACGCCGCTGCAATTGGGCCGTCGTTAAGAATTAATAAAAAGCCATACTAATATAGTTTTAAGTGCAGTTGAAGTTCAGTTGTATTTCAGTTGTATCTTGCTCATGTAAAAGTAATAAAGTGAAAAACACCGGCATAAGCCGCAAAAAAATAATTTTTTTTTAAGTTTTAAACCCACAACGGGTTAACTTATACAAGAATACTTGCTCAATATGTCAAGGGCAGTGATACTTAAACGTGCGACAAACAGACAAAGCAATATCCCCTAACCAACAAACAAACACACATATTTAGCAATAGAAAGTGTAAGCTATAGGGAATGTGGTAATTTGGTCAACCAGACGTGCCACTGGCTAACCAACCAGGCATACCAATCACCCCTAAAAATATGCAAAATACCAACAGCAGGCAAAACAAAGTTATTTCTACAATAACGCAATGTAGTATCAAGCAGCAAGCCACAACAAATGTAATAACAACAAAAATAGCAAATAACAAATTAAACGTCATCATTACCAACAAAACAAGCAACAAATACAAATAACAACAATGAGGTTTGAGAGAGGAATAATAAAACAACAAAAATTATGCAACCAAAATAGCTAAACACTTGGTAAAGTGTTCTTCATTTTGCATACCGACATATTTGTTGGTAAACTAAAGCTGGTTGCTTTTGTTGTTGTTGTAGTGACATTCTTCTTCTTCTACTTGATTATTTTTAGTTGTTGATTTGGCTAGCTTTTGCCAGCTCTACATACAAGCAAACACAAATTTTTGCATGCATATGTTTGTAACGTTATTAAACTATCCTAACGCGTTATATGGACCTCCCGTTCCCGGTCGTATCACCCCAAAAACTGTGGCCGGTAAGTGGCAGCTAACAGCTGTTAACTTGGCGTGCCATTATTGCTATGTTAATTGGTTTAACTTACTTTGGGGTGTGGAGTTTTGTGTTTCTTGTTTTAGATACATACATATTTACTCTGTTGTTTATTTTTCGGTTGCGTTGTTGGGCGTTATGAGTCAACATCAATTTATGATGGGTTTAACAAATTTGGGCTCATGCTATTGAATTTTCCGGTTGTTCTTTTTTTTGCACTTTTGGCAAAAATTTACAAAATGATGATCAACGAGTTGTGTGCACCTGAGAAAAGTTTTAAATTTTTTAAGTGATTTAAGTTTAAACAATAACGTTTGGTTCATAAATTTTGTGAAATTGAATAAAAAAGTTTGCTCGAAAGAAATTTTTTACCTGTTTTTAGGCAACAAGCGACCATTACGTCGTTGGGGCTTAAACTTTAGGTGCTTGAATGCTTAGGTTGCGTGCGAATTTCGATTATATTTATACAGCTTGGGTTAGCATGGGAAATTTTCTCAGATGCTAAGATTAAGAAAGATTTATAAGTCAACCGATTACGGATTAGTTTTTGTAATTTCCGGTGTATCTAAAGACTTGAATCATCAAAAATACTTCGCTCTTCGATAACAATAAAAATAGTCTAACAGATTACACAGGAATTTGAATATTTTGAAAGCTGGTACAAAGTATGGCATATTTTAGTAATTTTCCACTGAGTCAAGAAACGTGCTTTTAATCCCATGGCAATGAAAAATCAAACAAAACCTGTTCTTTCGAAAACGGCTTACTTTAGATCTTCGATATTTTTAGAAAATGTCTGCGATTCATAAAAATTGTCGCACTAAACTTCAGCCTTGAAACTTGAAATTTTGCTAAGAACTCGCCGAAAACGAAACATTTCGCATGGTGGCACTAAATTTGAGGCTTGGGCAAAACTCGAATTTATGATTAGATTGAGCATATCTTTATTCAAACTATACCGAGCCATACCCGTCAAAAGGTTTAAAGTGACAACATGAAAATTTTACAGTAGCTGAGGTTTTTTTTTTTTATTTTATCTATAATTCACCAGCTAACTATATCGATTCATATGAAAACGAAAAATCAAGAGGTTTGTCTCGATATATCAGCCATATAGCCATACAAAAAACTAAAAAATAAAAATATATGTACACATACCTTGGCTTCTACTACTTTAAAGTCTTTGCAATCCCATTTTGGAACAGGTCAAAGATCTTTATGCTAAAGTTTTGACATATGATTTAAAATAATGACTTAGCTCTCAGTGTAGCCAATGGAGTTTGTGAAGTCGAGATATTTATTATTTTAGTAAATTTCATACATACATCTTTGAAATTTGTTATTACAATTCTAACCTTCAGTTCCATTTGTTAGCGTAGTCTTAACTCCGTTTTTTTGTTTTTTATCTTTTCAGTTGACGAAGATCCTGAGTTTACCGATGTCATTGATAATATTACAGTGCCAGCGGGTCGCAATGTTAAATTGGCTTGCTCTGTTAAAAATTTGGGTTCATATAAGGTAAGTTATTAATCACAAACAAAGTCTAGAAAATTAATAGTTACTTTTCTGAAGTGCTATCGGTATCTGTGTCATTTCAAACCGATGAGCTGTCATTAACCTTGTTATCGATAATAAACCTATAGCATTTCGATACGTACAGATAACTAGTTGATAACAACTCGGTAACAAATCGATAACACGGCGATTACAATGCGACAACTCATGAAAACAAAAATTTTCATATGCGGATAACTTCTCAATAAAAAATCGGTAACCTTACGATAACACATCGATAGCTTTTCGATAACTAATTAATACATTTTCGATAAAGAAATGATTTTTTTAAACCGTTAACATTTCCCATTAAAACAAAACAAACGATAACACATCGACGAGAAACCAACAAAATACCGATAACTCCAACAAAATACTGAAAACTCCACAGTACTCATTGTTATCAATAAAAAAATTTAAAACATGTCGATCATACAAATCGAAACGCCAATGTTATACGAATGTATGAATGAAAAACCGACAACTAATCGAAATGAAATGCAGAATAATACGTCGACACTAATCTGATAATTCGCGACAGCTGTTTCTATCCATAACAAAGCAATAATGTGTACATTAGACTGGGTCGATTTATTAACCGATATCGCGTCATCGATTTTACGATAGGATTTGGGCTCAGGAAAAAAAGTTCCACTACACTAGAGCTGCAAAAGTATCGATATAAATATCGATACATCGATACCAGGTTCGTGGTGCGATTATCGATGTTTTTTTCTAAATATCGAGTACTTTATTCCCATTTCTTATTCCTTTTTCTAGCGGCAGAATTACTAGCGTCTAAAACTTTGGTAAATAAAATTACATACATTATGTCAGATTTGTGTTTATTTTACATGAATACCTAACAAGTTGGTGGCTCAGAATATTGAAAAATTCTTACAAAAGTTCAATGTGAAAGTTACGTTATTTTTTTCATATTATATACACATATATACATGTATTCGTATAGGGAGATATACAAGCAACAGAAGACATTATTGAGTTTGAAGACGAAAATTGTGTTGCCAAAAAGCTACGAAGTACAAAGTCAAGCATTTGGACCCATTTTGACAAAATCAGTAATACTACTGCAAAAAATGTTACACAACTAGTGGTAATACGTCCAATTTACTTCATCATCTAGAACGAACGCATACAACTGCAAATTTCGATTCACATAGCTCGCCAAATAAGATTAATTTTTATATGAAAAAACATATGAAGATCCATCATCACGTAAAAGGCTTTTCCCAGCACCCTACTGGGGTTTAGCCACCGCAGACGTTCGACCTTTTCCCATAGTGGACGACAAAGGGGTGTCGTAACTTTGTATATACCCTCGCTTCGCTGTGTAAGCTACCATCGTGGACAACTTTGCAGAATGTGTTTTATGATCGTTTCGTTTATATTTACATAAATGTCTGATATATACCTGATATTGCTTTTAAATTGAGTAAGCGCTTTTCACTATAACAAAAAATTCGATATATATCGCGATATATCGATACCCTCCCTCTTATATATCGAAAATATCGAGTATGCCGAATATCAATACTTTTCCAGCCCTACACTACACATGTCCAAAAAAATAATTTTCGAGCCTGCAAAAAAAATGGCGATAGGGTAAATTTTTCGACCAAAACACTCCCCAAAACTCAAAAACTGTTATCGCCAACGTTTTACAACGGTTTTTTTTTGTTAGTTAGTTTTTATAAGTCTTAGCTTCCTCCATGGAAAATGGCGTACGTCGTGACGGTGATGTATTGTATCTCTTTAAGCCATAATCCCAACTTGTCTTAGGTGCCTTTTCAGAGTTACAGTCGTACTCCAACTTCCTTTTCATACGCTTTATATAAAGAAAAATTAAGAAAATATTGTTTATAACACGAAGGTTTTCTATACTAAGTTTAGCAAATGCGATCAATTTGTATTTGTTTCGATATGAAGGCGTAGAAATCCAATATTCTCTGAGATCTGTACCACAAATTTGGTTCAAATTTGATACATTGGCATGAGAAATGGAAACTTTAATTTTCCTGGGGGCGTGACAATGCCCTTTTTTCCATACTGGCCGAATTATGCTATCTTGGAAATTTAATAATTCTTGTTTTGAGAAGCAAGACCGTTCAAGACAAGAAACCACTTGTGGGATAAGGATAAACCAACCAAATTTGGCTTCGATGAAATAACATACCAAAGCTTAGGGTAATAAATTGATGCATTTTCTGACCTCTGCTCAAGTGCAGTTCGGAACGATGCTAAATTCATCCAGTCAATTGAAGTAGTAGGGAAAAATTTACTGCATTTGTTAGGTTTTTATTTTGTGCTGTTCTCGCCTTCACTTAAAGATCTTCGCTTCAGTGATTTAACGTTTCGCTCAATTCAGTTGGCCATTTAGTTGCGTTTTTGTTTTCAATTTAATGCAAATTAATTCAATCATGTAAATCCATTTCGCATATATTAACTAATGAAATGAAGGTAGACAAGCACAACTGGCAATTAAATATGCATACAAATGTAAATGAGCAGCCATCCATACACACACACGCAAATACACGAACGATAGCCGACATAATACCCTACAAAAAATGTGCTTAATCCAGGATGAATCCGGGATGAGTCCCAAAGGAGTAGTCGACCAATGCCAGTTTTGATCTCTTTGTTTGAGTTGAACTGTTCCCTTTTGTTTCATAATGTCCTATGAAGAGACCAATTGTACCCATTTATACCCGAAAGGGATCGATAGGACCAATCCACCTTATACCCATATGGGCACATATGAAGACTAAGCCCTTTTCGGTTCAATAAGGACTCAAATAGGGACTAGTCGCATTTTTCATGGCAGAAACAGAATCGAAAGGTTTGCCACGCCACCAAATCTATTTGATGTAAGTTGACCGCCCGCTTTTCAAAATGGAATATAAAATATTCTCCGAAAATTTAACCCTAACTTCGGTTCGGTATTGGGCTCCGTATTTTTCTTTAAAAATTCGATTCAATCCCGTGTAATCTTTTTATTTTTCTAATTTTGTTGCCGTTTTTTTTAATATTTCCTATATTATATACATTTCTAACTGACTAATCTCAACTGTACACGAAAGAGACTAATGGGGATAAATTATGCACAAATGTGGACAAAAGAGATCAATCGGAGACCAATCTTTTTAGGGATTAATCGCATAATTTTTTGCAGGGTAGATATACATATTTATAACAAATCGACCAAATAAATACATAGAATCATATGAAAGGATGGGCCTAATACCTCAGGCTTTTAGCCTTCATGACTTACTCGTAGTACGTTCTTGCCGTATTGCATATGTAACTTTGTTTGTATATTTATTATACTACCTCTGCTAACTTCCGTGTTTTCGTGTTGCTTTCCTTGCTTGGCTGTGTTTGTATTTGTAGCACATCTCCTGTAACGCCAAAAGGTATGCTATATAATGTGGCAAAAAGTCACATATACTTAATACTAATGTACACATGTAAGCATGTCTGTATGTATATTCATGAGTGTGCGTTATGCATGAGCATCATTAACATTATCATTGCCGGTGACTGCACTACTCCACCGCCTTCAACGAAAAACATTGTGGTCATGTATATATGTATGTACTTTGCATTGTTATTGTTGTTGGCTGTTTGTAATTGTGGTTGTTTCCACCTTATTTTCTTCCTGCTAATGAAATTAATTAGCCTTTTGTAACAATGAACCACAGCAACAGTTGATGGGCGTACGACTTAAATGAAAAGCGCAAAAAAGTAAAAAAAGACCAACAAAAACAATAGAAAAAGCACAAGCTAATAACAGGGGGGAAAAAACAAATACAAGCACGTCGTTGAGTAAAACGAAGAAGAGTTCTCATGTGCGTGGGAAAGCGGCAGAAAAAGGCGTCACAAGCGGGACATTTACAACAAATTGCGCTAAAAGAGTGAGGAACAAACTAATAAGCAAGGTCAGCAAGGCAAAAATTGTTGACACAAATGTGTGTGTGCGTGTGTGCATGTAACAAGTTGGGTGGCGACAGACAACTTATGTTAGATGCGCCGTAAATTTGCTTCAATTGCTGATGAGCCACTAGTTGCCTTCGAATCTTATCTGTACAAACGTGTGAACAAGACATATTTCATTTTCTTTGCATGCAACTGTGTATATATTTGTAATTAATATGTAAGCTCCTTAGTATACATGGGCATGCATATAATTTACATTTATTAAGTTTACACATTTAAGTGAAGTGAAATGATGTTCACTTTCCCAGACTGCTTATTTATGCATAAAAACAGTTACATAATATGTATATATTTACATACTTGCGTTCAAGTGCGTCAACTCACAGCTTCGTCGTTAGAAATTGTCAGTAATGTGGAAGCGAAAAAAAGTCAAAAGCTTAGCATGGCAATTACTTAGCAATTGCGGCAAATTGTCGGTATGAGCTTTTGCTAAACGACATGGAGCTAATAACTCATATATGACAAACGTGAATACAACATCTACGCAATCATATATGAGGTTGATTAGATGAAGTTTAATTGAACATTATGAGCGGAAGTCATTAAGTGTAATATAAATTCACCCGTCCTATTACACTGATTTCCATATGGGTTTTCTTGGTGAGCAGTTTCGGTAAACAATTTGAATAGATGATAATTGTTTGTAGATTGATTAGGTGATAGGGTGATGATTAACTATGGGTGTTTAACAAATTCAATTTTTAAAAATAAATTTTGATTGTTTTATCTTATTCGACTGTCAGAATTTTAAGAACACTTCTTCTTCTTATTATTGTTAGTTCTGCATAAATATTTTTCTAATTGCTGGGGACAGTTTTACTTTTCCGTCATTTAAATAATTGGGCTGTTGTCATGACTTCCACTCACAAATAGGAGTGTCCTCTAGAAAAAAATTTGGAATGAAATTCATAGGCCTAGATAGTGGTAGGAGCATTACAATCTACGTAGAAAATGGATAAAGAACTGGAGATGGACTGTACTCAAAAAGTCTGCAGGTAAACCAGTCGAACCGATTTACTAACTCATGCAGTATCTTCCAGGGTGAGGTCTGTGCCACGGAGAGAGCAGCCGGACTGCTATATGACAAAGGACAAAACTTCCAGAGTGTGGAAAATTACCATGCCCACTTAACCTTACCTAACCTAATTCATAATAAATTAAAGCCCACTAACGAAATTCTATTACCAATTATTATGATACTTTTCATTAGTAATTTTATTTAGCATCCTTCTAAATAAGCCAGCGTTCGTATGCCATTGAAGTTTTCTATTCGCTGCTCATTTCAATAATTACCCTCATAACTGTTATCATTCGAGAGCGTCAACCACTTACACCACCCACTTAAATGTACATAAATGTCGAGTTTAATTGCAGAGAGCATAATAAAATGACACTTAAAGTTGAGTCACTCGAATCGAGTTCAACACTTTGACTTCATAATTTTTCGAACAACAACAAGAGGAACTAAAGCAAGCAGAATGAAGTCTAGTAACCGTATAGTTTAATAACGTCACTTGACACACACACACACACACATACACAAAGTTGGAGTCAGTATGACTGTTGTTAGGGCAAGTCATTATAAAAGCATTCAGCTTACCAAAGGGACAAATTTACCGCAAAGTGTCCTTTAATACAAATATATAGCTGTCTGTCAGGCTTCACGTTCATATGTACACATTCTTTTATGTATGTACGTAGTGCAAATTTATTAGAATCCTTTAATCAACCACAAATACACAAGCCCTTTTGGGTATTTGCTTAGTAAGCACAGGCAGCAAGTCAACTTCCGGTTAGCGGCTGAGCTTTTACTCTAGTGTCTGTTTAGTTGAGTGTGTGTGCGTGTGTGTGTGTGTATGGGGTAACATGTAATTACTGGCATAATTGGTTGGGTGGAAAACGATAGGACATCCTATTGAAAACGTTGTCTAGTCTCTCGCGTTTACATTTAATTCGATGTTAGATTTGTTCATTGTTTTTGTTCGTAATTGAATAAAGACGAATTTGATTGTTGTTGTTAAGGATTGCGCAGATTTAACAAAGCTATATAACAAATTAGCTTTGATTGAGGGTTTTACATGGTTGTTATCACTTACGAAAAATAAGACTATTATTTTCAGGATACCGGATAGCGAATTGTACAAGGTCCGAACTAACACAAAACTATTGCATTCAAGTACGGTAGTGGTTCTAATTCTATCTCTTTGTAGTGCTTTCACTGACATTTTTCCCGTTGGGATTCAGTACATATATCTTAGACTTAAAAACTGCTGGTATTATGATTGCTACCAAATGCCGATTACCACCAGTTCGGAGGCAGTCATTAGGCCAGTAATCAATTTGCGTGACTCTCTCATATATTCGCTGCAAAGGGGTTATAAGGCAAAATTTGAAGATAAAGGATGAGCTATGAGCTGTACACCTAAAATCAACGAATTTTTTTGAAGGACATTGATACCTAATTAAAGGTGGTGTCAGGCAAGCGCATACTTTGTGGACATAACTAGGTCGCCCTTAGTGTAGAAAGTCCTTACCTTCTAGTAAAACGAAGAGTTCGACATTTAGTCTACAACGTTCAGTTCACGTGGTTCTATGCTAAGCTAACGCTCCCAGTCGATGAGGGTACTAAGAAGTATACCTGAAGTATACATACCTGTCGTAAGAGGCGACTAAAATCCACAGACCCAAAAGTTCGAGGAGAAGAATAGTCGATCTTGAGGTATTCGAGCTGGTATCAGAAGGTGTTTGTAAAGGAGCGTATGGGATCCATATGCGGCAGAAAACTGCCTACACTTCTTTAACCTTCAGGGAGTGTTTTTGCGTTTACAACAACAACAAGGTACCAAACTATCCTTGCGCAAGGTCATGCAAGGTTCATAGAGACACCTCTAGGAAGGTTTGCAAAGCCGTTATGGTAGGCCAATAATTGACGGCCGCTGCATTCATGATCCTGGAGCAGTTTGCGTGCGATCAGGATTTTTATAAATTTATCCCAAATCGCATTGACTACCAATGCCTTATAAGCTTTTTCGATAGCCACTGCAGTAGAGCTGATGATACCTGGCTACCCGGTTATACTTCAATTTCAAGATTCAATTGTGACTTAAAAGCATAATCAGCTTTCCCATCCAATTATAAACGAATTTTAAATATCAAAGACCAAAAAATGCTTCTGCTTGCTGATGAATAATTTATTTTAATATTTTTATTTTATTTTATTCGGTTGAATAAACCAATGTTACCACACTTTAATATACATCAAGCCAATTATCCGTAATTTGCAGTTAATATTACAACAAAATGAAATTTGAAGATCTGTGTATGTACATACACACATATTGACTAACAAGCCTCGTAGTCCTTTAAAGTATTTACAATGAATAATTGAATTGGTTTCGAATGCTAAAATAAAATTAAGTCATTTACTACTAAACAAAAGTATCATGGTTCCACGTCTGCACATACTCAAGTGTGTACATGACTTGTAGATGATTCAGCAACTAATTGCATAACACTGCCAGACTGCCAGACTGCTGTGCATTAAATTGAAATATCACAGAACCTTCACTCAACCAAGTCACTGCATCATTGCTTTAACGTATTGCAGTGCAATATATCAACATTAGACGTTTAAAGCCTCAAAGGCAACGACAACAAATCCTATGCAAGCTAGGTCTATCCAGTTCTTGTATTTTAGAGGGCTGCTGTTTTTAGTTTATGCAAATAAATGAGAAACCATTTATCAAAGCATAGAAATACAACAAAACACAAAGTGAGCTAAGAGTGAATAGTTGAAGGTATTTATGCATAACTGCGTTAGGATGGAGCGTAAAAGTAAACTTGTTTTCTTAAATGGAAGGTACTTTTTTTTGCGTACAAATTTCTGAATAAAATTAAAGCGGAGGATATGAAACGATATTTGCTATTTTAATTTGATATATGTCCAAGTTTTATTCATAAAAATTACACCCTACTAGATACCCGTTCAGGGCCCCTCAATCGTAGTTTTCTCCCTCATTCTTTATTCATTCAGCCCCAACCCAAGCGACGGACTACATCAAATTCATAAAAAATTTAAGAGCGAACTATTTCGTTTGGATTACTTAGTACATTGTGACCAAAAACAGATAGCTCCGGAGATATACATTTGAAGCAAAAAACGAAATAGATAAGAGAATAGTAAGAGTTAAGATTTTATTAAGTACAAACAATTGAATAAAGTAGTTGCAGTATGGTGTGCAATTATATAGCAAATCTAAAGCAAGAATTTGCTGATTAGATGCAGCCAATGGAAAGCGGAAGAGTTGCACATCGGCGTGTGAACGAAGCGCTTCGCTAACCAAAAAGTGAATTATTTCGAGCCCAACTATCGTTCCGTGTGAACAAGCTTTAAGATTGGTCAACAAACTAAATTGGAGATAAGCTATATTGCTTCATTTGAGGTACCTGCAAAGCAGAAAGTTGACTACATGAGAATATGCTAAGTTCTTAGCAAAAATTTGTGCCGTAAGACATTGGGCATTAATTTCAAAAAAAAGAATTCCTCTGTGGACAGTATATAAGTCTTAAACACGCTGTATTAACCAACGCCTTAGGATTTGGGCAAATGACAGATTTTTTAATTAGTTAGACACCATTAGCCACTTTGCTATTCGTTAAAGTGCGTATGGTACGCGGATAGGGAGTAAGAACTGTTAGTATTCATACATCACTACACCTCAACTTGCCTGGACTACATCAAACAGATTTATGCGAAAAAGGTTAAGCATGACCTTAATGGAGAAAAGTACCTCCGTTATTATCACTATGGCCTATTGCATGTATTGAACATCCCATAGCGTAACTCCGTAGAAAAGGATGAATACCATTGAAAAGAGTCAGGTTATAACGTGTTGCATTAAGGCTCACCCTTTATAGCAGACCGTTTAGTGAACTAGCGCTACAAACTTTCTTAATTTTTACATGTTTGTTTTAGTCAGTTTATTATCCAAAATTGTGACGTGGTATTTAACCTCTTATGAAAGTCTTAACCAGCTGAAACAAATTTCCCTAGATATCTTATTTTAAAGCATCTGGTATATAGAATTATTTCTATTTTATGACGACTCCTTTCAGGCGATCCAAACATGACTAGTTCCCCGCTTGACTCAGCGCGATCTGAGCTTAAATGTTCTAAAATTTTAAGATGTTTTCATATATACGTGCAAGTTTAACCAATGGCATAAGCTCAGAAAGTACCTTCCTGTCTTAGGTGCAGTCTGGCTGAACCTTGGGTTCCGCATGGTAGCTAACTCTGAACGTTTATCATAAAAAGGGGACGTTCTCAGCTTTTCAGCGAACTTGTGTCTAGCTTGCTAACAGATACTCCATCAATTCAAATACCCATGCAATAAAGTCTTGTGCTAGAGCTAGCAGCTAAATAGTAAGCTCTTTGTGATCCCTGTACACATTTATTGTTTTATCAATGAAGAAGTTTGAGCAGAGCAACATCATTCGGCCTTCTACTGGTTGTGTGGCATTCAAAATTATTCCCTTAATTTTGCGTTGAGTCACTTAAGGGGAGTCCAACAAAAAGCCTTTCTTCCTACAAAGTTGGTTGAAGCTTCTAAAGCTACCTTTAAGTGAAAACCGCAAGGCACTGCTGGCTGCGTTGTTCGTCGGGATATATTTCAGGTGAAGAGTGTAATAAATTGGAACGAAAATGTTTTTTAAACCCCGATTTATAGCGTTAAAATGCGATTCATGTTTATTGACGAAATTCATTTTTATTTATACAAAAGTTCTTAACCTACACATACATACATAATTGTTTGTCAGCAAATTATTGTATTGACCTACATATTGTCAATATGATCCGCGCGTAAGCTGGTTGGTATGACGAATCAATATATTGGGCGATTTGGCAAATGCGAATGAACTCATGGTGTTTATCTGGGTCAGTTAAAGATGAATGTGTGTTTGTATGTATATTTTTAACGTTAAGCGCATTCGAAGTGAGGTGAATTCCACGCAACACTACAATAGTTCATTTATTTAGCATGACCATACCATTTTTTACACTCTTCTTGAGCACATTTAAGTTGAATTTTAAAATTTTCAATTATTTAAAATTGGTTATTCCGAGCGTTAAAGCAAACTTGGAAGGCCGAACTATGTTTTCAATAAAGAAATGTATACCACTTAATTTTGATAAATACTATATACATACTTCACATAACTTACTGTTAAAAGCTTGGAAAACACCTCAAGTAAGGAGACTCGAAGTTGGGAATATCTGTTTTCTGTAAGACATGCAGGTTGCTAAAGACTTTCCACCAAATCTATACCGCAACTCATGGCGGTGCGCCAACCCCTTCCTATGATAATAATCCTTATAAATATCACAAAATAATATGAACAACTAGTTCACTTCCCACTTTTCCATGGTTACGAGCTCCACATTAATGTTTGTATGTAATGTACAGACGTCTTGCACGTGCGCTTCCATTTAACAAATCTGTAACATACTTATAGGCATACAATTTAGCTAACGGGGGGAAATTCCTAACAAATAGCAAGCAATCTCTTTTTCGGGCAGAGTCCCATTTATTTCAGCATAGAGAAAGTTCAATGCTGAGAAAGCAACTTCAGTACGCCCATAAATATGAAACAATATTTAAAGCAAATTGCAATGTACTAAACAACAGAACGAATGAATGAGCAGAAAGCACACTCAAGTTGATAGATATTAACAAATTTGTTGCTATTTTCTGTAAAAAAAAAATTTAAGTGCACAATTTTATGCAAATAAATATTAAACTATTATTTCTATTTGTTAATGCAATTTGCTAAGTGGCTTCAAATTTAAGTAAAGTGCTTTAAAAATTACAATGAAAATTTAATAAATATGTGCCAGTTGCAATAAAGCTTGTTTGTTTTATTTTATTAACACATTTGCATATTTGTTATTGTAAACAAGTGGCAATGGCAAAACGCAAAGAACTAACAATCAATGAAGAACAGAAGCGTGGCAAGAACTAAAATGACACATGTACACATGTACACACGCACACATGTATATGTATAAATACAAACATATATATTCTCTATACCTGCTGCTGATGTCAACAGCTTTTGTTGCTTTTTTTTTTTTTTTGGCTTAGTTGGCAGTCTTATCCGCAAGCTTTGTATATTCCATTTGCCAACTAAGCAAACAAAACACAAAAAAATTTCAAGTCTATACATATATGTGCATGTTTGTGCATGTATGTACACTTCCGCATAAATAATATAAACAAAAACTTAAAGCAAATAAGCAAACAAACAAGCCAAAGCACTTGCGGTCAAAGTAGTGAAATGTCGTACTAAGCAGCTTGCGATTTGTCCATGAGTATGCAATAATTCTGCGGATACTCCTTAAAATATTCAATATATATTTTAAGTTCTCCATTTTCTCGTTGCTTGTGTTTCTTTTAAACGTTGCGCCATTTGCTCTCAGCATGCAAGTAAGGCAAGACGATCTTTGAATAAAAACTGCAGTGAATATATTTTGAAAAGAGTTTAAGAAAGTAGAATTTCGTGCGTGCATGTTATTTTGCATTTAAATAAGTTTTTTAGTAAGTCGATGTACTCACTAACTTAAATTGCACAGCACGAAAGTCTTACTTAAATGTAAAGAACGTCGCTTTAGCTTGACGTTTAGAAATAGCATTTTAAATAATTGAATAACAAATGCAGGCATCATAATACATAGATAACTCTGGATTAATCCTACTTTGTAAACAAGCGAAGCGCACCTCGCAGACGGTTTCCTGTTCGAAAATTGGTTTGCCTTCATTTGAAAAGTGGACCTCACTTCCTCTTATTACTCCTCTTATTACTACTCTATTTTACTATATATATATATACTTATAGTATACTTTTTCTTCAATTTCTCCCTTTATTCCTATCTCTCTTTTATTCCCTTTATCATCATTAACTCCTCATTCTATTTCACCCTCCCGCTCCCAAACTTATTCCCACTCCCATTTCCATTCTCACTCTCCTCCCACTCCCGCTCCAAATACCAATCGCACTCTTTCTCCTAATACAACTTTCATTCCCATTCCCACTATCTCACCCTCCTAAATTACCCCATAATAATTAGGGAGCCAAAGCGAATTGAAATATTGTTTCACTCCCACTCTCACTGCTGCTCCTACATTTGAAAAGTGGACCTATCTTCCTCTCATCACTCTCTATTTTTCTACCTTTTCTTCATTTTACCTTTTACTCCTATCTTTCTCTTTTTCCTTTCATCTCCTTTAACATCTCATTCTACTTCACCCTCCCATAAACCAATTCCATTCTCACTCCCATTCCCATAAATCATTATAACTTTAAGTCTATTGACCTTGACCAATTTGGGTTCTAAACGTTTTTGAAATTTTATCTAGTTCATGCACCTAGGGCTTCTTAAGCTTCCTTCCTTCTCCTTTTCCCGTTATAGGGAAATGCTGAAGCTGACGTATGCAGGGCCTCAAAATGATGACCTATGAAAAGTTCTCCATTCTTACCTTGATATATCACATTCAGAGCTCAATGTAATATGAACAACATTCCTGGTTGTTGGACCAACATCTGAAGCGACATTTCAATTTTTGCTAACTACAAATAACATTGCAGAATGTAACAAAATTTAGACTCAACGCTATCATTTCCTACAGCCCCTCCTATTTCATTGGCATTTTGCACTCGCTGGTGGTGCATTCACACCATGGATTCAATAGGATGATGCCGGATCACGCCAAATCTACGCGCGTTTCGCCCACAAACCTTTCCTCTCGATGAGAGCATTGGCTCCTGGACCAATGCTACGTCAAACGAAACTTCTTCAAGGGTGACTTTGTTGTAGGTTAATGTGCAAGACTCGCAGTATCATTGCGCTGTTTGTGTCCCTCCAACGCCCATATCATAATGTCTATGATCTCCCCTTGGATTTTTGCTTTGAGGCTTTCGAGATGCTTTTCAACCTCTACCGCTTCTTGCAATTTACGATTTTTGTCCTCAGGACTTCTCTTCCAGAGGCGTAAATGTTGCGTTGCAGGTTCCTCTCTAATTGAAAGATGCGCAGCCGCTGGATATTTGTCACCTGTCTTGGTTTTACCTCCGTTTGGTTCCTACAAAAAAGCCGGAGCCTTAGCGTTACCTCCATTTGGCTTATCTTCTCCTTCAATATCAGTTGTTGGAAAATCCACAGTTTTCACATCCTCTGTTTGACTTGCAGCCTTCGAGGTTTTAGCTTTCAAGGTAGTTGCTACCTCGATATTGGGGTCCATCTGCTTTCAGCTTTAGACCCACTTGTCTTATCTATATGGCTGGCCTGCATCGCTGCCATGGGACAGGGTCCACTCTGCCTCTTGATGTTGCCTTCAGCTGAACGTTGCCAATTAGTTTTGCCGCTCAAAGCTTCTTTCTCCTTTCATGTAGCAAAACTCTAGAACTGCCTTCGACCTACTTTTATCGCGTCATGGGCCCATTTCAAGCGCTTACTCTGTTGAGCCTCAAGCGTTGGATAATCCATAGTACTGATCCGTGCCTTTCTATACTTTTATTCTCTGTTTGGATTTACATGCCGTTCCACGAGGCTTGTTAACTCTACCCCTTGTTCGCTTCCCGAGTCCGACGCACCGCTTGCATAGCTTTTATCTTCCTTGTACTGAGACTGCGTTTTACCTATTTCATCCTCTTCATTAACATAATATCTTGGGTTGTTTATCAGGGCCATATGACCATCTATCTGAAAAAGTGGGCTCAGCGGTGTTATATTAAATATGGGGAAGCAAATCGTACGCCATAGCAGCGCCCCTTACTGCGATAGGACCATCGTTTATTTCCGAGCGGGTCCGATATCAAGACGGCTCTGTTGAAGTATAAACGCGTATATCGCCTTGGTGGCCGACACCTCGGGCACGTGGTCGGTTGCTTTAAAGTTCGGCTCAGCCCTAGCCCCCTTGACTAAGTGCCTCCCTATGAAAGGAAATATTGGAGCTACTCGGATTGGAACCTTTTTGAATTGATTTCATGTGATAAAAAAAGTTATTTGTTTTTAACATCATTTATGCCACTTAATTTGTATGAATATCAACAACCGGGCCTCCTTCCATGTAAATAAACACAAAGAGCCTTACAAAGACTTTTTACTAAGCAACCACAAATTTGCCTTAAGTGGTCTTTGTTGTGTCATAATTTTCTACTTCATTCATTGCTCATTTTAATTCCTTTCTCATTAAAATGACTTAACACACACATGCTCAATAATATAATTTGCATATATAGGATATATATATATTCAGCTGGGTCGATTTATTAACTTACATCGCGCCATCGATTTTTGGATAGGTTTTGGGCTCAGGAAAAAAAGTTCCACTAAGCATACCTAAAAAAACAATTTTCGAGGCAGCAGAATTTGAGTTTTTTGACTTTTTTTCTTTGATTTTTGAGGTTTTTTTCATGACCTACTTAACAAATTTTAATTTGATTTTAAAAAAATTTAAATAAATTTAAATTTTCACGTATACCCGACTCAAAATTGTCCGCTAAAAACTTTGGCGATAACAGTTTTTTGAAAAAAAAAAATATTTTTTGGGTTTTGAGGAGCGTATTAGTGAAAAAATTTTTTTTTCGTCATTTTTTTTTTTGAGGGTTTCTCGAGAAACGTGCAAAAGTGTTGCCGATGAAAACGAATTTGTCTCATTGTTCCTATCCCACTTAAAATTATGCGGTAAAAACGTTCGCATTAACAGTTTAAAAAAAAAATTTTTTTTTTGGTTTTTGGGACTTGTTTTGGTCGTAATCGATTTTTTTCATTTTCAAGGCTCCAATTAGTATACCAAAATGATCAGGGGACGAGCTGAGTTGATTTAGCCATGTCCGTCTGTCCGTTCGTCTGTGCGTTTGTTTGAACGCAAACTAGTTCCTCAATTTTTGAGATATCTTGATGAAATTTGGTAAGCGGGCATATTTTGATGGGGGATTTGACATTTGCCGGAATCGACCGGATAGGACCACTATAGCATATACCTCCCATACAACCGATTTTTCAATAAGAGGGGTTTCGCCATTTCTGCCCCAATTCTGCCTCATTTTAACAGCTAGTAACATGAAATTTTACCACAAGCTTAAGTATTGGTTTTCTGAAAAAATCGTCAAGATCGGACATATTTATATATATCCCATACAACCGACTGTTCAGGTAAGAGGGTTTCATCATTTTTGTCGAAATCGACTTTTAGTTTGATTTAGACTATTTTTTCAGACAACCATCTATGCCCAATACTTAAGCTTTTGGTAAAATTTGATGTCGCTAGCTGTTAAAATGAGGCAGAATTGGGGCAGAAATGGCGAAACCCCTCTTATTGAAAAATCGGTTGTATGGGAGGTATATGCTTTAGTGGTCCGATCCGGTCGATTCCGGCAAATGTCAAATCCCCCATCAAAATATACCTGCTTACCAAATTTCATCAAGATATCTCAAAAATTGAGGGACTAGTTTACGTTCAAACAAACGGACAGACGGACGGACAAACGGACGTGGCTAAATCAACCCAGCTCGTCCCCTGATCATTTTGGTATACTTATAGATGGGTCTAACGGAAACATATACATAAAAAATTATTTGGAGCCTTAAAAATGAAAAAAATCGGTTTCAACCAAAACAGGTCCCAAAAATCAAAAAAAAAATTTTTTTTTAAAAAACTGTTAATGCCAACGTTTCTATCGCATAATTTTAAGTGGGATAGGAGCTATGAGACAAATTCGTTTTCATTGGCAACACTTTTGCACGTTTCTGAAGAAACCCTTGAAAAAAAAAAAAATGGCGAAAAAATAAATTTTTCACCAAAAACTCCTCAAAACCCAAAAAATATTTTTTTTTTCAAAAAACTCTTATCGCCAAAGTTTTTAGCGGACAATTTTGAGTCGGAGAGTGTGTACATGAAAATTTTAAATCAAATGAAATTTTTTTTAAGTAGGTCATGAAAAAACCTTAAAAATCAAAGAAAAAAAGTCAAAAAACTCAAATTTTGCAGGCTCGAAAATTATGTTTTTATGTTTCGAAAAATCGATGGCGCGATATGGGTTAACTTTCGTCCATGAAAATCAACCCAGCTTAATACACATACATTGAAAGCTGTATATAATATAAAGCCTTGTGCCTTTTATAATTCTTGCTGTTGTTATTCAATTGCTACAGCTACTAGCGTTTTTTTTATTATTATAAGAAACTCTATTCTCTTCGATTTTATATGTCTTTTATCGTTAAGCTCGTATTGCTTGATGTTGTATATTTATCATTTTGTTTTGTTTTTTACTTGTTGTTGTAGTAGTTTTCTGAATGCAAGGAGCACATGCGTGCTTTTTATAACATTTCTATTAGATATTCTCAAGAACTTCAAACACATATATACATAAAGTGGCAGACTTAACTTGTTGGCGCCCCTAGACAATCCATAACTTGGCGCTGCTTTCATTAAAAATAAATATATATTACCATGATTGTGAATGAGATGGTTAGCTAAATCCGCATGCATGCAGTAATGAAGTGCCTTTTGTACCTAAAAGTAAACTTCAAATTTATAAAACAACTAGAAGACCCGGCAGACGTTGTCCTGCCCTAAATTTGGCCTATCTGCATACATTTTAATAAGCTTTTTCCATCTGACTCTGCCCTCCCCCCCTCTTCACTTTTTCCTAATCCTTTTACCCACTCCTCCCTCCGTCTTCTTCGCTTCATCTATCTCCATCTTCGTCTCATTCTATCTCTTTCTCAATCTCCTTCTCTCTTTTCTCTTCTCTCAATTCCTTCTCATTCTTCTGCATCCCTTATTGCCTGTCCCAGAGAGGTGGTATGTATTTTATTTCAGTCCCAGTCCCAGTCCCACTCCGAGTCTCAGTCCCAGTCCTAGTCTTAATCCCAGTTCCAGTAAGTCTCTGGATAATATATTACTCTGTACCAAAGCACTCATCAACAGCTTTCATTTGATATCCATATTGTATAAACACTGTCTAGGCATTCACTGGCCCACGTTTTGGCCTATATCTCGAGACCCTGTACCTGGAGTAACCACCGCGGGAGGTTTACGCAACTTGTGTGAAAGTTTGGACACCGTCGACCGACGCATCTCCTCAAACACCGGCGACCAACTAACATACATTTTAGCCTTTTTTTTTTTATATATATAGATTTTTATTTTTCACACTTCACTATAATATTAAAACGAAATGCAGATTTTCGTTGCTTTTGAAATTCCGCTTAAAAATTGCACATGGAACAAGTAAAGACTATCCTACATTAAAAAATGTCATAGTACCTCTAAATCGCGGGACCCCTCAGAATCCCCCCTCCCCCCCTCTCGACGTGCCTGGTGCTATACTTGATATCATTCGCTATGCTATTTTTTATTGATAAGCACGTTGTTTAATTAAACACCAACCAATTACTCGGAAGTATATCCGCACCACCTGAAAATATGAGTGCCACTACGTATACGTAACATTTTAATATTACGTATAAACAAATAAAAAAATTGCAATAAAATAATATTGCGACCGTAAACTGAGATATAACATATCCTATATTTCAAGTTAGATCCAACTTCACACGGGGTGCAAAACAAATTCAAAATCGGTTCAGTAGTTTAGGAGTCCATTGGCCTCAAACCTGCGACACGTGTTTTTTATATATTAAGACTATACGTGAAGAAATTGCGATATTTTAATAATATAATATAATAATAATAGTCTAAAGAACAATATCACAAATCGCAAAGGGAGTCTTCTGTTATATGTATGTTTACGGGGTGGCTTCTTGGCTGTTTCTTTGCGTCACGTGTAGGCGCCGTCAGCTTTCTAGAGCGCGTAAATGAAAGTTTAGCGCAGTTTTCAACTACTTCTATACTAACTAAGGAAAAACTCACAACGTTTTTCTAATTTCGAGATATATTAAAACATGATCATGTTTTAATAATATTTCACAGACAGAAATGCAATTTTTTAATACAGGTAACTTAAATGTTAACGCCCCTTAATTCTGTCGCCCCAGGTTTTAGCATATATTGTCAGTGCGCTAAATCCGCCATTGCATATATATTTTAACATATGTACATACGTTTATGTTTAAAACTGTTTACAGCTCATAAGTACTTGGTGTAGACATTTTGTTGTTTTCTTTCACTGCCTCTTCACTTAACAATTGCGCATTTATTTCAGATCCTGTTTACAGCTTTTCAGTTCTCCGAATCACCCTACTTTTTTACGCCACACAATTTCTTCTATTCTTAACAGCTTTACGCCCAATGTTTATCTTTTTAGAAGAAAATATACAATGCACTCGTTCATATCGCATTTCGTTTCATTGTATCAATCTATTGTTACCACATAAATACTTATGTAGCTTAGCAACGTATATAAATATGGTTATATAATACAAAGCGCCTATAGGTATGCAACAAATAATTTGCAAAGCTGTTTCTTAAGAAAAGTCCAAATTAGCGAGCTTGTGGCTTGTTAGGTTTTCATTTCAAAGCTTGCACTATATCGACTTGAGAAAAGAAAGGGAAAATGACGAAAATAATACGACACGGGCAATTTGTTTATTATAATTGTGTCATTAAGACGAGCTTTTAAGTCGCATTTAACTGGAAGCTTACTTCTGACCACGCATTTTTTGAACAAGAATTTATAACTTCATAATTGCTCATTAAAGTAGCTTTATTACCTGCTCACAGTCGATACGCAGCTTTTAAATGAACGTCTTTAAGCTCATTAAATTGTATTCAACTTATTATTAATTGCCCAATTAAAATTTATGCTTTTTAAGAAAATCATCTACTTAAAGTATTTTAACCCAAATTAAATTGTCATTCATTGAGAAGCCACACAAATTGGCATCATATACCAGAGTTATTGTAATAAATCTACCAAAGCAACAACAGCAGTCAACAATTCGACACGTAGAAGTGATATCCGTCCGGTATCAGTGCCGTCAACAGCGCTTGGTAAGCATTATGTGGGCAATATTTGAATGTTACGTATACGCCATAGCTGCCACTGAAGTGCATTAAAAACCGCAAATCCAACATGATTCCTCAACAGCGCAGCAGCAGCCGCAGTACCGTTACTAGTTTGTTAAGTGTGCTTGTGATTCAACATCGAAAAATCAAAATTTTCAGCAAAAGGCGCAATATTCAACATCCTTATGCTCTCCCCCTCCCTCCACTTGCCCTCTACATTTAAACAAACAGACTTGGCATGTCTGCTTTGGGTTTTTACTCTTCATTCAACTTGCCTTTGGTCTCGCCATTTCTCATTTACTCATTTTAAATGCGTAGTCACGTTTTATTGCTGCCGGCATATTGTGTGATGCTGTGCCCGTTTTGTGGTTTTGCCTTTGTTGTTGGCGTTGTTGTTGTTGTTACCGTCCTTGTTGCTATGCTCTTGCCCTTGTATGCGCTGCATTTGCAAAGTGAAAATATACGCATTCCCATCTGATGGCTGGACTTTGCTTACTCGCTGCTACAAAAACAAAACAAACAGCAAACCATGCAATTTTAACTTAAATTGCCTTTTGGCCAATGTAGCTTAGCGTCGTGTTAGAGACAGCAGGTAGATCTAGCATGCTTGCATTCCGTTCAAATATACATTTCTTTGCGGATATGTAAGTTATACTAAAATGCATTTTTTACTATTCATTTTTCATAGCATTTGTGGTTTTCGCTTTGTGGTTAAGTTTTATCATTTTTTAAATATATAAATTTATATTTTATTCGTTTCTTCATAGAAAAGCTATTACAGTGTTGGGTGAAAAGTGTAAATATGAATATGATTAAGATTTGAATTTGCTGACTGCTTCAAAAGGCGGATCTTTGGCTGGGTTTACTTATTAAATTTAGAGGTTTTGTGCTCAGCTGTGGTCAATCCTTAAGGTGCAGAAGTTAAGCTGGCAAGCTAAAAACAGCAAAAAATACCTTTTTTTAATAAGAGGATTTTTAAAAGACACAATCATTTTAAAGAGTTCAAAGTTTTAGTAGGATTTGAGTATTGTGCTTTGTTATAGCTAACACAGCCTGAAAAATTGTAAACCCATAAATGAGCGTCTACTCTTCTACAAGTCTACTGAAATGATCAAGGTCTGAATTGTTATCAAATTTTGTTGTTATCGTGCCTAGAGCACAAACTTTGCACTGTTATGTTTTTCCAAAATTTTGGCAAAAAGATATTTCTTGACTGCTTACCAACGCCCTAAGTTTTAAGCTAGACAATTTTAAGAAACATGAAACTTTTTTTTTTTTTTATTGAAGAATATTTGGAATTTTCGTCCAAACCATTTACCAAACTTTAAAATTTGCGGTGGTTGTAAACTTGCAATACAAACGGTCCCTCCAAATGCTCAAAACGGAAAATGGTACTAGTACTTTTCTCGTCAAATTTGTGTGCTAAGCAACATAAACCCCTTCTTAAGTCGTGCAGTATCTTCAAGGCCGAGCAATATGTTAAGCAAGGTACAGCTAATTTGCTAAAAACAGATAGCGACTACAATGCCCCTCAGCAGGTTAAGATACTTAGATTATATCCGCCGCAGTTATGCCTGTCGTAAGAGGCAACTAAAATACTCAAATGATTCAATAGGTTGTGTAGCGCAACCCATTCAAGGCTTCTCAAATCTCACCTACCCGCGGCGAATCCTGTTTTTTAAGCAGCCGAAGCTCTGGCGAAGTGCTCATAGAAGTAGAAGGTGGGGCGCGGGATAGCTTAGAAGGTTCAATATGGTCATATTAAATTGTTCTCGAGATGGTCAGGCTTGTAACTTAATGATGCTTGTTACTAGAACCAAGCGGATCTATATCCGGAAAAGGATCACCAACATCGATAACACTCCCCAAAAGCTTCGGGGAATGTTTTTATCGCTATAGCAACAACAACAACAACAATAACGATCAATTATCTGTACCGCAATTATCAAATATAGCACGTAAGTTTTGAGCTTCGATGAACATCTTAATGGCTGCCTTTATTGGATGCACTGACACTGAAGTATCGACAGCAGCAATATTGTAAAAAAGATCACCATTAAGAAAATAGTAGAAAACACGGTTAAGGCAACAGACTTGCTATGGACCAACTAGTACGATTGCAAGGCTTGAAAATCGCTATGATCACTTCTGTATAAAAATAAAACGAAATTCTCTACATAACTTAACAAGTGTGCGGTGGGAATACTCAGGTACTTCATCACATAACATTGTGACCCCAACAGATTGTAGAGCCCATAGCTCAAACATCTCCCCAAAGCATACTTGACGGTAGTACCGGGAAGAAATGTCACTTAAACGGTACGTTTAAAGACCCACATTGATCATGAGGCTTTCAAAACTTTCTCCTCTGAAAAATAAAAAAAAAATGTACTAATGTTGTTTAGCCCGTGTATTCCTAACAAACAAAATAAATCGGATTTCGGGGTTCGTGTTCTACCGATAGTCTTGTGGAGGTTGGGGATGTGACTTTTTCGCTGCTGCTTAAGTTCAGATGCGAAAAGAAGTAGTTTAATAACTAGGAATCGTCTAGTTGGACATATGTGGCCCGGCTGACACTGGCCTATAGCATTTACAATGGGAAAAAGTGTCTCCGAGTAAAAGTGTTTCATATTCCAAGGCATGCAATCTCCAACTAACCTAACCCATAATTTACGTTGAGCCATTTCTGGAAACACCGTCATTAATTACTGGTACGCGGGCTCGCTGTGTTCTTCATTTTACCTGATTTAAAGTTTTTATTAAGTTATAAAGTTACGCGTCTTAGTTTTTTTGATTTTCGAATATATACCACTTTAATTTTTCAAAATATCTACCATGACGTATGTATGGGTGGGTGTGCTTGATACTACTGCAGGTAGTGAGAAACTGTCAAAAGCTTCACCACGAAAATTTGATATTTAAAAAAATCAAGCAACACCCCCTTCGCTTATTAACTGTGCTATTTTCATGCTAGCACGGCACTGCCCACTACGGGGCCTAAATACTTCGTTATGTACTACGCAGTTAACTTCTTAATTTGGTGCAACATGTTTGAGCTCGACAGCGTTTTGAGTCATACAATGAGAAGTTAGCAAATATGTATAAGAGGCACTATATATTTATTGAATGAATTGTTAAGTTCAGCCAATAGAAATTTTGCATGTCAAATAAGTAAATGAGTGTGTACATATATACTTTATATATAACCTTTTTCTTGTTGTTTTCTTAACCAGCGATGAAAAAGTGATGGAAAATGGCAACGGTGAATGCTTTCAAAGTTTAAGTAGAGGTTATATTCTGGCTATTATATTTTGTATACCCTCATTAAGAAATTTTTTGGGCAATAAGTGTGAATGTTAACTTATATTTATATGTTATAAACTGCGAATACGTTTACGAAAAATTAATGGAAGTAGAGCGTCCTAACTGTGCCAAATGTCATTGTCAACTTTTTTATAGATAAACGGCGCAAAAGTAGTTAAGTCCCAAAGTCCCCTGAAATTGAAAAGCTGCAAGCCTTACTTTTGATAAGAAATTATAGAAGTCTAGTACTTGGTTCAAAGAACATTGTGCAAGAATAAAAGCCAAAAGGCTACGTTGGCCATTTCATGTAATACGAATGGATGAAGCCGATATAGCTCACAAAGTATTCCTATCTGCACCCGTATTTGAAAGCTGTGAAAGCGCGACTTTTCCTGAGTTATGAGAGGCAAGTGCAGGAAGACTTACTCTCACTTGGTGCTCCCAACTGAATGAATGAATCTCATTTCTCTCGAGAGTTTTGTTTAAAATAACCTACTAACTCGGGTTAGATTGAACTGGCCAGTCCCTGAGGACCTTACATAGACTGAATGAGTCCATGTTGTTAGAAGTTTGTTTAACGACCAAACTAAAAAACCAGGACCCTTAACTCGGACCTTTTGGCATATACTATAATCTTTTTAGAGTCTATGCCACTTCTCCCTTCTAGATCTGACAGCTGTATCACTTCTAATATTCCGTGAATATTTCGAAATGACTACGTGAACACTTCAGGACTATTTTCAATTATTTTGGGGAAATTTAGGAGAAATTTCCGACCACTTCTGGATTATTCTCGAAACCATTTTATGAGGATTTCAGTATCATTTCAGGATCACTACGGTATAATTTTCAGAACTATTTTGATTTATTTTAAGACTATTTCGGAACAATTTTGCAACGATACAGGATAACTTTGGAACTATTTTAGTTCGAATTTCAAATTGAACACATCAAATTGAAACATTCATTTGAAAACTAATTCAAAACCCTTTTAGGATTGTTAAATGATCATTTCGGGAAAAGTTCGACATCATTTCAAAATTTCACTTGAAATTATAGTAATGTGAACATGAAATTGTTCTATTTTTCTCTCGAAATAGTCTTAAAACTATTCCGAAAATAGCAGTGAAGTGATCTTTTAACAGTCCGAAAATATTTCATATAATCCCGAAGGAATCACGAAATTCTTCCTAAAATAGTCTCGAAATTATTCTTGAAATAATACCGAAGTGATTTCCTAAATGTTCTCAAATGATTTCCAGATAGCATCGAATTGATCCCGGAACTATCCCTAAAAGACTTCAAAAACAATGCTAAAATTTTCCAAATTGGTACTGAAAAAGTCTTATCGTGAATATAATTCCAAAGTGGAACTGTAATAGTTTAAATGGTTTCAAAAACGCTTCGATATGATCCAGATATTACACCGTAATATTTTCAAAATCAATCCTAAAGTCATCCTTAACTTGTTCCGAAATGGTCCTGAAATACGTTCGAAATGATTTGGAAAATATTTTCGAAGTGATCGTAAAATCGGCGCAAAATTTAACCGAAATAGGTCTGAGATATGCATTAATTTTAGAAAAATTCAGAAACAAGTTTTTTAAATTATAAAGAAGTTTTTCTAAGCGAGGTTGCCCTTCGGCAATGATTTGAAAAACATTCCAAGTATATTTCTGCCTTAGAAAGTTTCTCAGTGAAAACTCATCTGAATTACCAATAAATGATAAAAAATTTTCCTTAATACACTACTACACGATATTTTCAACTACAATTCAATGTTAAAAAAAGCGTTTTTTTTTCAATATATTCTGGGAACAAAAAATTAAAAATTTAGTTTTTTTTGTAATTTTCATTGTGTAAAAAATTTTGACAAAATAATTGAAAGGATTAGTGAAGGAAAACGATTTAGATTACCATAGGATTTTCTTCAGCACGAGTGAAGAAATTTTTGTTCATAAAAATGTTTACCTAACTTAAATATTAAGAATAAAAATTCATAAAATTTTGAGAAGTAATAAAAACTTTTGAATACACAATCGAAGAAACACTTAACAAAAAGTTTATTGCAAAGTCAGCAGCAAAATTGTAGTTATTCCAGCTTGAGTCATTTCTAATAGACAAAACAATGAAGGTTCTTTTATATTAAACAAATTCAATCTCAATTTGGTCCTAACCTTCATAGGCAGTCGTTTTAATCAAGATTTAAATTTTGAAATTTTTCGGTGGAAATAGACTATGCTCGAACCTACAAACAAAAATATTTACACGAATTCATATCTTTACGACAAAAGCACTATCTAACAAATTTAAATAATTACGACAAACACATATAAGTAAATCTGAGTAAGCCTTTTGATTGAAATTTTAATTCATTGGCTTTGAATTTAATTACGTAATATTTCACAAAGGAGCAAAATAGCCTCAAGTGTTTGTCTTCTGAATAAACTATGAGCTGTGCATGCACACATACATACATACACACAAACATCCGCACATATGGCTTGAATATTGCATGAGCACAATAGTTGGTTTTCATGGCAGACATACATATGTACATGTGTGCGAATATTTATTTGAAAATTTGTATATCTTTGCTTTATTTGTGTTTAAGATTTAACTGAAATGCAAAAATACTGCAAGTGAAGTGAAGTGAAAATCCTTTGCCATACGTGAAAACAAGAAAGTGAGAACGTGATTTTGCTTGAGGAAAAATAACGAAATTAATTCACTTAAATTTTCATTGGCCATCAGCATGTCAACAAGTGAACAAATATGCAATATAAATACGTATATATGTACATATGGACATGTAAATATACACACTAGACTGGGTCGATTTATTAACCGATATCGCGCCATCGATTTTTCGATAGGATTTGGGCTCAGGAAAAAAATTCCAATATGCATACTCAAAAAAAAAAAAAATAATTTTCGAGCCCGCGAAATTTAATTTTTTTGACTTTTTCGACTTCGATTTTTAAGGTTTTTTTTATGACCTATAAAAAAATTTTCATTTTATTGTAAAATTTTCATGTATACCCTGTCCGACCTAAATATGTACGCTAAAACGTTGTCGATAACAGTTTTTTGAAAAAAAAAATAATAATTTTTGGGTCGGACAGGGTATACATATGAAAATGTTTTTAGTCAGTGGTGAAAAAACCTTAAAAAGCAAATTCGAAAAAAGTAAAAAAAATTAAATTTCACAGGCTCGAAAATTATTTTTTTGGGTATGCGTAGTGGAACTATTTTTTCCTGAGCCCAAATCTTATCGAAAAATCGATGGCGCGATATCGGTTAACTTTCGTCCATACAAATCGACTCACCCTAATACACACACATGCATAGGTAGATTTGTTTACACATGTATATATATGCATGTATGTATGGATATGATTTTATTTCACGTTAGACATTTATGCAAATGCCAGACAGTCAAGTCGAAAATGCTAAGAAGTAGCTATGTATGTAAATATATACGTATGTTTGTGTGAGTGCTTGACTCAACATAAATATGCATTTGCACAGTGAATTTGCTTGTATGTTAGGCAGCAACTGGAACGAGTGTTGATTTTGAAACAATGCTAACATTTACTTATACTCATGAATATAAACATACATAAAAAAAATGTAAGGCGCGATAAACTTCGAAGAGATCTAAGGCCGAGCTTCTCTTCCAATTTTGCGTCCTGCTTGTCTTGATTTCCCTACAAATTGGCCGGACCGAACCTACATGTTTTATGCCAACTCCGAACGGCACCTGCAAGGCAGATGAGTTTTCACTGAGAGCTTTTCATGGCAGAAATACACTCGAAGCGCTTGCCAAACACTGCCGAGGGGCGACCCCGCTTAGAAAAATTTTCTTCTAATTGAAAAATCTTATTTATAAAATTTTGATGTTGCTTTGTCCGGGGTGTGAACCCAGGGCATACGGTGGGGTAGGCGAGCGCGCTACCATAACACCGCAGTGGCCGCCATAAACATACATACATATATAAAATAAAGCATGTATGAATATTTTTATATATATTTTCATATTTTTTTCTTCTCATATTTACATTGTACGCTTTTTATTGTAAACTTTTGTGTTGAAATTCTTATAAGTATAAGTTGAACTGTTTGAAAAAATTGTATCTGCATTTTTTTTATAAGAAATTGGTATAAAGTATAAGCTCTTTGACCATTATCTACAGACTCCCTGAACCTTTTTTTTCACAACAATATGGCCCTCAATACTCAGATAGTCGCACTACTGGCAGCTTTCTGGAAAATAGATTTATACACAATATTTCATGCTTTTTGACTTTTGTGATAGTCTTAACTGTTGAAGTTTCAAAAAAGAATTTAAAACGGACAGCGGTATCGAGTCAAATACCGTTTTAGAACAACGTATGTGACCTCTCTATGATAGAAAGGGTAAAGAGGACCGGTGAGTAGGTAAGGGGTAATATATCATCAGAATCAAAAGCAAACTGACGGTTCTCTGGCAGTTGCGTCTGTGTGCTTAGATCACAAGAACTTTTTAGTTTAGGGGGCCAGTTGTAATGACAAAGAAAGTCTAAAAAAAAAAAATCGCTTTGAAAAAGTTTCCGGATGATCCACGAAAGAAACCTGTAGGTATATTGACCAAACCAAAGCTTTTGAGCAATAACAACTTTCAAAGTACAATAGCCCAGTAAAAATGAGTTCACAAAGAAGTACATCAAAAAGTTCCAAGTGCACTAATTGAACCCACTAAAACCTTTTGGATCAGACTGAATTTTTATTCAAATATTTTTGTGGGCCCCTAGGTGAGATTTTTGCAGCAAATTTTCAACTAAACTGTGCAGGTAAAATTTTATAAAGTTCAATACTAATCTAGCCGAGCCGAATGATGCATCTAAAAGGTGTATTTGCTGATATATTTTTTGAGCAAAAACTACTTTTTGAAAATATCTCAAATATACAGGTTTTTCCTGCTGCTATAGAGGAAAAGGTATGCTGACCGAGATCATCGAATCTAACTCAATTCCACATTGTGGAAAATGTACCAACAACAAATGCTTAAGAAACGGTTTCTTCGCCAAGTCGAAGGCAGGAAAGGAAAGTCAAGGCTATCGATGGTTTATCACTGTTAACACAACCACAACCACAACATCGATGAGTTATCGATATTGTACCGACTAATTATCGATATGTTACCAAAACTCCATCGCAAAGCTATCGATATGTTATCAAAAGTTTATCGATTTGTTATCATAAATGTATCGAATTTGTATGGAAACGTTTTAGATTTGTGACCAGAGTGTCACCATTTTTTATCGGCGTGTTATCGATTTCGACCCTTCGGTTTTTAATGAAACAGATACCTATAAAAGTTGAATTAAAATCGATGACACTTCTGGAAACCGTCGATAACTAGCGGATAAGAAGGTAATAACAAGCCTTTGTAACAAGATAATAACAAATCGATCGTCGAATTATCCGATTAATATTAGCTTCGTATGTATTATAATTCGCTATTGATAATAGGCCGATTTTAAAACATTAACTTGCTGATATCGATTACTATCAATATAAGCTAACGTAGCTCGTTTTAAAAAGTCCGAAACTATCTGTTCTGGTAAACTTGCTTCTAATTAACTTGAACTCCTGGGGGAGTGGTAGTTAATTTTAAAACATCAGTACACATTGACCTTCACGAGTACATTGCACTCACTATATATTTTTAACAGCCTAATACATGTGTATATTGGTCCAAAGCCCTCGCCTGGTGTCTTATTTAAATATTTTTTATTTTTTCTTTTTTGTGTACATTTATTGGGATAACAGGCCGGTAGCGTATTATCTTAAGTCTGGGTCTTATTGTTTTTTTTTTTACAGATATGTATGCACATTAGTTTGGTCCTTACAAATAAGATAAGTAATTTTTTTCCTTTCCACTACTACAAAGTTAAAGATATCACATATATGTTTTGCTCACTAATATATTGTTACGAGTATTAGCAAAACTAAGGGGTGCTGCCATCTCTAGGCCGATGCTAAGCAGTGACGTGAATTCACATCAATAATTCAATCATTATGTATCTACATAAACGAAACAATAATTGCGTCTACACATATGTACCATGTACGTATACGAGCAGCGGAGAATCAATGCACAAACACATGCATATATCTGAGATACTCCTGAAAGTATGCAATGAGAGAAGCTATAAAATCGTGCAATTGTAGTTACAGCTGAGAAGTTTGAGAGCTGATGGCAACTAGTAGATTCTGGAAGCGCCTAGAAGATGTGAACGTTGAAATCAGAGAGTATAAAAAGGCAGCAAATGTAGAGGCGCTGGAATTCAGTTTCATTTGAGCTATCAAGCAGTTTCGATTAAGGCGCTATCTAGCGAGCCATAGCAGTATTATTTTGAAACTCAGTTTCATTTAAGCTATCAGTTTGGTTATTAAGCCAGCTAGTTGCAAAGTATAAGTGTTATTGTGAAGTACTTTAATAAAGGCCATTTTTTCATTATTCAATATTGGAGTTATTTATTCAACAGTTTAGCGATACCAACTTAGCAAAAGGGCAAATAAGAGGATTTGCAAGTAAATTCGTTACAATATGTATATCGTTAGACGTGCCGTACAGCCGTACAAGTTCAGATTACCCCAAGAAGGCAAGATTATTGAGTCTCTAAAAAGTGCATTTACCTCAACCACTGTGCCATATACATCTTAGCGAATTCATATCGCTAATTAGTCGGTGCAATACTGATAACTCATTGCTGTTGTGATTGTTGCTGTGTTAACAGTGATAACTTATCGATAGCCTTTGTGGTGTTGAACTTGGTATTGCTGGTTGAAGAAGCTCGGCCCAAATCTCGTTAGAGGTATATGGCATCTTGTAATATTTTTTGTATTGCACTTTTGAAGGCTGGAAGAAATCGTTTATTTTTCTAACAAGGACTACTCTAATATGCGTAATACGTACATTCAAACTCGCATAGTTTTCACTTATTGCCGACTTAAAAATGTCAGCAAGAGCTTTATAACCTGCACAGAGATTCTCTAATTTATTCGTAAAAATTACTCGGCATTTTTGTGGTTTATTTAAAAGTAAACTAGAAAAGCCAGAGATTTAAAAACCATAAAATTGTTTGTTGCGAAAATATCAATATGTTTTTTCAAACTATAACGATTGCTGAGTTGAGGTTCACCCTATTTCGGTTGCCCTTTCGAATATGCTCTATCTCAGACAAATCTTTAATAGCGCCCAATTTAAGAATTTTTTTCAAACCGAATTCGGCTGAAGAACGCCCTATCTAGTTTTTATACTCAGTTGAGCAGAGCTCACAGAGTATATTAAGTTTTATTGGATAACGGTTGGTTGTACAGGTATAAAGGAATCGAGATAGATATAGACTTCCATATATCAAAATCATCAGGATCGAAAAAAAATTTGATTGAGCCATGTCCGTCCGTCCGTCCGTCCGTCCGTTAACACGATAACTTGAGTAAATTTTGAGGTATCTTGATGAAATTTGGCATGTGGGTTCCTGAGCACTCATCAAATATCGCTCTCTAAAATGAACGATATCGGACTATAACCACGCCCACTTTTTCGATATCGAAAATTTCGAAAAAGTGCAATAATTCATTACCAAAGACAGATAAAACGATGAAACTTGGTAGGTGAGTTGAACTCATGACGCAGAATAGAAAATTAGTAAAATTTTGGACAATGGGCGTGGCACCGCCCACTTTTAAAAGAAGGTAATTTAAAACTTTTGCAAGCTGTAATTTGGCAGTCGTTGAAGATATCATGATGAAATTTGGCAGGAACGTTACCCCTATTACTATATGTACGCTCAACAAAAATTAGCAAAATCGGAGAAGGACTTAAAAGAAAATTTTTTTAAAGTAAAATTTTAACAAAAAATTTAATGTCTTTACAGTATATAAGTAAATTATGTCAACATTCAACTCCAGTAATGATATGGTGCAACAAAATACAAAAATAAAAGAAAATTTCAAAATGGGCGTGGCTCCGCCCTTTTTAATTTAATTTGTCTAGGATACATTTAATGCCATAAGTCGAACAAATATTTACCAATCCTTGTGAAATTTGGTAGGGGCATAGGTTTTACGACGTTAACTGTTTTCTGTGAAAATGGGCGAAATCGGTTGAAGCTACGCCCAGTTTTTATACACAGTCGTCCGTCTGTCCTTCCGCATGACCGTTAACACGATAACTTGAGCAAAAATCGACATATCTTTACTGAACTTAGCTCACGTACTTGCCTGAACTCACTTTATCTTGGTATAAAAAATTAACGAAATCCGATTTTGACCACGCCCACTTTTTCGATATCGAAAATTACGAAAAATGAATAAAATGCCATAATTCTATACCAAATACGAAAAAAGGGATGAAACATGGTAATTGGATTGGTTTATTGACGCGAAATATAACTTTAGAAAAAACTTTGTAAAATGGTTGTGACACCTACTATATTAAGTAGAAGAAAATGAAAAAGTTCTGCAGGGCGAAATAAAAACGCTTGAAATCTTGGCAGGTTTTACATATATACATAAATTAGCGGTATCCAACAGATGATGTTCTGGGTTACCCTGGTCCACATTTTGGTCGATATGTGGAAAACGCCTTCACATATGCAACTACCACCACTTCCTTTTAAACCCTCACTAATACCTTTAATTTGATACCCATATCGTACAAACAAATACTAGGTTAACCCCTGGTCCAACTTTATGGCGATATCTCGAAACGGCGTCCACCTATGGAACTAAGGATCACTCCCTTTTAAAATACTCATTAACACTTTTATTTTGATACCCATATTGTACAAACAAATTCTAGGGTCACCCCTGGTCCACGTTTATGGAAATATCTCGAAACGGCGTCCACCTATGGAACTAAGGATTACTCCCTTTTAAAATAGTCATTAACACCTTTCATTTGATACCCATATCGTACAAACAAATTCTAGAGTCAGGCCTGGTCCACCTTTATGGCGATATCCCTAAATGGCGTCCACCTACAGAACTATGGCCCACTCCCTCATAAAATACTCGTTAATGCCTTTCATTCGATACGCATGTCGAACAAACACATTCCAGGGTTTCCCTCGGTTCATTTTCCTACATGGTGATTTTCCCTTATTTTGTCTCCATAGCTCTCAACTGAGTATGTAATGTTCGGTTACACCCGAACTTAACCTTCCTTACTTGTTTTTTTCAAAGACGCCCTATCTAAACCGAAACTCAATTCATTTTAGTATTGGCGTTTGCGTTTTTCAAACAAATTCTGAGAGAGACCATGTTCAAAAAAAATTCTGCAATAGGGTGTTTTTGAAAAATATTCTCAGATAAGGCGATGTTGATATTTCACTTAGCTTGTGATATACAAAAATCAGGACAAAATTTCTTTTATTATTTTATAAATGGTTTTATGATCTTCTTCGTTATGAATGAATCATTTTTGTTCTCTCTGTCACTAAATTGCCTCAGAATACTCCGAAGAATATTGAAAACTGTTGAAGCAAAAACACGCACAAAATAAATAACCTCCGTTGAGATAACACGTTTTAAAACTATTATTTCAATTTGGGTTTATGAACTGGATGTTTACCATTACCCATTACTGAGGAAGTTGCATTAAAACAAAGCCTTAAAAAGCCCTGTTTCTTTTAGGATTAGTACAAGTATCAGTGTTGCCCTCTATTGGTTTTGGATTTAGCTAAGTTGAGACATAAAATAATGTACTCATTAAGCTTTCACGAAAATGTGTTTACTACTATTTAAAATCTAAGGATTCGTGCTTAAACCATCTCTTTCATATTGTTACGAATATTAGCAAAACTAAGGGGTGCTACCATCTCCAGGCCGATGCTAAGCAGTGACGTGAATCCACATCAATAACTCAATCATTATGTATCTACATAAACGAATCAATAATTGCGTCTACACATACATATGTACGTATACGAGCAGCGGAGAAGCAATGCACAAACACATGCATATATCTTATCTGAGTTGTCACAAGAGTGGGCAATAATTTGTGCAAGTATTACTCAAATGAGAAATTATACATCTGTAGTTGTAGCTGAGAAATTTATAACTAAGTAAAATTCTGGAAGCGCCTAGAAGATGACACGAGGAAATCACAGAGTATAAAAGCATCAGCGGTAGAGGCGCTATGGGCAGTTTCGATTAAGACGGTATCTAGCGAGCAATAGCAGTATTATTTTGAAAGTCAGTTTCATTTAACCTATCAGTTCGGTTATTAAGCCAGCTAGTTGCAAAGTATAAGTGTTATTGTGAAGTACTTTAATAAAGGCCATTTTTTCATTATTCAATATTGGAGTTATTTATTCAACAGTGTTTTGTACTTACTATCGCATGTAGAAGTGTGTGCAACTGCACTCATACCATATGAAATGAAACGCATATATCTACAGGGAAAAAGGCCAAAGGCCAAAAAAAACCCTTTTTATTTATGCACCAATCTAGCACTCAACACGTATTGTTATTTCTGATATATATATAATTGTACTATAATTTATTTGCGCACCACACTACTATTTTATCCACAACCGTTCTAGCAACTTGCTGGCACCGCGATCTATTCTTAACTGACTACACAGAACGATTCGCTCAATCCGAATCGTTATTTTTAATTCTAATGCGCAATAGTTTTTTGATCATGGCAAGCCATGACATGTTCCACTCCAACGTATATTTTTAAAACGGTAAACTTATTCGTGCAGGCGCATTCTCCCCTGCGCGACATTTATGACGCACAGCGAGAAAATTCCCCTGTACGAAACAGTGCCAGCGAAAACCTACGGTTTTCTTAACTAAGCTTACATATGCATACATAGATATCTACATAATTTATTATCCCCGATGCTTCATCTTTACCGCTGTTCTGCTATGTCTGGCTCCACTGGTAGTATGCATATCTTTTGTACGGGTCTCGTTAATTTGCTCGTTTGTGTCTGCACCACAACAGATCGAACTAGTTTATCCTTACTAAGGACCAGTTCAGTAACTCGTCCTAATGCCCACTGGGCTGGTGGAAAACTCTCTGCTTTGATTATTACCATCTGCCCAATCTTAATGTTCTCATGTTCTCTGCGCCATTTCTTCCTCTCCTGTAAACTGTTTAAATAGTCTGTTTGCCATCTATTCCAGAAGTGTTGTAGCATTGTTTGCCTTTGCTGCCAGAGTTTTATCCCTAAACTTGTCGGTTGATCGTTCACCAGAAACGGAGGCGGCAAAATCAATGGCTCCCCAATAATAAAATGACCCGGTGTCAATGCCTGCATGTCATTTGGATCATCTGACAGCGGATATAAAGGTCTGGAATTCAGTATTGCCTCAATCTCAACTAACAACGTCACCAGCTGGTCTTGTGCCAGCGTTTTCTGGCCCACGATCCTGGTCAAGTGGAATTTCATTGACTTTACAGCTGCTTCGTAAATCCCTCCTTGATGTGGCGCTGCTGGAATCATGAATTGCCACTCAGTACCCTTGAGACCAATATGTCCCAGCGCTTCTTGCCCTCTCCAGTAATCCATAGCCCTTTTAATCGTTTTGCTCGCACCAACAAATGTCGTCGCATTATCGCTGAATAGTTTTGCACAACGACCTCGCCGTCCAATAAATCTTTCAAAACACGCAATGAAGGATTGAGTTGTCAGATCTAGCACCAAGTCAATATGTACAGCCCGAGTTTTCAAGCATACAAACACAACAACCCAACATTTAGTCTTGTCGACATAATCGTCTCGCACCCTCACACGTACATTAAATGGACCAGCATAATCTAGCCCACAGTGAAGAAATGGTTTACCTGTTTGCACCCTCTCAGCTGGTAGGTCTGCCATCAATTGTTGTTCAAGCTTGTAATTATATCGCACACATACAACGCACCCACGTAAGTATCTTCTGAGTTCATCTCTCAAACGTGGAATCCAGTACTTTTGCCGAATAAAATGTGTCATTACTTGCACTGCCCCATGCTTAGTTTGTCTGTGTGCATAATCGGCTATGAAGTGAGCCAATCTGGAACCTCTTGCCACAATTACCTGATGCTTTGCTTCATATCCAAGGTTCGCCTCATTCAACCGACCTCCTACCCTCAAAAGACCGCTTTTATCCAAAATTGGTCGTAGTGATTCCAACTTACTATGTTCCGGTAACCTGTGCTCCTTTTTTAACAATACCAATTCTTTGTGAAAATATTTCTCCTGCGAATTTCTCAGTAAGTACTCCATTGCCCACAATTTTTCTTGCTCGCTTGGTAAATCTACCTTCAATTTCATGCCCCTTAACCTGCACCTCTTTGCTGACTTTCTTATCCTATCACGAGTCGCCAATTTTGTCTTGACTATATCTATAAATCGCCTTACATATGCCAATACATTCAAAATTCCTTCTAGCCTGCTTTTATATTTCGTGATTGGAACAAGCTCACCACTTCCCCCCATTTTTGGCACAAAAATCTCCATCTCCCCATAACCTACATTTACAATGTGCACCTTAATTTCTGCTTGCCCATCCTTATTATTTTTTGATTTAGCCTGTTCAAACTTATCAGGTGGCCATTGTGTCTTAGGAAAAGATAACCACTTTGGGTCCTCCAACCAAAATCGATTATTAACCAACTCACCGGGTTCTAATCCTCGACTTAATAAGTCCGCTGGATTATCATCCAAACCCACATGTTTCCAACTCTTTGCCCCAGTATTATCTTGAATTGCTGATACGCGATTAGCTACAAATGTTTTCAAATCTCTGGGCATTTTTTCTAACCAGTAAAGCACAACTAGAGAATCTGTCCACAACGTATAATTGATCTCGCCCCAATCCATTGCTCTCTTAACCTCAACAACCAGTCTAGCCAATAACTCACATGCCGACAATTCCAGCCTAGGAATCGTCATCTTCTTTACTGGGGCTACTCTTGTTTTTGATACTATTAATCTACATTTAAAATTCCCATTTGCTTCCTTCGTTCTAGCATAAACAACTGCACCATAGGCTGATTCTGATGCATCAGCAAAGCCACATAATTCAACCTTCTCAGACATCCCAGTACCGAGCCATCTTGGAATTCTAAAATTTTCAAGTTTTTTCATCTCGCCCCAATATTTTCTGAATCTCATTTCTAGTTCAGATGGTAGCTCTTCGTCCCATTCTACTTTCAAGCGCCACAAATCTTGTATCAAAACCTTTCCTACAACAATTATTGGAGAGATGTATCCATTTGGGTCAAACAACTGTGCCACGCAGCTAACAACTACTCGTTTTGTTATAATACCTGGCAAGTCTGGTGTCTTAACTACAAATGCATATTGGTCTGGCGATATCAACCATACCAGTCCAAGCACCCTGGTTTCGTCCTCGAATTCAAACAAGCACTCCTCTTCTCCGGACTGCAAGGTCTTTATTAGTTTTTTACTATTCGATTTCCATTTCCTGAGTGTAAAACCGGCTCCACTCAGGATGTTATCCATTTGTTTCGCTAATGCCATAGCGTCTTGCTCACTGTCAGCTCCGGTAACACAATCATCCATATACATATCATTTATAATTGCTTCAGCAGCTTCACAGTAATCTTTCTTTGCATCTCTTGCACACTGAATTACTGCTCTAACTGCATTATATGCCGATGATGTCATACCATACGTCACAACAGTTAGCCAATATTCCTTCAATGGTTCTTCTCTGCTCTCGCGCCAAAATATTCGCTGCATGTCCCATTGGTTTTTAGCGATCTTAACTTGTCTAAACATCATCTTAATATCTGCACTAAATGCAAATCTATGCCGCCTAAACCGCGTTATAATCTCGCTCAGATCTCTTTGTAATTTTCCACCTAGCAACTGAATTTCATTGAGAGAAATACCTTTGTTAGTTCGGCAGCTTGCGTCAAAAACTACCCGAAACTTTTTCGTCACACAATGGTGCGGGATGTAATATGTCAACTCATTCTGCCCTACATGCTTATCAACCATTTTCATATGTCCTAACTTCTCATATTCTCTCATAAATTCAACATATTTCGCTCTAAATCTGGCTCCTTTTCTAAACGCTTTTCTAAATATAGAAATCTGCGGAGTGCAATTTCTTTGGAACTGCCAATCTCTGTGATCTCATTTAGTGGTATGGTTACCACGAACCTACCATCCCTATCTCTATAATATGTATCCAAGAAGATTTTCTCAACTCTCTCTTCTTCTTCTCTTCGCATTGAATTCTCATTAATCTGATCCATTTCCCAAAACTTTGTTATTTATGCGTCTAGCTCTCTATTATCTTTGTAATTTACTGCTGATACTAGCTCACCAGTTTCATCATCAATGCTTTGTGCATATTCGCCGAAAACGACTATGCCCAAGATTGTATCCATTAATGCTATTCCATTTATGCCATCGCGCACTATCTTGGTAACAATTCTCGCAACAAAACTAGCCCCCAGCAACATATGAGTGCTTCTTGATTCCCAGTATTCTGGATCGGCTAACCTGGTGCCCAACGAGTCATGTATAGGACCCAACCCTGAACCAAGTGGAGGGAGTAAGGGACACCACTGGCTCTCTTTAGGTAAAACCCAAAACTCTGCACCAATTTGGTCTCCAGATGGATACCAAGGCCTAATCAACACTATGGCCTTCTTGCTCACTTGGAACGGCTCTGCCTCAATACCAACCATTTTTTTTAGTAATTGGTTTCGTGTCTATGCCATACCTCTGCTGTAATACAAAGGTAATCAAATTTATCTGCGCCCCAGTATCCAGTAATGCACGAACCGGCCCAAAATTAATGCCATTTACGACAACCATCACCATTGCTGTTGGCAACAATGCCCTTGCTTCTTCTTTCCCCCTATTGAAATTCATCAAATACTGTTCACAAGACAAATCAATTTTATTATCATTCATAGTATTATTTACTATTGCTTTTTTACTTTCTTTTTCTATCTTAGGTTTTTTCTCGCTTGGCCCCAGCTCCGCGTCCTCTCGACCGCTCACCTTGTCTTGCACTCTCTTGCCCTCTTTTTGCGTCTTAATTGTACGCTTTCTTGCCCCAGTTGATTGTCAATCCAATTTTTGTTTCGACTTGGATGCATAGCGCTGAATGTTGTTTACCTGCCTTTTTGGTTCCCTGTTTGGACACAATGCGCTGTTGTGCTTGGGCCTACCAGGGCATTTCCAACACTCTGCCTGGTAGCAATTGTTAGCACCATGGCCCCTTTTGAAACAGTTTGGGCAGAGGTTTCTCCTTTCAATAAATTCTTTCCTGGCCTTCAAGTTAAGTGCCATGAATTCTGGGCAATGGTAAAGCATGTGATTTTCATTGCACACCTCACATATTAATACCCTATTTTTTGCGCCCGATGTTGATACGCTAACTCTAGCTCCTCTTTCATTTGCACCATTGTTCTTCGTTTTCGTACTTGAAGTTGGAACCACTACTGCCGATTCAATTTTCCTGCGATTGTCCGAAGAGTTTGCTAGCGCCAATGCTTGCTTGTCCAAGAATGCTAGCATTTCATCAACTTTTGGCGTATCACTCTTCCTTGCGAGCTCCCATTGTCTTGCTGTCTCATTGTCCAAACGTTCATGCAACATGTGCACCATGAAAAAATCCCAGTGCTCTACTGGTAGTCCTTGTGCCTGGAGTTGACGACGCACCTCATGGGTCACATTGGACATGCGCCGCAAGTCGTTCTCCTTTATCTGCCCCTTGAGTTCCGGCAGCCGAATAAAATCTCTTAAATGCTCGCGTCCTATCAAGTAGCTTTGGTCGTACATCTGATTCAGCCGCTCCCAAGCTTGAATATAATTATTACCCGAAAATTGCCATTGACCAAACGTTAATTTTGCTCTACCAACCAGTGAATTAGTCAGGTACAAAAATTTGAATGACGGATCTATTTTGTCATTATCATGCACAGCCGCCCTGAACCGATCACGAAAACCTGTCCATTTAACCAATGCCCCATCAAACTCGCCCCATGTATTTTTAATGTCGTTTTGTTGGACAGGCATCTGCACCTGCACGTTAATTGCTTGCGAATTTTTGTCTAGCCCCTCATCTTGCTTCATCTTGTCTAGCTCCGTCTGCATTTTAGCATGCGCCTCAAAATACATCGTTTCCACAACTGCCATATTTTGCTTGCAGAAGTGGTCTAGCGCCTCCTCGTCTACATCCTCAATTACAGCTGCATACTCTTCGTTATATGCCTGCCATGCTATCCGTAGTGAGGTAAGTCGCACCTTGATCTCGCCCACTGACACTTGAGTGAAATCAGTGTCATTTGCAAACTCTAGCGCACGCTGGATTGTAGCTGCATAGGACTTCAATTTCTTTTGAGATGCCATGTCTAAATATGAAACTTAAAGAAAGAAAACAAAAAAAATAATATGTTTGAATATAGTATCAATAATAGTGAAGTTTCGCACACAGGATGCAACTATGCTAACACAGCTTATTATTTTCTTCCATTTAACAAGCGCCTAATGATGGTCTTCACCAAGCCCTCAATCCATCACCTTGACCTGCCAACTAAGCTTTGATTCAAGCGCTTGCACCAATGCTTCCGGCTTGCATATATGTTTGAAAAATTCTAGCTCGCCTTAACCGTGCTCACCCATCACTAGTGCCAACTCAAACATGCAATTGCCGAAAGACTTTAAACACCTGCAGGTACACTAGCCCACTCAGTACACATGTACTACTATAAAATCTTGCCCCAAGCTCATCTTTTGTTTATGCATAAAAGATATTTTCTATTTAAGCCCCAATAACAGCTCAACTTATCTCACCATTGAAATTTATCTCCTGCCCTCCTTTTTGCCAACGGTTTTCTTTCACAAACTATTACCATCAAAGTGCTACATACAAATACCTGCTCTTACGCACATTCAAGCACACAAACACAAGCATCCAAGTAAGCAAAAATTTGCGCACACAATTTAATTTATTATCTCGCATGTAATCTTGTTCAAAAATGTATTTTTGTATCATGTACCATTTCTCACACCAAGCACACATACATATCCATATATATATATAACTATGTACATACATGTACACTCATGTCTAGCACACCAAACTTACATGCTTCAATATTATTGCATGATACAAAAATTTTCTTCACTACATTTTTCACCTAGCCGCCTAAGACTTGTTCGAGAAAGAACAACAAAGGCAACCTCATTACAATATATAAATCTTAGCAAGTATCTTGCACCTACTGTGTAAACGAATTACACATTTTTTTTTTTTTTTTGAATGCACAAGAAAGGAAAGCAATAGCAAGAAGAAAAAACACGCAATACGCTGCAGTTGAATCTCGAACAAGCCTATGGTCACACAAACGCACAAATCCCATTATCACAACAGAATCAAAACTTCACCAAATTGAGACTATTCTCCTTTTATGCACACCCTCTCTTTTTCATATGTACTCTAAACCGATGCGCACAACATATTTTTCTCAACCCTCATAATATATGTACATACCAATATATTATTTACTCGTGCCCTTAGGACAAATCGCAATAGCCTTACACAAGCGCTCCTTTGTATCTTTACATATATACTCTAAACCGATGCGCACAACATATTTTCTCAATACTCATAATATATGTAAAGACAAATTCCTTCTTTTTTAATAAACTACCATCACGTCATTATAACTATACATATCTATATTTCAAACCGTTGCGCATAATATGTATTTTATTTTTTAATGCTCCAATGCAATATTTACTTGCGCACTCGAGACAAATCTCAGCATGCTTATACCTACGCCCCGTTATATTCTTACATATACATTTTACCGGCATGCGCACTGCGTATTATTTTCTACACTCTCAAAATATATACATATATTTCTTGCGCACTCAAACGAATCTCAACATGTTTTACATATGCCCCGTTATATCTTTACATATATCTTAAACCGACGCGCACACTATGTGTCATTTCCTACCTCGCAATATGTATATGCTCCCTATATATGTATAGCTTAGTATATTATCTACTCGCGCACAAATTCCAACTATGATTATACATTTTACCATCATTTTCATTATTATTATTATTTTTTTTTTTTTTTCACGCACGCACTTTTCAATTTATCTTTTTAAATTCTACCGAATTTTCTCAGTGGACTGTAATTAATTTATTTATCTATTATTTTAACGCTCACCTTGTGATTTAGAAATTTTCCACAAAATTTTAGCTTCAATATATTTAATTAATGAATTTTATCAAACTTTGCTTTTGCTTTTACGCATACACTTGTTGACCGCTTGAATGCTTAAACACTTTTTATGAGCAGCCGTTTTAATTACGCAGTAACAAACTTCTTTCACTCAACTGGCTTTGATCCGGCTCGACACGGACCATAATGTTTTGTACTTACTATCGCATGTAGAAGTGTGTGCAACTGCACTCATACCATATGAAATGAAACGCACATATCTACAGGGAAAAAGGCCAAAGGCCAAAAAAAAACCCTTTTTATTTATGCACCAATCTAGCACTCAACACGTATTGTTATTTCTGATATATATATAATTGTACTATAATTTATTTGCGCACCACACTACTATTTTATCCACAACCGTTCTAGCAACTTGCTGGCACCGCGATCTATTCTTAACTGACTACACAGAACGATTCGCTCAATCCGAATCGTTATTTTTAATTCTAATGCGCAATAGTTTTTTGATCATGGCAAGCCATGACATGTTCCACTCCAACGTATATTTTTAAAACGGTAAACTTATTCGTGCAGGCGCATTCTCCCCTGCGCGACATTTATGACGCACAGCGAGAAAATGCCCCTGTACGAAACAAACAGTTTAGTGATGCGAACTTAGCAAAAGGGCAAATAAGAGGATTTGCAAGTAAATTCGTTACAATATATTCATCAACTCCTCTTGTTCCTTACATCACTGTTACGCATACGACATTGCAGCCCTTACATTTTAAATCTGCAAGCAAATATCTTCAACATTTTTTCCGATGTAGTTTTTTTTTATAAAAATGTTCGTGTTGAAAATGAGAATACTTTTCATGACGCCCTGTATATCGAAATTCCTTTTCAACATTCGACACCAATAGACAAGTTTGCTTGACATGCTGCTGTGCATGAAATGCCTTTTAAAAAGTTGTGACTAATATTTGCATTTACAACACATATTTACTAGGAAAAATTTAATATTTTTATATGGTAAATAATAGAGTTAATATTTGTTTTAAAATCTGTGAACATTTATTTATATTTGGAAAATTCAATATTTGTTTTTATGAGCTCAGTTTCGGCTGTATGTCATACCAAGAAGGTCGAAATGGATTTGATTTGGCAAACAAATAAAAACGCGAAAAAGTTGAAGAAGAAATTCTATAGCTGAAGAATGCTTTTCTCGCTTGCCCAAAATACATAACAGTTTCATTCACACAGTCATAATTAAATTGGTTAAAACTTAGCTCTTGCAAAACGTTTGCCGGAACACTCGCAAATATTTCCCAGTAATTTCTCGGGCATTCTCAGTACCAAACCTGACATGTTTTGGAAAATTTTTGACAATATTTCGCTGCAGAGAATTGCGTGACTTCTTCATCATACAACAGTTTTGTTTATAATGATGTATGAAACGGAAAACGACTAACCATTTGAGTTTAAATAGACCGTCCCTTGAGTGTACAATAAAAGCCTTACCGTATGTGGAAGGGCATTTAAAAAGGTCCCGCCTGGGGTGTATGAACGAATGTACAGATACGATCGAGGGGGATCTATTTCTTCTACTGGAATTCTGGGATTGTGTATGAAACTATTATGCGCAGCCCTTTCAAGGAGTTGCCAGCTTTTTCAACTTAATTTCCAATCTAACCGTAATAGAGCGAATTATGTCACAAAAATAGTTTTCTCACACATATGTCTAATAGGCGAGGCTCTGCCGATGACCTGAGCGGATGTGATGATTTTAAAGTTTCAAATGAAATTGTTCCGTGATGGTTCGGCTAATTTTTTTAATGGCTTCCAGAGAAGATTTCCTTAAATCTGTATTGAGATTATAAAGAAGCGTCTGGTGGACCTCTACCGTCTGTTGTCTTAGGAAAAATTCTTCGCAAAGTTTTGCAGGGTTATCTTGGCTACTGAGGCATCGTTATGTGAACTTAACTAAAAGATATAAGATCTTTATTTAAGCCTGTGCTTGTAACATCTCTATTCTATGCTATAGGGGAAGCCTTTCGAAAAAATTTATATTGGGGATATCTCAGGGAAGACATTGGTGGTCTTAGACACCTTGCGACTTTGCAAGAGGTATACTGACAATGCTTGAGCACTGGCTATACTAAATGGTAATTAATCCAATCCAGCTGTGCAAATGGCAGCTTATCTTAGTAAAAAAATTTCATCGGCGATAAATTTAATTTCTGCATATAAGTCTCGGTGCGTACTTCTGGCCTGGATGCTTCGCGATGTAGGAAATTCTATGATGTTTTGGCTAGCTATCTTATTCCTTTGAAAAAAAAGGGTTTCTAGTCATCAAACCTAACAAGAGGCACACATGAAATTTTACACATTCGCTAGGTACTTCTAGGCAAAGAGGGATACTTGATTCTCAAACGCACGCACTCATTTCGCTAAAGCTCGCTTTCATTTGGTCACTGGCTCTATTCAATATTATAAACTGCCAGATTTTTTCAGATTAAACAGACAGTTCCAGCTTTCTTTGATCTTCGAAAAACGTTTTCACCACTTGTTAAAGTACGTACGCGATTTGGAATTTACCAAAAGTTACTTGAAATAATCAAAGCTTGCGCTGCAGCTCCTTAGAAAATCGTACTAATATAATAAACGATTTTCCAATGACTTATCCATTTATCTTAAGAAATGAGAAATTGTATTTACAGCCAACTCGCAAAAGCCACTTATGTACGCACACAGACATGGACAATGTGTGATTGAGCTGATAGACGAAGTGCGTCAATAAAAAATCCTATATACATACATAGGTGCGTTGCACTGTGTGCCATTTAAACGATTCTCTACCGAAAATATAATAAAAGTTAAGCAAATCTGTGATGAGGTGCTTGCATTTCTAAATTAGAGTCTGTTTCTCTAACCACTTCACCCAAAGTCTTACCATTTTCCCATTGTGCATTATCACCGTTATCTTTTGACGTATACTCAGGACTGAGTAAACATTACATTAGTCTGTGATGTCATGGCATGTTTACTATACCAAATGTGAAACATGTGCATATGTATTTGTGTATTCTTTTATCCTTTTAACCATTTTGTATGGTAAGTTGTCAGCAAATGCTTGATGTTCACTTTTTCAACTGGAAATACAAATATAACAACAACAAAAATATCAATGCGTGTACAAGCATAAAGAAACCATAAAATGGATGAGAAAGCAAGCAGCAGGAGCAGGAGCAATACCATAATAAACACAAAGAAGAATGTGAAGCTAAAAAATCATACAAGTCATCAAGTCGAACATGTTTCCTCCATGGCAAGACATTGAAATATGAACAAAAATCAGTCCATAGCAAGCGATACAAACACATGCATATTTTAGTATTACGAGCTGCATACAAATTCTGTTAAAGGAGTATGTGTTTACATAAACATATACACACACAGGTGTACATTTATCATCCTTGTGGCATATTTGACTCGTTTGTTTGATTGTATGCTTTGCAGGGGATCAACTTTGCTGCCACATTGATGGTGGCCTTTTTTCTTTCTGTTTTTACCCAGCAGTGAAATAGTTAATTGTGAAGTCCTCAAATCTAATACGATCTTCACACCAAATTGGTCAGCGCACACATCTTTATTCCACCCAAGAATTGATGTAAGTATGCTAGGCATCGTCGCAAATGTTCATTTACTTGCCTTTTAATATCATCTGCCCTCACTTTCCTTCTCCCCACTTGGTACTTTATTGATTAACATTGGAACGATTTTCCGTCACACCTTGTTAAACTTGGTTCGGAAGCAAACGGTGTCGGCATCCTCATGTCCTTTTTCGTTCCTTCACTGAAAATGGCAACACGCCGAAACCGATTTGTCCCCAAAGCAATTGTGATAAGGGATGGCGGCAAAGAACTTTCGCTGTATCTCTCGCTCTTCGCCCTCCCGATTTTTATCCATAATTCTCTCTAATAATTTCTTTCCGTAGGTCATAATCTCTTCTTATTTCTACCACTCTGTCAGTTTTTTATATTATTGATTTCTATAGTTTTAGCTCGCCCTGTATTTTTTCCCGGACTCTCGACCTACCCTGTTCCCTTATTTTGTTTATACTCCGTTAACCTACTCGTTTTGCTTTTCCGAATATTTACTATACCTCTGCCATTTTCGTTTAAACTGAACTTGAAACTAGTCTACTATATTTACAACAAAGAGAGAAAATCATCTTAGGTTCCTAAAAAAAAAAAAACCTAAAGACTCCTTAAGCTCGTCAGAAACTTTCAAAGATACAAGCATATATGGTAGGGGCTACAAAGACTGAGGTAGTTCTAAGCCAATCAAGGGTCAAAAAGAGGTCCAACCAACCTCTACTGAATAAAGACAAAGAATTATGTGCTACGGTTTAATACACACACACCGCTTGATGTAAAACGAAAACAGCAGCTCTTTGTACCGTAAAAGATTGGCTAGAGAAAGCGAAATTGCCCGTTTTCTCATTATTCGGCGAACGAAGAAGTTGATTTAAATCGGTGTTGGGGACCACTTGTAGTAGTTGGGCAAATGATTGCAATTGATTGATTGATAGTTGGGCTCACACGTCGGTCTTCGGCATACTTCAAACGTGAACGATTCCGACCAATCGTTCACACCAAGAGAAAATGACCCGTGATACAACAAAAGCATTATACCTAGCGTTTATAAAAAGCAGAGCTATGCCTTGAAGAAGTAAGTTCGCTCGCTAGTCACTACCGAATCCATAGTTGCATGCTATTTAGAGAAAGCCAGGATGTAAGATGAAGTTGATCATCTGGAAATTCGTTAACCGATCTGTGAGGTGGATGCACGTGCATTCATAGGTTCCCACCACATAACTTGAAATGACAATGGAACTGGCTCATTCCCTGGATACAACAGCCTCCTTAGTTGCAATCTATTTGTAATATTCCAGGATAAATAGCGGAGGTATACCATTCGGGACTTCGTGAACCCATCTGTTTCGTGCATTCAATAGGCGCATCAAATTGTCTCACTGCCAGAGTCAGAGTTGAGGGAAGGACGTCATGTGTTCAAACGGCAGCTACCCACCTCTTCACTTAGCTTAGTGAAGGAATAGTTTTAACAGTTGCGGTCTGTCGTTCCCTCAAGCGGAGAATAAGTCATTCCACGACACAACCTCTTCCACTGAGATAGCTATCTCGAGAGGTAATCCTTCAAGGCGAAAGCTTATTCGTCTTTTCAGTATGACAATGTTAGTGACGTATTGTTCTTTTTAGTAAACGTATAGCGTTTTTGGACTAGTGTGGCACCAGCTTGAGTCACATGTTAATGAATAAATTTCCTTTCTAGGTTGGTTTTTCGTTGAAGGTTGGTTATATTTGGGTGTCAGTCTATAAATTTGCCCTAGCGTATATATATGTAGTTATATACAGTCGTGTATCCGACATCAAATCAACCACATTTCTTTCGCCGATTCAAGTCCGTTTCCTCCTGCAAACTTCATGTACAAGAGTCTATAACCTGACATCCGGCCAACGTGTTGACTACTTCTATTTCCAGCTACTTTCCTTCAAACACGACAGTTGCTGTAGCCATCTTCCATCAGTACTTTTTGTTGATGCTTATCTAATGAAATGGCATCGACATTGATACGTGTGAGAGGAATTGAAAATATCTACAATACATACACGCAAACACATATACACACTCATATATTTGACATAGCTCACACACATATACTTCCACATAATAATACTTGTAGAAGTAGTAGTAACAGTAGCAGCAGCGCATTGCAAATATCATGAAGCAGTATTTGTAAACATCTACCGTTGTTATGAGATGAAAAAAACCAAAAACAAAAAGAAAGCCAAATACACAGCAACGCAGCAGTTAAGTGTAGGTGTAGATTTTACTTAGTTCAAACATTTTCTCGTAATTGCAGTTTAGCAATATTGTATATTAGCACTCTTGCAGGTACTTGATTTGATTTGGTTGTTGTTGCTGTTGTTTTCATCAACTAGCGCATTATCGACAGCTCATCTTCTTTTATATTGAATGCTATTGAGATTGTAATCAATTGGCTGCTTAAGTGTGGAATATGAGTGTTGAGTGGAATGTGAGCGAGCTTTTTTGTTCTTGTCGTAAGTGCCATTTAACTTTCTGTTTTGCGTGATTGCATGTGAGGTAAAGATTTTTAATCATTTAGATTTTTTCAAACTCTGAAATCGTATGTGCTGTTAACATATTAAATTTTATATTTTATTTGTTGCACGCAGGAGAATCATGAGGCATTTAATATTCATTCTTAATCGTTTGGAGTCATAAATGAGCCCACAGAGGTGTTTAGTGTGAAGTAAATATGAATATTTACATAGGTAACTCTATTCCTTTGCGTATAAGGGCTGTGTACAAATGTGAGATAATTTTCGTTATAGTCCTGTAAGGCATGAGGGATTTTATGTTGTTAAGAAAGGCAATGCGATTGTGAATGTTGGCGATGTTATACGTCACTACTTTACGCAGACTAGAAAAGGTAATATTTATGGCACGTATATTAGACTGGGTCCCATATGAAATAAAAAATTTAAAACAATTCGCCCTTAAGTTTGAAGCTGAATTCTTTTTAGAAATCCTTGCAAATGCAGCCGAAACTGTCTGTAGCTTTGTTATTTTACATCCCACCATTGTTATTAAAATTACGTTTTTTGGCTGAAGAAGCTTTCCAAATCGTTGTAATATACTTTCAGAGCTCTCCGGTCGTTTTCGTATATTCGTTTTTCCATAGTTTGGTATAAAGTCATACTGCAAAGGGCTGCAACTGATTAAGCAGAAACAAATATATGAAAAGGACTTCAGAGCTAACAAGTAAGGAAGGCTAAGTTCGGGTGTAACCGAACATTACATACTCAGCTGAGAGCTTTGGAGACAAAATAAGGGAAAATCACTTTTTAGGAAAATTAACCTAGGGTAACCCTGGAATGTGTTTGTATGACATGGGTTTCAAATGGAAGGTATTAAAGAGTATTTTAAAAGGGAGTGGACCATAGTTCTGTAGGTGGACGCCTTTTCGATATATCGCCATAAAGGTGGACCTGGAGTGACTCTAGAATTTCTTTGTACGATATGGGTATCCAATTAAAGGTATTAATGAGGGTTTTAAAAGGGAGTGGCCTTCAGTTTTATATGTGAAGGCGTTTTCGAGATATCAACCAAAATTTGGACCAGGGTGACCCAGAACATCATCTGTCGGGTACCGCTAATTTATTTATATATGTAATACCACGAACAGTATTCCTGCCAAGATTCCAAGGGCTTTTGATTTCGCCATGCAGAACTATTTCATTTTCTCCTACTCAATATGGTAGGTGTCACACCCATTTTTCAATGTTTTTTGTAAAGTTATATTTTGCGTCAATAAAGTAATCCAATTACCATGTTTCATACCTTTTTTCATATTTGATATAGAATTATGGCATTTTTTTCATTTTTCGTAATATTCGATATCGAAAAACTGGGCGTGGCTTCAACCAATTTCGCCCATTTTCGCAGAAAAGTGTTATCGTCATAGAATCTATGCCCCCACAAGGATTGGTAAATTTTTGTTCGACTTATGGCATTAAAAGTATTCTATACAAACTAAATGAAAAAGGGCGGAGCCATGCCCATGTTGAAATTTTCTTTTATTTTTGTATTTTGTTGCACCATATCATTACTGGAGTTGAATGTTGACATAATTTATTTATATACAGTAAAGATATCCAATTTTTTGTTAAAATTTGACTTTAAGCAATTTTTTTTTTTAAAAGTGGGCGTGTTCTTCATCCGAGTTAGCGCATATATAGTATTAGTAGTAACGTTCCTGCCAAATTTCATCATGATATCTTCAGCGACTGCCAAATTACAGCTTCCAAAACTTTTAAATTACCTTCTTGCCATGTCCATTGTCCAAAATTCTATTAATTTTCTATTCTGCGTCATAAGGTGAACCCAACTACCAAGCTTCATAGCTTTATCTGTCTTTGGTAATGAATTATCGCACTTTTTCGGTTTTTCGAAATTTTCGATATCGAAAAAGTGGGCGTTGCTGTAGTCCGATTTCGTTCATTTTAAATAGCGGTCTGAGATAAGCACCCAGGAACATACATACCAAATTTCATCAAGATACCTCAAAATTTACTTAGGTTATCGTGTTTACGGACGGACGGACGGACGGACATGGCTAAATGGATTTCTTTTTTCGCCAGATCATTATACTCAGTTGAGCAGAGCTCACAGAGCATATTAAGTTTGATTGGATAACGGTTGGTTGTACATATATAAAGGAATCGAGATAGATATAGACTTCTATATATCAAAATAATCAGGATCGAAAAAAAATTTGATTGAGCCATGTCCGTCCGTCCGTCCGTTAACACGATAACTTGAGTAAATTTTGAGGTATCTTGATGAAATTTGGTATGCAGGTTTCTGAGTACACACCTCAGATCGCTATTTAAAATGAACGATATCGGACTATAACCACGCCCACTTTTTCGATATCGAAAATTTCGAAAAACCGAAAAAGTGCGATAATTCATTACAAAAGACAGCTAAAGCGACGAAACTTGGTAGATGAGTTGAACTTATGACGCAGAATGGAAAATTAGTAAAATTTTGGACAATGGGTGTGGCACCGCCCACTTTTAAAAGAAGGTAATTTAAAAGTTTTGCAAGCTGTAATTTGGCAGTCGTTGAAGATATCTTGATGAAATTTTGCAGGAACATTACTTCTATTACTATATGTACGCCTAATAAAAATTAGCAAAATCGGAGAAGGACCACGCCCACTTTTAAAAAAAAAATTTTTTTTAAGTAAAATTTTAACAAAAAATTTAATATCTTTACAGTATATAAGTATATTATGTCAACATTCAACTCCAGTAATGATATGGTGCAACAAAATACAAAAATAAAAGAAAATTTCAAAATGGGCGTGGCTCCGCCCTTTTTCATTTAATTTGTCTAGGATACTTTTAACGCCATAAGTCGAACAAAAATTAACCAATCCTTTTGAAATTTGGTAGGGGCATAGATTTTATGACATTAACTGTTTTCTGTGAAAATGGGTGAAATCGGTTGATGCCACGCCCAGTTTTTATACACAGGCGTCCGTCTGTCCTTCCGCATGGCCGTTAACACGATAACTTGGGCAAAAATCGACATATCTTTAATGAACTTAGTTCACGTGCTTACTTGAACTCACTTTATCTTGGTATGAAAAATGAACGAAATCCGACTATGACCACGCCCACTTTTTCGATATCGAAAATTACGAAAAATGAAAAAATGCCATAATTCTATACCAAATACGAAAAAAAGCATGAAACATGGTAAGGTAATTGGATTGTTTTATTGACGCAAAATATAACTTTAGAAAAAACTTTATAAAATGGTTGTGACACCTACCATATTAAGTAGAAGAAAATGAAAAAGTTCTACAGGGCGAAATAAAAAACCCTTAAAATCTTGGCAGGTATTACATATATAAATAAATTAGCTGTATCCAACAGATGATGTTCTGGGTCACCCTGGTCCACATTTTGGTCGATATCTGGAAAACGCCTTCACACCACTCCCTTTTAAAACTCTCATTAATACCTTTAATTTGATATCCATATCGTACAAACTCATTCTAGAGTCACCCCTGGTCCACCTTTATGGCGATATCTCGAAAAGGCGTCCACCTATAGAACTAAGCCCCACGCCCTTTTAAAATACTCATTAACACCTTTCATTTGATACCCATATCGTAAAAACATATTCTAAAGTCACCCCTGGTCCACCTTTATGGCGATATCTCGAAAAGGCGAACACCTATAGAACGAAGGCCCACTCCCTTTTAAAATACTCATTAACACCTTTCTTTTGATACCCATATCGTACAAACAAAGTCTAGAGTCACCCCTGCTCCACCTTTATGGCGATATCTCGAAACGGCGTCCACATATGGAACTAAGGATTACTCCCTTTTAAAATACTCATAAACACCTTTCTTTTGATACCCATATTGTACAAACAAATTCTAGGGTTACCCCTGGTCCACCTTTATGGCGATATATCGAAACCGCGTCCACCTATGGAACTAAGGATTACTCCCTTTTAAAATACTCATTAGCACCTTTCATTTGATACCCATATCGTGCAAACGCGTTCTATAGTCACCCCTGGTCCACCTTTATGGCGATATCTCGAAAAGGCGACCACCTATACAACAACCACCACTCCCTTTTAAAACCCTTATTAATACCTTTAATTTGATACCCATATCGTACAAACATATTCTAGAGTCACCCCTGGTCCACCTTTAGGGCGATATGTCGAAACGGCGTCCACCTATAGAACTAAAGCCCACTCCCTTTTAAAGTACTCATTAACACCTTTCGTTTGATGCCCATATTGTACAAACAAATTCTAGGGTCACCCCTGTTCCACCTTATGGTGATATCTCGAAACGGCGTCCACCTATGGAACTAAGGATTACTCCCTTTTAAAATACTCATTAACACCTTTTTTTTGACACCCATATTGTACAAACAAATTCTAGGGTCACCCCTGGTCCACCTTTGTGGCGATATCTCGAAATGGCGTCCACCTATGGAACTAAGGATTACTCCCTTTTAAAATACTCATTAACACCTTTCATTTGAAACCCATATCGCACAAACGCATTCTAGAGTCAACCCTGATCCACCTTTATGGCTATATCCCTAAATGGCATCCACCTATAGAACTATGGCCCACTCCCTCATAAAATACTCTTTAACGCCTTTCATTTGATACACATTCCAGGGTTTCCCTCGGTTCATTTTCCTACATGGTTATTTTCCGTTATGTTTTCACCATAGCTCTCAACTGAGTATGTAATGTTCGGTTACATCCGAACTTAACCTTCCTTACTTGTTTTGATATATAGAAGTCTATATCTATCTCGATTAGTTTATGCCGTTACGGATTACCGTTATGCGAACAAAGTTAATATACTCTGTGAGCTCTGCTCAGCTGAGTATAAAAAGTTATAAGAAGGCATCATAGGAATATATATCAAATTTAAAAATCAGATGTAAAAAAAACGAAGTTGCCACCGGCGTTAATTATTTTTTCTTACTAAAAGTAGTATTTTTTACGTTGAGTCCAAATGCTGCTTGGCTATGAAGGTACGGTATTTCTTTTCTTATTTTTGTTATGCCCACTGCATCTTTAGGACCACTGGAACCCTAAATTCCCAGCAGCGGTACTCCAAAAATTTTCCTAAGCTCCGTGTTCCACATATTTTCGGCATTCCTGTTTATTTCGCGCTGGGCCAGAGATATAGGAAATTCCTTCCAGTATTGTGCCGCATATATTAAGTGAATAACGGTGGATGTCATATTCCAGTTTAAACACACATGAAATCCATACCATGGCTATGGGTATCGTGCTTTCTATTTATCAACTAAAGCCTTGGAATAGTGCCTTTAGAAACTCCATAATCCACCCTATGAACTGAAAACCATCGTTCCCCTCATTGCTAAGTCGACTTACAGCTTACTGTTTTGAGAACAGATTTTGCATGACAGTTTTTTCATTACATGTAGGGATTAACCAGTTTTCCTGTGGACATCTCAGCTAGGTTAGGTTAGGTGGTAGCTGCCCTGGTAGGTGAAGCTCCCTTGGACATCAAGATGGTACGTTTTGGTACCACACAAAACAACTGTGACGTAAAGAGTTATAGCTTCATAGAGACACTTCAGTTACGTTTGCTCAAAACATGGTATTTAAAACGTTTGTCACTAATGTCATCATAAAAAAAAGTTCTCCACCCAGCACTTACACAGTATGTTTTGATTGGAGATGCCCGTTCATTAGCTGCCCCAAGATTACCGTAAAACCCAGCTTCCTTACGAGCATTTACTTTGCAATAATTTTTCTTACTTTTCAATAGCACATATTTTTAATTAGTTGCCAACTTTTCATATAACCAATATCCTTTGCACATTTATCCCCAACAATTTTTCTAGCAGCAGCTGTTGCCAAATTTTCACATTCTGCTGCTATATATCCCCCCTCATAACTTCTTTATGCATTTAGTTTTCATTTTTGAACTTGCTTTATTGAATGAAAAGTAATTTATTAAATTTCAATTCAAAATATTGTTTGCGGTAAATGCTTGACACAAAAATGATATTTTCATGGCTTGTGCAACATGCGCATTTGTTAGTGTACGTGTGTGTATGTGTGTGACTGTTTAAATATAGGTAAAATGCTTGACATTTCATTAAAAAAGTATGCGGTAAAACTTCCGTCAAGTGCAATGGGTGTGAAAATATTCTTGGCACACTTGAGTTTCCCACAAAGTTGTGTGCCATCAAATTGCATATTTTTGTTTTTGTTGCTTATGTTATATTTAACTCGTATAGCAGGCACTCGTTATGGTTTTTTTTTGTTTTTCTTTTAACAGAACTTTCTTACAACTTCGATACGTTAATCTCATATAAAAATTGATGAGTCGCTTGATCGGAAGAAAGTTTTAATGCTGCAACATCCTGGCATATCGTTTATGCGGACAATTTTGTGGTTAAGAAGTTGTTTGTTTTCTACTTTTTCCCTTTTTCCATTATTATTGCTATGTCTTTTTTGTTTATGTCTTTTATGCTTATTGTTGTTGTTAATGTGAACATTTGTTACCATTTTGATGCTAACAGTTTATTTGCATAATTTGTTGTTGTTTGTGTTTTGTTTTCACAAACCTCAGCTAAGTTTTGTGTTTTGTGCCACTGTGGGGTCGTATGTGGAATTTGTCATTGAATGCTTGCGGGGGTCGCCAACATACTGCGATACAACTTTGGCTAAACTTTTGTACTTTTTTTTGATGGTTATTAATATGAATTTGACGTGTTTTATAACAGTATGTGTCCTGTAGCGATGTCCGTTGAAAAATCTGGATAAATTTAAGCAAGATATTTTGCAGGAGTTGCTTATTATTCAGCACGTTCTTTTTAGATAACGTTGCTCGTAGTAAAATATTTTTTCTTTTATATAAATTGTTGAGTTTTTACTATTTTTTTTTTTTAAGAAATTGTATTTAAATGACGATGAAACTCTATTATTCTTTATTCGAATAATAAAAAACTTAATAAATTTGTTTTCTTTCAGTTAACATAAAAAATTTTTATTTGTCTATATTTAAATGAGCAAACTACATATATGTAATACTCCAATATTGCTAATAGAAAATGCTCACAATGTGTTTTGAATTCGAAATCAAAATAAGACAGCCTATAAAATTTTTGTGATTGTAGCAGCATAAGTGCGACAAGAAAAAATTTTAATTTAGGTACATTCGATTATTGAAAAACGTTTAAACAGCATATATCGGCACTCTAATGTTTAGGAATGTACCTAGCGTTTTGTAGCAATATAGGAGTTCTAAATATCGCCGCCCGCTTGCCAGAAGCATGCATGTGCCAAAATGAAAGTGTTGGGAAATCGAGTTTCAAAGTTTATTGCTCTCTCAAAATTAGAAGAATTAGTTTCTAGTGTAAAAATGTACTTATATATTATACTCACACTGAGATAATTGTTCTGCTCACATCCCTTCTATTCCCGAGATTTAGCATATTCATTTTTCTGGCACAACAAAAATTTAAAAAGCTGATATATTTTTTGTTAACACATCTATACAAAAAAATAAAAGTAGTCGGCTCAGGTTAATCTGCTCATGCGCTATGCATTTTGATGTGCTGAATACGAATAAGCTATAAGAATTGGCCCAATTTCATGGTATGGCCTTAACCTCAAAAGACATAAAAAAATCACTACAGATTGACTTTTAAATAACGATAGGGCCAAGCCAAGACCTCCTAGGCCAATTCCGTTGGCGGATTGGGATTCGGAGCATCGCAGTACTTGGGAAAACATCCGCGGCTTTGACTTATCGAAAGTATGTATGTAAATGAAAAAAGTTACACATCCAATTCATATTCATTCAATTAAATTTCATATACACCAATGTGTTTTTATGTAAGATGTTATTGCAAACATAGAACTAGTTCTTATTCTCATCAGAATCAGAATCTTCTGAAATGTTGGGTTCGGGAAAGCGTTGCCCATAAGATTTTTATAAAAAGAATTATATTATTTTGGTATAACCAGTTTTTCATACAATTTTTCCAAGTATTTTAGTTTTAATTCCGGAGGAGGCAACGGCTTCGAATAAACCGGTTTGCCTTCAATTAAACAACTATTTTCTTTTGGATATTAAGATATTAAAAAGTCTTCATCGGTATAATTTTTTTTTTTTGAAGAATACCTGTCGCGTATACCCGAACGATCGAACATACGAATATGTGTTGTTCTTATTTTTCCAAAAATTTGAAAAATTGTTTAGCCATATCAACGAATGTGTCATACAACTTGCCACATTCATTTTTCTGGCTCAACTTTGTGATTGAATTATACATTCTTGAAAATGGCATTGCATATTATTAGGGTTTCCATGTACGTAGAAAGCTCTAGATTTAAGTAGAACCTAGATAATCTAAAGGGTAATCCAAAAAGGGCTCTAACACAAAATCGGAAAAATTGCACATTCATGCTTCTGGATAGCGGGCGACGATATATGGCAACCTATTCGTTTTTGAAGCAATTTTTCAATCGCAAAATTATTCACAAATAAATTATCTATAAAAAATTTATTCAATGATGATTTGTTCATGGATAAATTATTTTTGAATAATTTTTTTAAGATCGATTTTCATTCGAGTAATTATCTAAACAAAAATTTATGCGAATATTGCTAAACTCTGACATGAATATTTTCTTTAATATTCAAAAATGCGTAAACAAAATTGAGGAAAAATTATCTACGCCGAAAAATTAGTCCCATTCTCCATGTTCTGAGGGAAGTTTTTTTTTTAGTGCATTTTTTTTTAATCTAAAATTTTTCAAAATTTTTGCATGTAAAGAGTACCTCCGGGAATCACCTTTCCTTCTGATGTAAACAATTTTTTTAAATAACTTGGTTTATAATTTTTGTTATAAGAGTTTTCAGTTAAAGACTGACTGTTTCCTATGCTGTGAGAATTCGTAATCGTTTGCTGATTTTTTCCGAATTCATTTGCATAATGGAGTTTGTCCTTATTAGCTCTGTCTGCGGACTACTGTTTAGTACCTCAACCGTACTCTTTAATTTAAAAATCGCACACTATAAGGACTAAAAGGAATAGAAAAAAGTAATGAAGATCTTTATATACTGATTGATTGAATAATAGATTCCCCTCAAATATTCTGGGAACGCTTATAAATTAGAATTCCGAAATGAGTACAAAACTTGTAAAAAATATGAAAATCGGAAATATTATCCTATAGGAATCTTTTGTGACTCTGATTTGATAAAATTATGAGCAAGCGAAAATTATTAAACTAAACAGTTTCGGAAGAAAAATTCAAAAAATTTTATTTTAGATATTTAATTTTAAATAAAAATTCAATTGTAACGGACAGGCGAGGGAAAAGCTGGTTGCTTTTGTTATGAATTGCTTTGCGGTTCTTTTTTGTATTGAAATGGACGATTTGCCTTTTTTTGTCGGTGTAAGTTTCCGCATCTTGTCGATGTAAGAACTTTGGACATTTTGTGATTGTGACGTCCGCGTTATTATACATATACATATGCATTTAGTACTGGCAATGATGCCCTACGTATGGAGAATATATGCTGCTTTCTTAATCTGTTTATTGTAAGAGTTCAGCAATGATCAGGGTCATATCAGGTGGCCATCGCAAGCAGGGAAAAAACATTCATTTCCGACTCATAAATGAGCTTTCAATTAGAGTAAACGATCTGAATTAGGACGCCTTTCTGGCACTTTTTTGACTCAGAATGTTTGCTGGGTTGTGCCTTTATTCAATTTATAGAGTAGATTGAACAGTTAACTAATCGACTAAATAATCACTTTATTTAAATGATATAATTAAATAAAAAATCTTTCATTAATCGGAAATTATAATTAAGCGATTTTTTCAGTCATTTCACTGCCCTAATAAAAAATTTGATCACATAAATTAAATAAGATTGACTAATATAGGAACCGAAAGTATCCAAAATCAGTAGCTCCAACGGAATTAGTGATAGCTCTAATGGTTTTTCTGAACATTCGTCCCAATTTTCTATTTTCGAAAATGACTAGAGCCATCAGAATTAATGCTAGCCGACCTTTGCTTTGCGCATATTTTAAAACTGTTCCCCTTTCTATTTTCTCTTTCTCATTGCCTCTTTGCCCCATAATAGTTAATTAATGGAAATACTAGTAAAGTCGGTACTGTACCTGTACTTGGTAGTCGTTGCAAGTTCCAGTAACAAAATATTGATTATCTTGACTGACGCTGCCCACAGGATGAAATAATGGATGCCTCAAATCATCGGTAGCCGATGAGTATGTCAAAGTTTCCGCCTATGTAACTTACTTTTGTCCAAACATTTCCGGCCAATACGTATAAGTCGGCATACCTTAACTGACTAAAAAAATACTTAGCAATTGAGATATATGCTTTTATAAAATCCCTCAACGCGTTTAAGGGCAATCACTAATATTAGCCTCCATTATTATATATTTTCAGAAAAACTTCCAAATATTTTATTTCAGCAAAACTAGCGACGTATGATGCATATGTAAATATATATGTATTAAATAAACATAAACAAAATTTGTATTCAGTTCTTCATATTCCTCCATTTATCCACACTTAAGACTTATGTTTAGCCATTACGCTTTTTTCTCACGTTTACTAAAGCTCTTTATCTCTTTGGTTTTTATTTTATTTTATCTCTGCAGGTAGCGTGGATGCATTTCGAACAATCGGCCATATTGACCGTTCATAATCACGTGATCACGCGTAATCCACGCATTAGTGTCACACATGATAAGCATGACAAACATCGCACATGGTTCTTGCACATCAATAACATACAAGAGGAGGATAAGGGACGCTATATGTGTCAGATAAATACAGTGACGGCAAAGACGCAATATGGATTTGTCAAGGTTGTGGGTAAGTTTTTGAGTAGAAAAATAAGTCGAAATAAATCTGTACAAATAAGCCCTTTTTGGCAGTTGAAATATCCTTTTAACATATAAATGCTCATGAAGCCATTTATAATCGGTACAAGAGTTTATGGCTGTTGTTATCAGCTTGATAAAATTATGTGACATTACCTTTTTGATCTTTTATGAACTACATATTAATGTCCTTTGTACTTGATACAAATATATCAATAGATTTTTGAGTAACTTTCTGTGGTGCTAGAATCTAGGACAAGCAGCATGAAAAAAAATTTCGCTGGGTAGTGCAGGGGTCGTGATATTTTATCAACTTTTCGTCGGATTTTTATCGCCTTAATTGTTTTTTGAGCGACTTGTTTATTTTTTTAAATGGGTAATGATGAGCCGTGGATGTGAAATTGATAACACGTCGATACAACACTGATAAGAAATCGATACATTTTTGATATCAAATTGATAGCCTTTTTTGATAACTTTTCGATACCAAATCGAAAGCTTTGTGATAACATACTGATGTCTTTTCGATAATCAATCGAAAGATTTTCGTTAATTTTTGGATATAGATATATTCGATAACGTATCCCTTTCGATACCAAATCGATACGTTTTCATAACATATCGACAACCTCTCAATTTCAAACCTTTAACTCGTCCTTAAAACACCATCATATTTACTGTAACCTTTGTTGTCGCTGGTGTATAACACTTCGATAGCTGATCTATAACTCGTCGATAACACATTTATAACTAACCGATAACTCGTCAATAAGAATAGAGAAAAGAGTCCAGAACAGCGGTCGGCTGCTAATACTTGTCCAAAATATCGATGCGTCTTGATCTCGGCAACAACAATTAAAAAAAGTGGAAACAAATTGTTTAACTCTTTCAGGGATATTTGCAAGAAATGGAAATTTTTCATGTGGTTGTTGTAATTTTGACTATTTTGTTAGGCACAGGAAAAACAAAAAAGAAGGGTGTTTTGCGTAATTTATCATGGCCATTTGATATAAACAAAGTCGAAGACAGCTAATTCAGAACAGTGTTTTAAGCAAAAAAAAAAACTCTTGATTCAACCCCCGGTTTCGGAGAGGTCTAAAGTATTTTTCGGTTTTTCGTGATATACTTTTTCTTTTGATATTCGCTTTACTTTCTATATTCCGCCATAAAGCACACTACTTCCAGACACAATATAAATAAATTTTGAGTTTCACTCAAACCATAACTGTGATCTGTTAAACTAACTTTAAAAATGATCATTTAGGATCAATTAATCAAGAGTGCTACTGAGTTCACATATGTCATTAATCCAATTCACACTTGCTAGGGTATTTTCATGATAAGGGTCCAGTTATAATAAAACGGTTTATTTACTCTAGTCGCTGGTTTTGCTATATGTACATATTTTAGTGAAACATAAAGTGTTGTTTTTCCAACTCTGCGACAAAAAAATGCTAATAATAAAATAGCTTGTAACGCAAAACCAGAAATCAATCGTATTTACACTTACGAACATCCAGACCAGAGCAAATGGAAGGAGCTATTACTTGGCTGTAAAATTTTCTTTATATTCTCTTTTTTAAAATCATTTCTGATGCTTTGGCCATAAAAGTTCATTGAATATTTTTATTTGTATGTCATGAAATAAGTTTCTTTTTTAAATGCGCTTCTTCTGCTGCCACTGTGTGTGGGTTTTTAGCTAGAACGCAACACCCGGAAGAATTCTATTGGAGCATAAAAATCACATTACTCATGTGACTCATGACACTTTTAACATACATATGTACAATTACATTATTCGCTCGTTGCTGAACAAATAAAACACTTTAATAAAGCACATTTATATCTTCACACGCTGTGCAATAAAAAAGAAATGAAGACCTCTATAGACAAGTACGTACGTACGGGTGTAAAAGAAGAGGGAGACACGCTAAAGTGCGAAGTAGTATTTTATATGAAAGTACGGACAAGTACATACATATAATACACAAGCAACAGGATGTTATTCATAGACAAAATTTTGAATAAAAAATGGCTTGCTAGGTAGATTAATCATTGTAATACAGATAAAGGAATTTGTGCGTGAATGGATTAGTGGAACTTGGACGTAGATTTTGTTTTACGAGAAGTATGGTAGGGTTAGGGGCAGTTATGCGTGTCGAGTATTTTAATCGCTACAACTACAAAACAGCAGCATGAGGTATTTGTTGTAGCTAATGCTTAAGAAAAAGCTTCCGAACCTCGTAAATTTTCTATACTTTGCGAACGTACTTAAGTACTTCCGATATGAAAGTGCTCTATTGCTATTCTCAAAATAATGATGACCTTGGTTACGAACTACTAGTTTAATATGAAGCAAGAGCCCCATGTAGCTGTTTGCCGTATCCCTTCTGTTGCTTGTGCAAGTTACATTATTGATGATACATGTCCAGAAAAGGGGCTCTTCCACCACCCGCGCTTTTCCCTTTCTGTGTAAATATTTCAATTAGAGGTGGACCTACCCATGTGCTCAGTTTGCGAATAAATCTCTCGTCCATTTTCTTGCACTACTTTCGCCCAAAATCTGTTGCCAGTATTGAATCGATTGTTCTAGGCACTATATCGCAACAAAATTTTCTTTCACAGAGCTTAAATATATTGGTGTGGCTACCCCGTTGACTAAGAAAGCTTTCACAAAATTTGTGCAGCAAATAAAAGAAATTTTTCAAGAGTTTCCTAAAATTCGTTACAATATGTTAAGTGAGTGCAAATAACTATTTCACTAACTGACTACCTTTAGGATAAGCTATTATAGCTCGTCACTTCGAATCATGAGAACTTTCTTCATTCGAGTGTCTCAAGCATGCTATACTACAAGGCTGAGTAAAGGCATTTTTATGTAAACTGGTTGGAGTTTCGGTTTTGTATGGTAAGCTGCAGTCTTGGTTTTGATGACTGTACCAATCACTTCTGCCATTTACTTTGGTTTGCCCTCTCCCGAAACCATCCACACGTGAAATAGTTTTCCCTTATCCTTGATAGATAGAAATGACATTCTCAAAATATTTGCTGCATTCGCCATCCTACTCTAAGTTTTTGTTGTAAATTTTTATCAAAAATGCACAAAAATACTCCGAGACTATTCTTCTTAGACAAAGTAATATTTCTATAAAACTAATATCTTCCAATGTAGTTTTTAATAACTGAGATATATGCACTATTTGCAATATCGTCGGTCTTACTTTTAAGTTTAGCAGCCTTGTGTTTGAACAAGCCGTAGGTCAAACCGAAGGCGCTGCAATAAAAGCTGGTTTTACTTTCGTGAGTATGGAAAAAAATTGTGTACTCGATTTCACTCAAAGCAAAGTATTTGTAAAATCTTGCCAATTCATTGACTGCTTTTACAGTTGTGAAGTGTGGCAAAGCTATATGACACATTTACGCCTCTGTCTATTGACAAACGAATCGTTTTTACAAATTCATATACTCGATAAGCGTTTTGGTTAATTTTTTGTAAACTTCATTTTTCTGCAATGCCTCGTCAAATTTTTCTGTTTTGTTTTTTTCAACTAAAATGCATGACACAGCAGCTTTTGGTCAGCGAATTTTCACATATTACACTCAAAATACACAAAAAAAAAAAAAAATAAAAATTTTTCTGGGATTTATTTACTAAACTGAAATTGCCAGCATAACTGTATCAGCTTTTATTGTGCATATAAAGCAAAAAACTCAATGCCTGTGATGAAGGAAAAAACATAGGAGCTGTATTTTGAAATCTCGTTTTTTTTTTCCGCTCACACAAACATGTCAAAAATGTGAAAAAAAACGATACCCTTAGGCCTCACTTGCGTCGCTGGTACCCATTCGAGTATTTTGGGTAGGAAGAAGAGCACGTGCTGTTAAGCTTGCGATTTGCATTGGCAAATTTCGCCACATAAAAATATATCTTAACTCATTTTTAAAGTTAATTTTGACGCTTCCTTTTTTGCAATATAAAAAATAAAAGACAGACTCTTTACTAAACACAACGTAAGCGGATTTTGGTTAACGTTTTTTTTTTGGTAGTTTAATCCTATTTGGTTTTTCAAACATGCAACATCAATTAAAATTTTAAATTTAGTTTTTATTAAGGGCTGACGCTAATTGTTTTTGTTGTTGTAGCGATAAAGACACTCTCTGCAAGATTTTGGGAAGTGTTATCAATGTTGATGGTACCTTGGCGCATATAGAACCGGAACGTTCCGGTAACAAGCTCCATTAAGGTACAAGCCCTACCATCCCGGGACAGATTTAATATGATGGCAATGCACCTTCTAGACCAAATTGGGTTGGAGGAGCTATAAATTGCGCTGGTATCAACCTGAATCATGTAGGTATTTTTGTCGTCTCTCACGACAGGCGGGTATATTCCACTTAGCCACTTATTCAAAGAGCTCTCTATTTCTCATGATTATTTGTTTGTTTGATAAAAAAAAATCAATTGCTTAAGTAAAATTTGAGCTGTTCCAATAAATGTAAATATTTCAATGAAAACTGAGCTGTGAATATTGTCAGCAGCCACATGTTAAATTTTACCTGGAAACCCGTTAAACTCCGATTATATTCTATTCTATTCTATTATATTATATTCTATTCTATTCTATTCTATTCTATTCTATTCTATTCTATTCTATTCTATTCAATTCTATTCTTTTCTATTCTATTCTATTCTCTAATGTATCCAAAAAAATTACAAAAGTTATCCCTACGAAGAAAGGAACTACGTATACCCATAGAAATCAAATAATATATCGACGAGTAGACGGAATTTCACTCTATATCGGCTGCCAGTTCATAGCCGCCCAACTTAAGAATTTCTTTGAAGAAAACCTATCACAGAGTTTAAAAAAATGTCCTCTCTCAGTACAGGAAGCCTAAGAATTTGTTTAAAAAAATTTTCCTACATAGAAGTGGAGCGATTTTGACATAATTCCTGATATGGCGTTTTTTTTGTGCAATTTCTTCTTACCTATTCTTAAAACCGTTTAAACGGTTAAGGGCGCCTAATAAGGCGCAACAGTCGCTTCTTCGCTGTGATAACTAGCGCCAGTTGGTAACATCAAGAAACAACAATGAATTCAGAACACATAATATCTGCACTGGAGCACTTTCCTCGCATCTTGATTTCAGAAAAGGCTATCAACTCAAAAATCGAAATGCCAAAGCCTCGCCTGCTAAATATGTAGGTGAGCTTGACAAACGAAAAAACCCAATTGAATGAAAACGTTAAAAGTAGAAAATGTATTGAGAATATATCAACTGCTGAGTGGAACATAGCCTTATCTGGGCTACTGTTTTAAAAACGCCCTATCTTAGATTTCCGTTGAAGTGTGCCCTATTCCAGAGTTTGTTTCAAAAATGCCCCATCAATCTTTCTATCGCTAAAATTTAATGCATTGGGCCGAATTCAGAGATAGGGCGTTTTTGAAAAAAAAATTCTGAAATAGAGTTTTTTTCACTAAGCAGTCGATATATGGCGATTTCACACAGAGAGTTAATGAAGTAATTAGTGAAGTTTTCTACATTAAAGTCCTTACTGAACTCAATGATTTGATTGCCAATGTTACAATTAACAAGCCAATATTTATTTAAACAAACAAAATTTACCAAAAAAAAAAAGAAAAAAACCAAAAAAATGTAATAGTTTATTTTTGTAGCATTTGCAGCGAAAGACAATATGGATTTTTTAAAATATGCACATTTTTGGTTAGGTGCAACATCTTCAAATAGTTGTGTATACATTTAATTTTGATTGCCCTTAAATCTAAAGAGGAAACGGCTGCGTTCTAACAATTTTTTTAAAATGATTGGTTCATTTATTGGTCTAAAGTTTGTGTATCTGTGTTGTTAATACTTTTCGCCAGATCCATATAACTTTACTTGAAAAATTGCAATTGTCGAGCATGATTGTATAAAACTGGCATCGGAAAGCGCCAAAGGAGGTGTCCTTCTGAAGATATTTACGATGCAAATTTTATCGATGTTGGAAATCCAAGGTTTTAAAAAAGACTGCAACTTTTTCCACTTGTAGCTCACTTTCTAAAGCTCTGCTTTTGTTCCTTCCCGTTCCTGCTCCGCTGCTTCCGCACCTTCCTCTACATTTCATTCTCCCACTCGTTCAGCACTCCCTTTATAACTAACGCTGCATCTCACTCTATCACCCTTAACCTCTTTTCCTTTGCCCTATCCCTCCTTACCCCTTCCATGTAAAGTCAGCAAAATAAACGTAAATAAAATGTCACACTTTTCAAGCTTTAACTTTATAATACTTCAGAGTCCAGTCAGGTTTTCGATTTTGAATGCTGGCACAGCGTTTTTATCAGCATTTGTCCACAATACTCTTGACGCCATATTTCTGCCCAGTGAGCTTGTTTTTTTTTACAAAGTTTTTTTTTTCGGGTGCATATTTGTTGGTGTTACGACCAGCTATTTTGCATAGATTGTTTGTACAAGCACGCTACAGCGTTTTGTTAGCTAACGGGTAGGACAAAAATACTCAAAAGAAATAACAGTTACGTATTTTTGTTGCTCCTTGCCGCCAAGCCGCTGTTGGTTTTAGAACATATGTCAAACTGTTGCACAACTTTTTTTTGGGAAAATTTTTTTGCATGGCGTTAAAAAATAAAGTAGTCGAAAAATCACACAGAACAGAATTTTTGTACAGATTTATGTCGCATCGTGCAAACAAAACAACTTAAAAATAATAAAAAAAAAAACGAAAATAAAAATTGTACAAAAAAGGGAAAGTAAAATTTTGCTGGCGACATAAATGGCTAGGCCACGTACGCATGTATGTATGTGTTGTTTGTGTGTAACCGCTTATGCTCAACATATGCCACGATTTGTCACAAGCATTTTTTTACATAACTTCTTCTATCATTTTGTGGTATTCGCATACCGCTGCTACTTGCTGATATGTCAACTTCTAGCAAAACCGGAACTTGTGTAACTACTGTCATTTCCGCTGGCTTTTAACACACAAATGCCAGCAAAGCTCATTTGCACTTGCATTTGCATTTCCATTTTGCATTTTGTTGTCCATAGCTGTCTATTGCAATTGCAGTTGCCATCTCCATTTCCATATATATGTTTTTTGGCACTTCAAGTTTTATTGTTGTTGTTGTTGTTTCCATTTTGTGCATCAAGTTATTGCTATCTATAGTATTGCTGTTGGCGTCAAGTATTTTTGACAGTTGTTATTCAAATGTTTGCCATTTGTGAAATTTGCCTGTAATCGAAAAACTTTTATAATTTAGAAGTTACTAAATATGATTCTGTAAGTCAGTTGAGCACTGAGCATAGTTCTTCTTTTAGTTCTGTGCGGTTTTGAATAAAACTTGAGTATTTCATTAATAACTATTACATGTTATTGAATACTTTTTATTATACAATTTTGAGGTAGTGAATAGTTGTATGAAGATCAAAAAAAAAAAAAAATAGTAAATATCACAGTAATAAAGAACAAACAGTTTATATGCTATCACATTCAGAACTCGCTTGTTTAATAAGGTCTTGATATGCTTAAACTTGTGAAAGATATGATTTTGTGATAAGCCAGTATCAAATAAATGAAAAAATTACCAAAAATCCAAAGTTATTAATCAAAGTTCTGTTGAACGCGTCAGAAAATATTCCGCACTAGTAGATTAAAATTATATAGCATATTTATGTACCTGATTGGCTATAAAGGGAATAGCAACAAAACGGCAATACTAAGAGACAAATTACAAAGCGAGCAGCGGGGCATTCATATGGCTAAGTGGCAGGCCATTATGAAGTTCAGAACTCAGCGCCCGAAAATGTAGGCTGATGAAGAAATGAAATTCAGAAACATGGTCATGGTAACCACCGGCGTTTGCAACTTTTGTAATAACACAACCTCACAGAAAAAAGGGATATTAACGGCCCAGACCTGTCAATTTATTGATTTTGGGTCACTGAAATCGTATTCGTGGTCAGAATTGCTGTATGCCTCTTGTTTTATTTTTTACTTAAAAAAATGATTTGTTTGCCAATAAAAACGTGAGTGAAATAAAATAGTAGTAAGTTTTGAGTTTTGACTAAATAATCGTGTTCATCTACCCATAATTCAGAAGAATTGACCTGTCTAGTCTGAAGTTATTATATTAACTTCTTTGTAAAATGACTGAATAATACAGTTAATTGAAGCTAAACCGTCCATAAAAATAGCATTTAATTTGGATGTATTTCAAACAAAACGCTTTCTCGGTAGCGATTTTCTGAATCTAAAACAGCAGTCCATTGTTGGTGACGAAATTAAGGGACAAGCTATGTATAAGGCAGCGAGTCATTTCTTCTCGTGGGAACCAAATTTTATTCACTTAAGTGGAAGATAGTAAACCAGAGTTCGTTTGCGAAATTTTTGGCATTATAAAGTAGCGAATGTGAGTGACTTTGACGCAAATTGTCACGGCGCCATACATAATATAACCACCTCTCTGAAGTTGGCAAGACAACTTTTACGTGGAAAAAAATTACCTATTGGGAAAATTGCCGTGAATTTGCCGTAATTTATCCGTGAAACAAAAAAATTTGCCGTGGCCATATTTTAGAAAATACAGGGTGGCACGCTAACTTCACGTGAAGTTAGCGTGCCACCCTCAGAAAACCACCTAAGAGGCCAGCCAGGAAAATAATTCTTGCACACGAATTTGTCGTAAATTTGCCGTAGATAAGTGGCATATTATATAATTTCGGAAAAAAAATTTTAACTTTTTTTTTATGGTGCACCGCCAACTTCAGAGAGGTAATATAACCATAAAGCTCAATTCTCTGAAATCTGCCCTACAAGTAGTGTACCCTGGCACCTTAAAGTTCAAATAATTTTTTTTAATATCAAACCCAAGGTTAGGTTACGTTGAACTGATCCGTGAGGATTTCACATCCACTGAATAAGTCAAACAGTCATTAAGAAACAATATATTAATAACTGAACAAAGAAAATACGCATACAGCTGTCTTGAAATTGTTTAAACCTTAAAAACCTCTCAAGCATTCTCATAGTTTTGTGGCAAAACCATAAAAACAAAACTCAGCTACATACTGAACGGCACGACAGTCTTTTGCTGAATTCACATCAATTTAAATCTCAGCTGAAGGACTTACAAATAGGTTTGGACCAGCCAAGCCGCAAGCTAGCGGACAGAGTACGATACTTTTCAAATGAAAAAACTAGGAAAAATTAAACAAACTAAACATAAAAACAAATTAAACTCATAAACTTAAGCCAATTGAGAGGAGTATTCCAACTTTTATACCCAACATATCAATTGGGTGGAGCGACCTCGTTAAAAAAACAAATTGAGAAAACTTATTTCTAAATTTTTGATTTTACTTTGCCCGGGACCTGAACCCAGGATGCTTCACCTACCACCACATTACGGCTGCCCATTGATATTGTATTTACTCTCGGTATTAGGGCAGTTTTTTAGTGGATCATTATACGACAAATGCTTTTGTTTAGTGGCTGATCTTCTTTTAAATTGGAGTCTTTCATTGAGTTTACACAATGATGACAAATGTTCTCGTCCCTGCCCATCGCCACATTGATTTAATCTTAATCAAAAGTCCATTCAAGGCCATGCCCTTTTTACATGAAAACTAGCTGACCCGGCAAACGCTGTTCTGTCCTTCCTTTGATCTATCTGCATGACTTTAAAAAGTTATTGTATCTTAATCTCCCTTCCTGTCTCCACCTCACGCTCTCCGCTCCTTTTTATCAGCTCCGCCTTCTTCCATTCTCTCCCCCTGCTTCTATTTCTTATTCTACGCTATTTTCACTTCTGTCCTCTCTCTCTGTATTTATTTCTCTAGCTTGCCCCTCAGCTTCTGCTCCCCCGTTCCGCCTATCTATATCTCTAGATCTTTGTCGAATTTTATCATTTTATCCTTGCCTTGTTTTTCCTGACACTCAATTATTTTACCCAAATTTCCATGAATCTGCATTCTTTACAAAAGTAGAGGCAATACTAATGCAAACGAATTATAACTAAGATGTTTCGCATAGATCAATCCCTAGTCCTACTCCACTACCCTGGATAATAGTGTCCTCAGTACTTCATAATCTAGGCAAGAGGCTAAAGATCTATTTGGACGCTTCCTAAATATGATGTTGTCGGATTCCCAAAAAAAAATTTTGCAGGAACACTCTCTTGGTGTCTATGCAACTATTTAGCATATATTAACAAAATCGGCCGAGTGTAGTGAGAGGACATATATATACTTAGTATTGTCCTTACGAATGAGTTAAAAGTTTTAATAAAGGAGTATATTTCAAAAGACGTATGCGGTTTTAATTGGTTTTATTGCATTAATTTGTATGCGACTCTAGCTGGCCTTTCCACCATTTAATCTTATTCAACAACGAATGTGGTTGATTGCTATCACTGAACGCCTATTTGAACGAATGGTTAGCACCGAAGCACACACACAGAGTTCTTTTTTTTTACATTCATTTTTGCAGAAGCAGTTTTTGCTATATCACAAAGCAGTCAGCTATTTTTTTTTAAAGCAAAACGCAAATCAATCTTTCAAAACTTAATTTCAAAAGAGCTCAGTCATCGTGAAAACCGCACAAGCAAATTCTGAAACACGGCGTTTTTGAAAAATATTTTGAGGGCATTTTTGAACTGGTAGCCACAATAGAGTGATATTCTACTCCTCCTCCAATAGGTTCTATTATAACAAAATAGTGTGTCATGTCGGGAATTGGAGTTGTCGAAGTTTGATTAGAAGGTATATTGTATAGTTTGGATATTGAATTTTTTGTCTATATTTTATATATAAAAGGTGCACCCTTACCGAACTAAAGAAAAGTGCGCGCAAAATATTGTGGCCTGGGTATTAAAGCCTCCATTAATGATATCAATGGTGAAAGAAACTTTGAGAAAATATATCGAAGTTGAACGTTCAAAACAACACCAGTTTCAAATTTGTAACATCAAAACAGCAAACGAGAAATAAAGCAGATTCACCACAGCAGAGCGCTATGAGTTATTACCAGAACGACAATGCATGTAAATGTGAATAAAACTTTGTAAATATGTAGGTACAGATGTGCTCCTGGCTGGTAAGAGGTGGCTCCCAACAACGTAATTTAGCACTTGAGCAAAGATAGTTGGCGGAAAAAAGTAGCTGCCGCCAAAAAAATACTTTCAGAATGTAAAAAAGCAATAGCAGGAAAAATGTGAATAACGGTTTATGTATACGTATATGAGCTAAGAAATGGAAACAAAAGGGAAATGCATAAAAATGTTAGAAAACTGTGATATATAGCAAAATACACATACCCTTTCTCACAGTCCCTGCACATACATATACACAGACACAACAAAGCACAAGGGCAACGGAAGCGCTGGCGCCAACTGGCGACATTGTGGGGGTTGTGGAAAAAAATTGCAACAAAACCTTTAGGAAAAAATGTATTACAACAAAAAACCGCATACACTGTGCGAATGGTTGTGCATATAATTTAATATGGCAAATGTGTTATAAAAGAAGGTGGGGGAGCACGAAAGCATAACAGGAGAAATGAGATTTAATGAAAATTGCATTTGCAGCATAGACAAACAGCACAGCGGAAACTCAACAGGACTAACTTGAACTAGGAGTTAGCAAGCGTTAGCTCGACCGCTAACGAACAACTGGGTTAAACAGCAATTCGAACGTCCTTCTTTGGCGAGAGGCAATAGTTAGCATGCTCTTGAGCAGTGGTACACTGGAGAGCTTCGGAAGCCTATTCGGCGTTCACCTATATGTCGTGAGAGCGCTGCGGCAGAGATTCAGCATAGCAAGTAGTCAATCAGTTTCCTCTTGTATTTTAAGCAGTAAAAATCTCATGCGTAAATTTTTTGCTCAAACTTTCTTTATGCAAACACTTACTTTTACAAAAAAGTTGCGCTTGTATTCAAAGCTCTGCCGATGTTGTGCACCACTGCTCTATAAATATATACATACATACATAAATATGCAAATGACTGTCTATGTTGCATTGTGTATGTTTTGCTAAGATAATGAAAACAGCTTAAAGCAAGATAAAAGCAAATTAGAAAATCACAAGTAAAAGACTGGGGGAAAAAAAATACACTGAAAAATTGGTAAAACTTTAACAACCTGCAGGAGGGATTAATTATGAGTGCTCATAAATCAGTTGATAATTTGCGCTAAAGTTAAGTTGCACTTTGCTTTTTACGTTCGCGTTTCTTAAAGTGGAATTTAATTGCAACTCAAAGCAACAATTCAATTACCAGACAATTGGTTGTGTGCAGAAAGTGGGTTTAATCGAGCATGAATGAGCTTTGCTATTTAGCGCTTTTGTGCTTTTTAAATATTTTTTTCGCGTTGAAATATATACATATCATCGATTGAGTTGCTTTTACAGTTAATGCAAAATATTAGCTATATTTTCTCAATGACCTTCTATTTATTGAACTTATTTAACAAGAGGATAATTAGGTTAATGATTTTGTTAGCACTAAGTGGTCCCGTGGGCAATTAAAATGAACGATATCTTAATAGGAGATGTTGTTGTTATAAATATTTAGGTGCAGTAATGAATGACTCATTATTACATACGCCGTTTTGCCTTTGTTTATAGTTGCTAAGAGTACTTTTAAAATGTGTATTAGATGCCGATGATTGAGTGATAATTGTTTCATAATTGGTTCAAATATTCCGGCTAAAAAATAACAAGGCGCCAGGTAATGACGGAATAACGCCGAGCTGTTTAAACACGTAGGTGAAGATTTGGTAAAAGGGAATGCACCAACTTAAAAGCATGAGAGCATGCCGCAAAACCACTCCAATTACCACGAAATCAGCCTGCTTAATATCGCGTTTAAGATTCTTTCTAGCGCAAATTTGAGGCTCTGTCAAATGACGTTGAGCAAGAGTACGAGCTCCCTAGAGATTGGAAAGGACCTTTCCGAACCCTTCGAAACCAAACTAAGCTTCAGACTGGGCGACTCTTTCGTGCAGTTTTTTCAACATAATGCTGGAGAAGATAATTCTAGCAGCAGAACTAAACCATGATGTTACTGGTGTATGCTGATGATATTGATATTATTGGCATTAACAAACGTGCTGTGAGTTCTAATTTCCCTGGATTAGATAGAGAAGCAAAACAACAAGTGGGCCTTTCGGTAAATGAGGACAAGACGAAGAAGAACATCCGCGCTCGTGCTTTTGCAGCCACGTCACCGTTGACGGATATAAACTCGAGACTGTGAAGGATTTCGTCTATTTGGTTACCTGCATTAACAGCAAAAACAATTTCAGGTTAAAAATGAAATGGAGAATAACTTTTACCAACAAGTGCTACTTCATCATGAGTAGGCAAATTAGTCACGCTTCACAAGTCGATCATCATACCTGTCCTGATATTCGCTCGGAGTCGTGGACGGTGTCGAGTGAAGATGAGATGGCTCTTGGAATGTTCTAGAGGAAGTGCTCCGGCAGATTTATGGTCCTGTCCGTGAGGCCGATGGCGAGTATCGAAGGAGGTATAGTGATGACCTGTATAAGCGTCACGCAGATTTGACGAACGTACTGCAAATAAAAACCCATCCACAGAAGAAACCAAGATCTTGTACTAGATTGGTATACTAAACCCACTTCATCGGGACGACTGATTAATTACTTATCATCCCAACCACTTAAATATAAGGTTAACACGGCCAAAAACCTAATCCACAAAGTGTTAGAATTCAGCCATGAAAAATTCTGGGACGTCAACATTAACAAAATAACCAAAATATTGAGAAAAAACAATTACGGTCTCATACAAAATTTAATTGAAAAAAAGAAAACGCAAATAAAATACGTAACTAACAACAACCTAACAGCTAATATCAATGTCCAACCAAAACAATATTACAGCGTAACATATATACCTAGGTTAACAGACAACATAGAAAAAAGCATACCAAAAACCAACAACAACATATGCTTCGCCTACAAATCTAACCAAACTTTGTCTACTATTTTCACAAAAACTAAAAGCCCAGTTCCCACTACACAACAAAATAACATTGTGTTCGAAATAGCATGTAAAGGAGATGACAACCAAACATGCAATAAAATATACATAGGTACAACAAAACGCGCACTAGGCGTTGGTCTAAAAGAACACGACACTGACATAAGGAAAAACAAAAATAGCACTGCATTATCGCAACATACCACAGCAACCGGCCATACAGCTGATCTCCATAACTCGAAAATCTTAGAGAAAGAGAAACAGGAAAAGGTTAGATTCACAAAAGAGAGTTTAAGGATATTACAAAACAGAAACAGAACAGTAAACAGAAAAGAAGACACAGATGACATTTCTTCGGCTTATCTGTTATGCATATGAAACAACGTACATACATACAAACAAACATACATGAATCAAAGTCCAATTCAACAATTAACCACATTTGACAAGTGTCCCCAAACAAACGGGTATCAACATAAAATTTTTTTAATAAATTAATTTAATTTAAATTCAAATATGTATATTGATGATAAAGTTAAGTGCAATATGTAAGAATAACATATTAACGTATACAAAAATTGTAAGTGCTCCATATACAGTTTTGATATTAATCAGTAAGGTTTACATATTTAATTCTTAACTATTGTTTTTTTATCTTACATGTTATAATGTTTTTGTTGTTGATTGATATGGGAAAAATAATTGAAATAAATTTAGTTCACCCCTGAGGATGCTAAGATGATTAGCGAAACGTCGGGTTGTACTATTGGAGTCTTTTGACTTCCACTAAAGCACATAGGTCGCTGGCTAGGTCATGTTTTGGGAATGGACGAAGACGTTACAGCCTATAAATGATTTTAGACGATACCGCACCGTTTGAAGCAGGCAAAGGAGTAGATCTTGACTAATTTGGAAGAGGCGGGTGGATGAAGCCTCGACCTCCCTTGGTACTTCTAATTGGCGTCATTTCGCGAAACAGGGATAGCTGGCGTGACATGTCGCGAAATGGCCAAAATTGGTCAGGTGGTGAAACGTGAATTAATGATGATGATGGACAGATGAAGATAAATAAATGAAGAAATGGAGAGCGAAAGAGAGCGGGATAGCAGATCCTGAGTTCACGCCCTGGAAGAAGCAACATCAAAATTTTAGAAACAAATTTTCTCAATTAGAAGAACATTTTTCCAAGCGGAGTCGCCCCTTGGCAGTATTTGGCAAGTACTCCAAGAGTATTTCTGCCATGGAAAGCTCTCAGTGAAAACTCATCTGCCTTGCAGGTGCCGTTCGGAGTCGGCACAAAACAAGTAGGTCACTTCCTGCCAATTTGTTGGAAAAATTAAAAGGAGCACGACGCAACTTGGAATAGAAGCTTAGCTTAAAATCCCTTCGGAGGTTATTGCGCCTCACATTTATCTATTTTTCTTTAATGTATGCCTTATGTGTAAGAATTCTGGCATATTTCAAGCTTCTAACTTATAAAACGAGGAAGAAATTATGAAACTTCTCCTTTCAGAAAAATCGGTTGTATTGAATATATATGCTATATGGAGTTTCTTCTACCTCTAAATAGAGAAAAAGGGCATGACTTTTCGTTACTTCTCGGGGAATAAACAGTTGACCGAGGATAAAGCCTCACATGCTAGGGGTCGCAAAGTTATCTTATCTCGCAGCAGAAACCAAGATCGCTTAGCCGAGAGTACTGAGGTACTACATAACAGAAGTCCTCATACCAAACAGTGTTTTCCATTTGGCCGTAAATTAATTTTGGTAGCTTTATGGACTTATTCAGTTCATGTGAGATCATTATAGACCGACTAGTTCAACGGTATTCTAACCGGCGAATATGCCAAGTGCTATGAATGAGATAAGCACTTGAAAACTCCGCACTTTTATAGGGAAAACGCCGTTGATTGATTCTCCCGCGAATACAAAAACAAATACAATAAACGAGTTTAATGAACATAGACGTGAGATTAAAAAATTAACCAAGCTACTTGGCTATCTCATGATCCAAGGACTTCAATTCAATTATATCTCATTATAACATACGGCAACCATAGATTCAAGGTTGCTCAGGTTTTAAGCGAGTATGCCCTGCTAGCTAGGGTGTTGGCTCAAAGTGATGTCATAAAATAAGTGAAAAAGGGATATGCCATATGTTAAGTGCAAAGGTTTTGGATCATAAGAGTAATGAGCGGACCTTTTTTCAGAAATAATGATTTTCAAATCCACTGTGAAAGATGAAAGGGAAGCATATAGCCTTTTTTCCTGCTTATAACTGACGTCCTTTATTACGTAGAGGGATCAAGTAACGCAGTTTATTACACCTAACTAAAATATATAATTGTTTTGTTTTCAAATCTTGCTAAATTCATTTTTGTTTTGTTTTTTTTATTTAATCACTACGTGGTAGACGAAATAATGTCAATAATCAGTTAAGCCAAGTTTGAAATTTTAGTTGTGAGCAGCATTCGCTGCAGCCTCGCCCATTTTGGATACTCCTGCATGAATAGCATCCTCGGCTGACTTGCTCGCGTCTTCACATGACTGTTTTGACTGATCGGCTTCATGTGGTACGCCTGGTATCAAACCAGCAAGACCTGATGTAATGGCGTCCTTATCGTGAGAATCATCGGCGGGATGGGAATCATCAGCGGGATGGGAATCATCAGCGGGATGAGAAGAAGCGAGCTACAAATAGAAAATATTAACGTTTTTAATTAACTGAAGAAAAGTAGGAGAGCAAAGGAAAAATATTCGGCATTGTACCGATTTTGAAATCAAAAATATGCGGCAGCCTACGTTTCTGAATAGAAAGTTAGATTCGAAAAAAGTTATTAGTCATATTGGCAAAGAAATTTTCTGAAATTTCGACCAGCACAGTCGAAATAAGTCGGAATATGTGGAATGCGGAAAAATTCAGACAGACCGAGTGTTTATTTGAATTAACTAGCAAATTCTGAGTAACGGTAGAGTATCACAGCTACTATACTCGTAAGACCTTGTTGAGATATTTTTCAGTTGATTTTTAGCGACAAATTTGCCGAAAGTCGACGCCACTAACTTTTATTGCTGCATTTTTGCAAAATATGTTGGATGATAATTTTGAATTCATTGATGATTTTTTCAAGTTGTTGAAAAGAAAAAAGGTCCTAAAAGAAGATTAGTTGAATTATGAAATATTATTAAAATGAAATCGTTCTCGATTTGTTTTGCCATCTTTCTACAATTCTGGTTCGGCTGCTACTTCAAAAGGGTCCTTTTTCAGCAAACTTTCAAGAAACGTCCACTATCAAATTTTGTATGAAGAGAGCCCCATTTTTCAAAGATTTTAAAGAATTTCTGATCTCAAAATTATTAAATAACATCTATCTCACAATTTGTTTAAAGAACGTCACATCTTACTTTATTTTTATACTCAGCTGAGCAGAGCTCACAGAGTATATTAACTTTGTTGGCATAACGGTAATTCGCAACGGCATAAACTAATCGAAATAGATGTAGACTTCTATATATCAAAAAGATCTGGGCGAAAAAAGAAATTTATTTATCCATGTCCGTCCTTCCCGTCCGTCCGTAAACACGATAACTTGAGTAAATTTTGAGGTATCTTGATGAAATTTGGTATGTAGGTTCCTGGGCACTCATCTCAGATCGCTATTTAAAATGAACGGAAACGGACTATAACCACGCCCAATTTTTCGATATCGAAAATTTCGAAAAACCGAAAAAGTGCGCTAATTCATTACCAAAGACGGATAAAGCGATGAAACTTGGTAGCTGGGTTGACCTTATGACGTGGAATATAGAATTAGTAAAATTTTTGACTATGGACGTGGCACCGCCCACTTTTGAAAGAAGGTAATTTGAAAGTTTTGCAAGCTGTAATTTGGCAGTCGCTGAAGATATCATGATGAAATTTGGCAGGAACGTTACTCCTATTCCTATATGTGAGCTAAATAAAAATTAGCAAAATCGGATGACGAACACGCCCACGTTTTAAAAAAAAATTATTAAAAGTCAAATTTTAACAAAAAATTTAATATCTTTTCAGTATATAAGTAAATTATGTCAACATTCAACTCCAGTAATGATATGGTGCAACAAAATACAAAAATAAAAGGAAATTTCAAAATGGCCGTGGCTCCGCCCTTTTTAATTTAATTTGTCTGGAATACTTTTAATGCCATAAGTCGAACGAAAATTTACCAATCCTTGTGAAATTTGGTAGGGGCATAGATTCTATGACGATAACTGTTTTCTGTGAAATGGTCGACCGTCTGCCCTTCCGTTCGGCCATTAACACGATATCTTGAGCAAAAACCGATATATATTTACTAAACTCAGTTCACGTACTTATCTGAGCTCACTTTAACTTGGTATAAAAAATGGCCGAAATCCGAATATGACCACGCCTACTTTTTCGATATCGAAAATTACGAAAAATGAAAAAAATGCCATAATTCTATACCAAATATGAAAAAAGGGATGAAACATTGTAATTGGACTGGTTTATTGACGCAAAATATAACTTTAGAAAAAACTTTGTAAAATGGGTGTGACACCTTCCATATTAAGTAGAATAAAATGAAAAAGTGCTGCAGGGCGAAATCAAAAGCCCTTGGAATCTTGGCAGGAATACTGTTATATATATAATATATATTTAATTAATTATATATATAAATAAATTAGCGGTACCCGTCAGATGATTTTCTGGATCACCCTGGTCCACATTTTGGTCAATATCTCGAAAACGCCTTCACGTATACAACTAAGGGCCACTCCCTTTTAAACCCCTCATTAATACCTTTAATTTGATACCCATATCGTACAAACACATTTTAGAGTCACCCCTGGTCCACCTTTATGGCGATATCTCGAAAAGGCGTCCACCTATAGAACTGAGGCCCACTTCCTTTAAAAATACTCATTAACACCTTTCATTTGATACCCATATCGTACAAATAAATCCTAGAGTCACCCCTGGTCTACCTTTATAGCGATATCGCGAAATGGCGTCCACCAATAGAACTATGGCCCACTCCCTTTTAAAATACTCTTTAATACCTTCCATTTGATACCCATGTCATACAAACACATTCCAGGATTTCCCTAGGTTCATTTCCCTACATTTCGTCCCTTATTTTGTCCCCAAAGCTCTCAGCTGAGTATGTAATATTCGGTTACACCCGAACTTAGCCTTCCTTACTTGTTCAAATTCGCTCTGACACAGCTTTATTTAATAATGGGGTAGGTTGTTTATGAAAAAAATTCGGTGACAGGACTTCATTCCAAATCCTGAATAAAGCGTTTTTGCAATTATAATTTGACATAGCGCATTCCTCGATTAGTTTCTGCGGTATTTGGAAAAAATTCTTAGAAAGGATTGTCTTCAAACAACTTCTGGCATTTTAAACTTAACCAATATCGTCCGGTTGATATTTCAATCAGCTGAAGATGTGTGATTAGAAATAGGGATTTGTATTTGATTTTGATTTTTTTTTAGACATTCTTTGTTCTTTTGAATTTCTATAACAACAAATTACCTGCAAAATCACCAAGGTGCACAAAACAAAGAAAATAACACTGAATTTGGCCATTTTTTAAAATTAGTTTTAGTTTTGTAATTAAGAACTTGTTATTGCAAAGCTTGAATTGAAACTGTTTCAAAATATTTTTACTGCCAGCTTATATAGCAGAAGTTTTCACAGATCAGTGAGATAAATAAAAAAAATGTATATCAGCCCTTTATCATAACAAATAATTAACAGTTTGTTAACATTTCCACAGAGAATGTATTTGTGTAAATAAAACAATTTTGTATTTACTTATTTAATTTTATATCAATCACTATTCGTATTAATAATAACCCACAATTAACAGCTTAACCACAATTCCTCAGCACATCTTGTTACAAATATCAATTTTATATTTTTTCCCGTATGAATATGCATGGATGTAAGAAAAAAATTTTCTCTATTTTCAAATGTAATTGAAATACACTCATGGAAAAAAAAATGCTCACTCAATTTTCAATGGGAAAATTCTCAAAAATTATTCTATGCAAATCTATGTGCATTTCCCACTGTCAGACTTAATCAGCTGATTCGAGCAATGTTGCCGAACCAAAGTAAAAATTGCAATAAATTATTGCCTACACTAAGGCATATCTCACATTGTTTTGGACTTTTTCTTTCAAATAAATATTGTAAATAAATTTATAAATTTTTGTTGGCATTTTTATGTCCGCTACTGTGCTACTTGTCGTCATTCGCTAATTAATTCCTTGTCAGCATGTAATTATTTACTCCCTGCTAGTGCACATACATAAATATTCAATTGAATTGTAAACAATTAAAAATTTAATTGCTAAAATCCACTGAGAGCAGATGAATATTTATAGACATTTAAAGTTATTTTAAATCTTAATAAAGGTGAGAATCTAAAAAAATGCCTTTAATATGTAGCGATTTGGGGCATATGCAACTCAGCTAATAAGATTTATATGGGACGTCATTAGTTTGGAGTATTTACCGGCAAATTTAAGCTAAACTTGCCCGTCGCCCATAATAAAAATGGAGATTATTGGACACGATTATTTGGGTATCAAACTAGTATCAAACTAGACCATAAGTGCTTGGTAATATTCAGCCAAAATGCGAATAAAATTTTAAACCAAACCTTAATCGTTTAAATCACGAACCTTAATCTATTAGGCACGAAGTAAGTAGATTTATGCGACCTCAGTATCTCACAACCATTACACATACAAATAATATTTTCAGTCTTTGGTAAAACCGCCTTTGGTGTACATCCCACATATCCCTCAAACTTAACCCATTTCGACCTTTTTCTGTTTAACAACCTTAAGAATTGTCTGGGTGGAAAAAGATTTGGATTAAACTAAGATGTCATAACTGCAGGTAGTTTCTGGATTGACAGCCCTGAGTCATGCTATTATATGGAAGGGAAGCGAAAATTTTAAAAGCACATCACACGAGCTAAAAGGATGCGCAATATTTTTCTACAGAGATTGCATTTAACGGTTAATCAGAAAAGGCATTTCGGTTTATCACGGATAACCCATTTTCAAGCAAAAGCTTCCTCAGTGAGATGTCTCGTTTTCTTTTTTCCGATTTTTCATAGTGATTAGATTTTATTTTTCAATGTTCTCTTACTATCACTGAGATTGATTGATGTGATTTATTACGAAAAGTTTTTATTGGAAAAGATAATTTGCGATGGAAATAGGTTTCGAGAGCGATAAATATCTCGTCTGCTATCAGTTCGGAACTATATTCTATACTTTTTTAATTTTTTTTCCATATTTTCTTCGATAGCGTTTCGAGATCAACTTTTGAGTATTTTAATATTTTAAGGAACATTTCAATATTACTGGCGTGCCTTTTTTGAAATATACTACTACCATTTTCGTGGTATCCGTTTGTTATCGGTAACAACCAATATCGACTCGTTTTTATATCATCTTATAATCGCACTCATCGTCAATTATAGGTTTTTTACCAGCTTGCTATTGCAGAGCCACTGGCTTATTATCGATATTATTTTGAAAGATAGTCGGTATGTATATTTGGATAGTCGGTATGTATATCTGGAGTCGTCGATAGCGTTGTTATCGGTAACAAATCAAAAAAGTTTTGATAAAAAAAACTGATAACTCCTCGATAAGCATTCATTGAGGTGGTTGATAATTAATAGATAAAAGAAAAATCGATTACTTCTTTATTATTTTCCAATAAAAATGTGATAAAAAATGATACTTCGCGATAAAAAGTCTATAAATGTGCAATAAATAATTAAAACTTTTCGACAATGAACCGATATCTCGTCGATAAAAAGTCGACAACCCGATGCTATACATATTTACGTACAACTCACCGAAAATTATTTGTATATTTTCGGTAATTGGTTGTTCCCGATGACAGAAATTGTGGATAAATACTCATTTCTTGAATAACATCAAAAATTTATACAATTAAAAACGATCCGCAATACAAGAATATTCTCCATATCCATAATAATCACTGAAATAATATCAACCGCAAAGCTGAGGAACTTAATTTACGTCTCCCTTTTGAAGTCACGCTAATGTAATTGCAATTTATCTACGAAGTGGTTTTTTAAGTACCAAACAAATATCAATGGCTTCCAAATAAACTATTTAATATTAAGCTTATTTTCAATGTAGAGAACTCTGGGGCTAGCCAAAAAATATTTGTACGTCATTGCAGTGAGGCGAACAAAAGTCATTATATGAATTTGTACGTTTTTGATGCAGTTAAATGCAAATGTAATTTGTTTCCAACTCAGTGACCAAAAGCGCAAGCACACAAACTTATCTTTATGGTATAATTTATGAATACATATTTATGTAAAACTAACCTGCAGGGTAAACAATGAATATTGAACAAAATTTTTAGCTAAAAGCTAGGACTATTGCCCAGGCTAAGAGCTGACGATCTACGACGGTTAAAAACCAGCAATTGCCAAAACAGCTTAATGTAAAACTTAGCAGTTAGAATTTCTTCAGAACTATCAATGTTCCTATAAATCCTCCAGATTTAAACCAAGCAATTCAAAAATTAGTTCTTGGCTGTAGAAAATGTGATGCAGTTAAAACAAAGCTTCGCTACATAGGACATCACGTTTTTTAATTAATCAGTTGATAAGATTGCATTAGAAACAAACTTGTTCAAAGCTAGAGATTTTACCTACAGGGTATAAGGACAATAGCGCTAGCGCTGAAATCCTTTTTGTAGCAGACATTAATAATCCTAGCTGTACACAAAACCAGCTGTGTGTAACGGTATCGACAGCTGGACTAGAATTGCTTGTTCGTGTGGGCGCATAACCGGCAGTAAGACTGTTAAAAGTGCGTTAAATTTGCAACCATGAAAGGGGCATTAAGGTCTACATAGTAATAATATGCAAAAATAAAAGCCGAAATAATATTGATTTTTCCATATGTCTACAGTTGACGGGCATATAAGTGAGTAGTACCTGGGCGACGGAGCTTTTCTAGGCAACGTTTCATTGTGCTGGCAACGTTTCTTTTTTTTCGAATAGGTGGCAACCTTAAATGGTAATCGTACTCAAAAATGTCCCTATTGTAATGCGGAGTGAAATACCTTTCGTTTGATACCCATATCGGCATATCCATGCAATTTTTTGTTTAATTTCGAATAGGTGGCAACCCTAAATGGCAGCCCTACTCAAAAATTTCCCTATTGTAATGCGGAGTAAAATACCTTTCGTTTGATACCTATATCGGCATATCCCATGCAATTTTTTGTTTAATTTCGAATAGGTGGCAACCCTAAATGGCGACCCTACTCAAAAATTCCCTATTGTAATGCGGAGTGAAATACCTTTCGTTTGATACCCATATCGGCATATCTCATGCAATTTTTTTTTAATTTCGAATAAGTGGCAACCTTGTGAAACATTCTGAGTGGCAGCACCTAGGTAAAAAGTCTTAGAAGGTGACACATTATCTCTGTGCCAAATTTCATTTAAATCGGTTGAGCCGTTCCTGGGATCGTTCGGCTATACACACAAACAAGAATTGCTCGTTTAAAGTTATAAGTTACAATATTGAAAAAAGTTAGTAGCGTTCATTTTTTGAGGCTGGAAAATTTGTAAGGGCAGGTAGCCGTCTAATGGAATAGATAAAGCAAATAAATAAATAGAAGGCGCTCCTCCTAGGAGACTTATGCCGAGCGTCTCCTCTAATTTGTTTTGTGCTACTTTGTAATATTTCCCGCAAATTGGTGGGACGGGACATACATATTTTATTCTGACGCCGAACGGTATCAACGAGAAAAAAAATGTTCACTGCGTAGCTTTTCATGGACGAAATACACGCGAAGTGTTTCTTAAATTACTCTCGAGAGTCTCCCCCTCCCAGGCATTTTTTTCTAATTTAAAAAAAAAAATTTTTTTTTAGACTTTGGTATTGGTTTTTACATCGTAGTTCACATTAAATCCTTTATTCGTACTATTAGATATTTATAAATAATTTGAACTGAAACACTTGGTTTCCCATATGGATGTACATAACAGTGATGTGTTAAGTTTCCTTAACTGCTCCTGACTGTTTAAAGAAAGTATCCCAGAAAGTATACCAATTATTTCAAACTCTTGTGATACAATTACGCCCCATGCTTTTTTTTGGTCCCGCTCAGGAACATGCCAAGAACAAGTTAGGGCTTCAGGGGTATACTTCTCTACACTCCTCTGATATCGGAAAATGTCCTATTTAGTGCATTAGAACTTCAAGAATATGAATGGTCATATGGAATATATGTCGGGGTGAAGCCGGAAGTACTCCCTAGCTCGTCTAGAAGCCTAAATGAAGATGTGTTAGAATGAGTTTCAGGACATTGTAATAAAAAAGCGGACCCCATTGATAAGCATGTTACCACATCAGCCTGCTGCAGTCCCGAGCCTTCCTGTGGGTTCACCAAAGCGCACATATGTGATACGAGGATTATATGGGGAAACAAAATTATAAAGAGAATATTGTATTGACTGTCTGGGACAATGACAGGCCAAATTGCTTATAGTGTCATAATGAAGAGTCTCAGTCAAAGTTATTATTTAAGTATAGAGAGCTTACGGGCTCTTACTGGGTACCTTACGGGACACTGTAGTTTATGACATCATCTAAGTGAACAGGACTTTGAAATTCTGATTCAAGTTTTCTGTCACAGTTAGCTGATTTCTACCAACTCAACGCATTGCTTTAACTCTCAGCTTAATTTATGTAGCTCTAATCAAAATAAAGGAAGTTTTAAATTAAAACAAAAAATACTTTGAGTTCAAATGCAACACTAGAGTGCCTCTAATTTTGTGCACAAAGCTGTGTAATAGCGAGTCACGAATTTAATAATTTTCAGCAGTGGCATTTAAATTTTCTACTCACCCGAATGCTGAAAATAAAAAAATTGATGATGGCAAAATTGCATCGCGTTAAGCTGAAAAACATGATGCACTAAATAGTAAGTGATGCCCAGCATAGCAAATTTTTCCTGGTCTAACATAAATGTAGCATTGCACGTACAACAAGGTTGCAATAGTTTACCATAGTTGTAAGCATTTTTACATTATTTTAGTATTGCCATTGTGTTCATTGCTGCGCTCGCTCAAAGTCGTAATGAGGCAATTTATTTAATTCAATTAATTTGATGACATTAAAAAGGACGTCAACTGGAATATATATATGCTTACGTGTGTATATATTTTATATATGTTTTTGTTTTATCAACCAACAACAAGCAAAAAGTCAATAGGCTAAATGGGCTGCAATAAAATAGTTAAGTACGAACATGGCGAATGTGGCAAGGTAAAACCGCAAATGTAATTTTTCACGCTTAAGCACAAGAGCTTCTGTGGCGTTGATTGCGCTTTAGAGTTGGTGAATAAATTTTCAATTGTATATGCTGTTCTGCATATACACTAGGGCGGGTCGTTTTTGTGGGGAGGCAAAAAAATCGCCCATTGCTCTGTGAAAATCATATTCTAGGGATCAAAATAAGAAACTTTTCGGAAGGAACCATACCTCTAAAACGAATTCTAATGCGGCGATTTTTTGAAATGTTTGTATGGTGAACCCCAGGGGGGTTTCAGGGGGTGTGCCACTGGCATCAATGGGTCGGGCCTCCAAAGTTACTGGGGGTCGGTCATACATTTGGACTCGATTGGAGCACTCTAAATGGGTCAAAGTGGGATTTTTCAAAATTTATCCCTACTTGGGGGGGGGACAACAGAATTCGTTTTAGAGGTATGGTTCCTTTGGCAAAGTTTCTTATTTTGATCCCTAGAATACGATTTTAACAGAGCAATGAGCGATTTTTAAATCGACCCGCCCTAATATACACTAACTTGCACTTGTATAGGTGCACCTTTTGGTAAATGGAATTTGAAGGATATTCGTTGATTTTTAATATATCAATGTACTTAACATAACAGTAAGAAAAATAAAGACTTGATTAATTTAATTTCAAAAATTAAAAATTGACTTAGTTTATTTGCATTACCTTAAACTGATCAGAAGAGGTATACCAGTTATGTGTATTTCATCTTTTCCATGGGAGCGGAGAGGAAATATGGCAAGTGAAAACATAAGCCGAAATTGAAATCGGACCCCGTGCTATCAACTTGCTATCGAAGTGTTAACGGTTTGTTTATGATGAGTTATGCGTTGGATATAGATGTTATTTCCGGGAATATGACGAGTTATCGATTTGCTATCGAAGTGTTATAAAATTGCTATCAATACAATTATCAATGAGATACAGATTTTTTTTACCGACGAGTTATTGTTTGTCATCGACAAGTTATTGATTTGCTGTCGAAAATATATCGATTATCTTTCGAAAAGTTGGCGACAAGTTACCGATTAGGGCTCAAAAAGTTATTGGTATGTTATAGAAAGGTTGTCAATTAACTATCGAAAAGTTATGGATTACTTAACCTATTTACCCATAAGTTAGCAAAAAAAGTATAAAGTGGTATCGATTAGTTATCGAAAAATTATCGACTTGTAGCGAAAAATTGAAGAATCAATCTTACCAGTAAATGCTACTTTGGACTAGGTAGGCAATTGAAAAGTAAAGTCCTCTCTCGGCGAACGAAAATCATACTCTACAAGTCACTTATCGTACCCGTCCTGCTATATGGGGCAGAAGTATGGACCATGACAACAGCAGATGAAACGGCTTTGGGAGTGTTCGAAAGAAAATTTCTTCGAAAGATTTATGGACCTCTACGCGTTGGCGATGGCGAGTACCGAAGAAGATTTAATGATGAGCTGTACGAGCTATACGCAGACATCAACATAGTCCAGCGAATTAAAATGCGGCTGCGCTGGCTAGGCCATGTTATGCGAATGAAAGATGATGCTCCGGCGAAGAAAGTGTTTCTATCGCAACTCGCCTATAAAAGCAGAGGTAGAGGGCGGCCCCCCACTCCGTTCGAAGGACCAGGGGGAAAACGATTTAAACTCCCTTGGCGTGACCAATTGGCGCCGGTTGGCGGAGCGAAGGAGCGACTGGCGCGCCTTGGTGGACAGCCATTACCGTTTACACGGTTAAGCGCCAATTAAGTAAGTAAGAGATTTTGGGAGCATATTATCCTCCAATTAGCGTCGCGCTCCTTTAATTTTTCCTACAAATAAGCAAGACGATACCTACATAGTTAACGCCGACTCTGAACGGTATCTGCAGGGCAGATAAGTTTTCACTGCGAAAGTTTTCATTGCTAAATTATTGCCGACGGGCGACCACGGTTAGAAAAACTTTTTTTTTAAAAACATTGTTTCTAAATTTTTGGTGTTAGTTTTCCCGGGACTAGAACGCAGGATCTTCGGTGTGGTAGGCGGTATGATATCGAAAAATGGTTGATTGTTATTAACGTATGATCGGCTTGGTATGAGACCGACCAATAAGATCGATAAAAATCTGTTACCCGGCTATACAAATCAGATAAAAGCCAATAAAATGTCGAAGATTCGGCGAATTAAAAAATTTTTAATTTGCAAAATCGTCTCATTTTTTTCGCATTGAATTTGGACAGTTGAAACTCCGGCTTTGAGTGACTTTTAATTAGGTGCACATAATTTGAAGTTAAGTTTCTTAGTTTGAGTTTCTATCGTTATTTTGGTGGCGATTTGTCGAAAAAAAGTGGCCGGTATGTAAAATTTGGCTATTTTTACATTTTCAAATGGACTATATGACAACATTTTCTAAAAAAAAATGCTTGCAACCCTGGCTCGCGCAATCGCGTTTTTTCACCGACAATAACATCAGTGTTGCCCCTTTTGATCGAAACAGAAAATAAATGATTCTTATGCCCAGTTTTTCAATGCACAAAGTTAAAGTTGATTAGAGTTTAACCTTGCCACTTCGTACGATAACATAAAATTTTGCTGCTCATATCAGCTTAAGCGGCCGAACTCTAGTCAACTTTATCTGTAGTTTAAACTCGAACATGGAAAGTTCCCACAGCTTGCTGAGCTGCTCACTCAAACCAAACGGTAAAAATACCGATTCACATTTTTTCACTTTTGGCCGACTTGTATTATTGATATTTACATATTTGCTTAGCTGTACTATTGAAATGATTATGACGGTGTTGTTGTATGGCTCCAATTGCTAAATTTTGTTCGAGGAATAATTCTAGAACGCATAAGCTCTTGAACTGTTCTTATTTAGAAGTAAAGAAAAGAAATCCAGTTTTCTTTAATTCGAGAAGAAGCACTGTGGACCCCTTCACAATCTGGCATGGCGTGGTAGCTCGATAAAATATGAAGCTTATTATGTCACACACGTTACCAATTTTTTGTTTAATAAATCTATTACTATTCAAGTGACACGGAGTGTACATTTCCTATTGATGCAGTCAAACATGAGTTATCCTACAATGCTACCAAATATTTAGTGCTACCTCAATGCACATCAATAAATTATGTCCATTTAGAGAGCGAATAAATTTCGACGCTTTATTTGGCAGTAAATTTTAAGTGCCTAAATTGGGTGTTGAAAAATATATTTACGAAATAACGCAAACACAAACGTTTTAAAAAACTATATTGAAATACTAAGAGTATTTGCATTCCCAACATTAAATTGTTCGTTGACTAAATTTGGACTCAACATACATACATATATATATATATGTATATATATATATATATGTATATATATATATATGTATATATATATATATATGTATATATATATATATATATATATATGTATATATATATGTATATATATATAAATATATACTCCTAGTTTCCCTTTGATCTGCTAAAGACTCATTAAAGTGAATTTAATTTCATTTTATTGGCTAAAATTTCTTTCAATTTCTTCATTTTTCAAGTTTTCATTTGAGCAGCTCATTTCCTTCATGTCTTCATTAGTTCACTTGCCACGCACAACAACAAAACAAAAGCGTTCATCAGACAATGCGTGCTTGTTGTGCAAAACTTTGGTAATAAAACGTTTAAACACGTCTCAGTAGACGACTGTCATTGTACGAGATCTACTGAATTTTGTGCCTCATATCTCCTGCCCTCTATACTTCTTCCACACACTACCTTAATCGCATTTTGTCGCACGCCCACTCTGTTAAGCTCTGACGCTGCGCAATGTGTCTCATCATTTGGATGTGCGATCTTTAGCGGAACTACTTAAAAGAGCAACAAAAAAAACAGATTACCTTGTGCTTGTTGTGGACTTAGCTTGTTTAACTTGGCAGTACTGGAAATGAGATAAAGATTTAAATAAATAATAAGTATATTATTGAAATTTTAAATTTAACTTAAAACTTTGAAAAAAAAGAAAACTGAAACAATTGATGGTTGGTGCCATACGAGGATTATTCCTTATTATTGTCCCAAAGCGTCAGCCTATTCTTTCCTCTGCCAACACCGCTGAATATCTGTTGAAACCCCTTTCAGAAATATCTTCATTCATTCGCTTAAGATGTCCGAGTCAGTGTAGTTAGTCACTGTTTTATTTGCTCACTTTTTCTCAATACTTCTGTACAACTCCTCTCGCATCACCAATTTTGCATACGTGTAGGCTATTGCGTCATTTATCAGGGCAAGTATGATATCAGACTTAAGGAGTGTGGTAGCGAAAACGATTACCTTGCACGTTTCTGAAAGTGCTCTTTCTCATTTGCCAAATATTAATAGACTACTAAAGATAGATCTAAAAGTTCTCTAGTTGCTTACAGCCATAAGGGTATATCAAAGATTTTAAGTATTGTTATTTTAGGCCTTTTTTGTGGCCGTTTTTTCTCTAGACAGAAAAAAAAGCAATTGTCAGCGTCACAGCAACTGTGTATGAGTAGACTAAATACCTCCCGCTTTTGGAACCGACGTACAACTTGGTACCGCTTACTTATTGTTTCACAATTGTCATTTTTTAAAAACCTTCTTTTGTAGAGCTATGAGCTATATCTCTAACTCTAATTTTACTACCTCGACACTTCTGATTGATTAAGTTTTTCAATATCTAGTGATTTTGGTTTCCGCTGTTTGAAGTCACATGTAAAACGCAAACCAATGAGTAGCGAAGTTTATTTTAAAATTTTCTTACGCATTTCACATTTCTACGTAAGTCGTACGTAAAGCCTTGATCATTGATTAAGAAACTAAAACACAAACTAATGTTTCATCATTTAGCTTATTTTATTCGTCAGCCTTTTTAATTTCCGTGTTAGACTAGAAATCACATTCTGATCCAAAAAACGCAAATTTATAAATTCCGGTTCGGCCAAAGTCACTTCGATATTTTTTATGCTGTCGCTGCATCCACTTTCCGTATGCTTGGTCATTTTCGATTTTGCATCCAACGCAGGAATTTGAAGCAAATACGCTCAATAGCGTTCTTATCTGTGTCACCATATACGCAATTTAGATTTTCGAACTTTCACATTCCGTGTATCTACTTTTCGAGCTAGCCGTGTACTTATTTTTCTCTAGCGAGTCTAGAGAAAATTTGGTTAAGAAAGTAGTTCAGTTCCACAACGCTTCAAGTGCTCTATGCTTTATCATATGTGTTTGGTATCGCTGACCGTTTGCCACGTTGTTTTTTCTTCCTGTAGTCTTTTCACAGCTCGAAGTTATTCTCTTTGCTTTCTTCGCCTACGGCTTTCATTTGCGTCTGCTTTGTTTTATACTCCCAGACTTCTTCTGTCCAAGCTGGTTCTGGTATTTATTGTGCAATAAGCGGAGGCTATTCACTGTCCAGAAGTTAGTAGTTTACAGAGGTTCTCCGCCTAAGGTGCATTTCCTTCAATAGTTGCTTTTTTTACTTTCTCCCTTTCCTCTCCAATGTCAAACAGCTTGCTTAGCTGCGATATTAGTTCTGATGTTTTAAGAAGTTTAAAAAGCCAATTTCTAGTAATATTTGCTATTATGTTAGCCGTATAAGCTCTGCTTTTCTTCATCCAGCTGCAAAGTGGCAAACCGATAGCGTGCTTTTTCTGTATTTCGGGTATTGGGCTGTACTGACTGTGGCAATGTCATTTGCGTACCTGATTAAGAATATGCTAAGACTGTTTATGGAGTCGGTTATTAAGTACACCATCATTCATGAATAATTCGTTTCGTGGTGACTGATTGCATTTGGTGGTGCCAAAGGAGTTCAAGTCTTCAACCTGCTTCTTCCAACTCCGCGGAGGTTTCACCTTCCCCTGTTTATGAGTACGAAAGCGAATAGAAATACTTTAAGAGCCATAGCGGCTTCATCTTTTTCCATAACATGACATAGCCAGCGTAGCCTAGGGGCTTTTATTCATTGCAAATCTACGTAGAGGTCATAAATCTCATCACTCAATCTTTCACGATTCGAGAACTTATAGTTCGGGATGTTGTTCGTCGAGAGAGGCTTTTACTTTTGACTAAGTGAAGTGTATGACGGTTACTTACAAAGAAAGTTGTAATAAGTAGAATATCAACAAAGTTATAGGTCTCGTTCGAGATAAGTTTCTTAGATCTATCGAACGTGATTATAGTCAACGCCTTCATTCAAGTTAGCTTCACAATCAGATCTTATACATTTTAAGTTAGCTCTTAGATTTAAAGGTGAATCTTTAACGTCCGAGGCTCGTCTTCTTTATTGAACATATAAAGATTTCGGGCTAACGAGTCTCATAAGCTGAATGAAACGTAAATATATTGTGGTTGTGAGCAGAGCCTTACTCAAAGTGATTGCTTGCCAGCTTCTTCGAGAACCTTACCCATGGAATTACGCTGAAAGAAAATTATGTACATCAGCTCACCAAATAATAAATCAAAGCTTCCAACAAATAGCCAAATTATCAGCAGCTGACGTTTATATGTCATTTGTCGATTTCCTTAATGATAGAAGGTCACACGGCTCAAGTCGTTTGCAGAATAAATTAACACTGTATGGTAGCTTCAGCTGCCGATAATCCAAAGACAAAATATAGCCAAGACCAGGGAGGGAAGACGTTGAAAATATTCTTAATTAAATTGTGTGTGGGAAACTTTGTAAAAACTTTTGTGGCATGTATTCGTATTGGTTTATGAAAAAGCGGCAGTCATAGTCCCATTACGTGAGCACACAATCGACGCCAAAAGTCAACTAAGCACACTATTGAAGAAAAAAAGTGGAAGAAATTTATCAAACTAAACGACAGCTGTTGAATATCAATAAAGGCAATGTTTCTGAAGGACGAAAATAAGGCGCTGTTGTTAGATCATGTAAAAAAAAGCGCTGAGCGAAGGAGATTGCAAAAAATAACAAAATGATATGTCAAACTAACACAACCAACTAGACCAAGAATATAAATTGCAAGAGAAAACTTAAAGACAGTTGTAGTATGTGGAGGGCGGGCGAAACATTAAAGACCATACGGACCAACATATCATTAGTGTTGGCTATGGACAGGACAAACGTCAGCTAAACAAACACATGCAAAGAAAATCGCATATGTATAACAAAAAAAAAATGGACACATGTTCTTAGCAAATGCCTGCCTAAACCGGCCCGGTGGATAGCATTGTAATGCAAGGCGTTAACTTGGTAGATTGGCAAAGGCAACAGAAAATTACCAGGAAAGTCCAAGCGGAAGTGCACAAATGCCGGAAATTAACAGTAAAGTCAGTCGTTATAATGCGCTCAAGTTGGCAGGTCAAACGTAAAAGCAGTTGAGTTGCAAAAAAATATATATATAAAGGAAAAAGTATGAATTCAAACTAACGCCATGAAGAAAATGAGAAAAACTTTATGATATGCTTGTATTTGCACACATACATATAAAGGTATAGCAAAAGTTCATATCTGCTTAGGTATCGCTACACACATACATATACAAAAATTAATAATGATGAGTAAAAATGTCGCATCAGTTGGACAACAAAAAAATATTATTACATGACTTACCAAGTGCTAGAAAACTGGATCGTAAAAGTGACCAAAGGAAAACCAACTACAAAAACATTTTTTTTCTTTGCAATATGCTCTAATTTTCGTAAATATTTCTGCTAGCACTTGCAGCTTGATTTTTCCCATATATTTTTTTTTTTTTTTTGTGTGTCTTTTTAGCAAAAGTTTATAAATTTTAGTTACACTAATTGGTGGCGCATTAGTCGTTTAGTCGCCACTAGCACCGCCACCAAGTCTCCACCACGCATTTATGTACGCGATTATAGCAACACTTCTTTGTTTTTGTGGTGCACAACTAGGTGTATAGCATCTTAAATTGTTCCTGCTTTGTTCTCTCCACTAACTGTTATTTGTGTTTTTTATCTTTGATGCTTATATAACCTGCGTCTTTTTATACTCAGAGTGCTTTGAACACAGAGTATATTCACTTTGATTGGGTAACGGTTATTTGTACAGGTATAAAGGAATCGAGACAGATATAGACTTCCATATATCAAAATCATCAGTATCGAAAAAATATTTGATTGAGCCATGTCCGTCCGTCTGTCCGTTAACACGATAACTTGATTAAATAATGAGATATCTTCACCAAATTTGGTACACGAGCTTATCTGGACCCAGAAATAGATTGGTATTGAAGATGAGAGAAGTGGGATGATAACCACGCCCACTTTTTATATATACAACATTTTGGAAAACACAAAAAACTTGTTTATTTAGTAAATAATACACCTAGAATGTTGAAATTTTTTTAAAATGGGCGTGGCACCACCCATTTGTGATGAAATAAATTTTACAAATATTATTAATCATAAATCAAAAATCGTTAAACCTATCGTAACAAAATTCGGGAGAAAGGTTGCCTTTACTATAAGCAATGCTTTGAAGAAAAATTTAAGAAATTGGTTATATAAAAGACTTTTAAAAGGGTCGTGGACGAATAAAATAAGCCATATCTTTGCAAAAAAGAGCTTTATATCAATGGTATTTCATTTCCCAAGTGGATTTATAACAGTAAATAGGAAAACTTCAAATCTAAAAAAATGGGTGTGGCACCGCCCATTTTATGACTAGCAATTTTCTATGTTTCGGGAGCAATAACTCGAAGAATAATTAACGGATCGTAATAAAATTTGGTACACAAATTTTCCTTATAGCAGAAAATATTTCTAGTAAAAATGGACGGGATCGGTTAAAGATCACCCCCACTTTTATACAAAAGATTTTTAAAAGGGTCGTAGACGAAAATAATAAGCTATATCTTAACGAAAAAGAGTTTTGTATCAACAGAATTTTACTTTATAAATTGAGTTATAATATTAAATTGGAAACACTAAAATTTTTGAAAATGGGTGTGGCACCGCCTCTTTTATGACCAAGCAATTTTCTATGTTTCGGGAGCGACAACTCGAAGAAAAATTACATATCGTAATGAAATTGTGTACACATATTTTCCTTATAGCAGGAAATATTTCTAGTAAAAATAGACGGGATCGGTTAAAGACCACGGCAACTTAGATATAAAACAAGTTTAAAACGGTCGTAGACTAGAATAATAAGCTATAACTTAGCAAGAAATAGTTTTCAATCAATGATATTTCACTTATCAAGTTTTATTGTAAGAGGAAATGGGGAGACATTTTTTTAAACGGACGGTGCCATGTGCTATGTAGAAAAGTAATTTATCTGAAAAGAATTGTACAATTGAAGCTCACGCTGAGTATATAATGTTCGGTTACACCCGAACTTAGATACCTTTACTTGTTTTTTTTTATATCTTCATTGCTCTTATAAGCTTAAGCATTGCTGCAATAATCCATTATTATGTGTCCCATATAATTTGGCTATAGTCTGGTGATAAAGTAGATAATGATCAGCTATTAAGTAGCGGAAGTATTTCAATATGCTGACCAATTTCTTTGTCATCCATTTACGTTTAAGTTCCGTAACATTCGATTTAGTGCTTAAATCAGCCAAGAGGTTTTTTTCAGGAGATTCTACTTTTAAAAAGTATCAAAGGCTGCTCACTGCAATTAGAATTTCTTTCATGCTTTTCCAGTCGCCGTCCAAGATTTTGTGCGAGACCAGTGCATCATCTGCTGCACCCATAACTTTGTACCTTATGTATCTTAAGATTGCCACATGAACCAATAAGCAGATACCGCACTAAAAAATTAGAGAGTACAAAGATCATAGTTGGCTGGGGAATAAATTTCATTTCATGGCTGACGCAGTCTTCAGACTTTATTCCAATCGGAGTATTTTGTTCCGCTCTTACCTCCTACTAGTAAATAATGTTACTACCTAATATCTTTTGGTTGCAGTTTTCATAGCATACGTATGGAAAGCTGATTGTTTACAAGTGACGATTAGATGAAATGACGCGAATTCATTGTTCGTGTTTTAAGACATGTTTGTTCATATTTTACTCACAGTTTTTGTACTTTTTTCGTACGCAATTAGAATAGAAGGAGTAAAAAGTAAGCAAAATATGTATCCGGACCCGATCTGTACAGTCTGCCAAAATTCAACATGCAGCACTTACTGAAGTTTTATATAAAAATTAAGTACGTTGAGTCAGTGAGGTCAGCTAACCCTGTTTTGCGAAAACAGTCGCCAATTGTGAGCAATAAGCGAGGTCAAAGCTCCCTCCAACTGTCTCTCCCAACTCAGTGAAGGTATTCCCTTTCCACTGTTTACCAACTGCCGTAGCGTATTCGTTCATCCGCATAACATGGCCTATCTAGCGAAGCTTTCTGTTTTTTTTTTCGCTGCATTATCGTCAAATCTGCGAAAAGCTCATATAGCTTATTATTATACCTCCTTCGATACTCGCCGTCAACATCAGGGATAGGACTATAAATCTTCCGGAGAACTTTTCTCTCGAATACTCCAAGAGCCATCTTCGCTTGACACCTTCTATGATTCCGAGCCATACATCAGGACACTTTAGAGCTGCAGTTTCCCACGAACGTACGTACAAAAAACGTGTGAGCTGACACGACCTGTCTTATGAATGTGCAATGTAAACGAGAACTCACCGACGTTCAACGCACGTACGTACGTAGCCCGGAACATAGAAATCAAAACAATTTTGATTTTTTTCGTAAGAACGTGTCAGCTGATCGCTCTCTCACTAGACAGAGTTGCCTAGTAAACTTTTGTGCACTAATTTTTGACTGTTTGCAGTTTTATGCAAAAACACCTAATTAAAGTTTGAAAAATTGTGGAAGTAATTTGAAGAAATTAAAATAGAAAAAGTTGATGGTTCCATATGCATGCATTCAAATAGGTCGATGGCAACATTTTTTTCGTTGTCACTACGGGCATAAATTTCGATCAAATGTGTGTATGTACGGATACGTATACGTACGTTACACATGTCGGTGGGTAACTACAGCTTAGGCCAACATTGTTTTTGCTTCTAATGCTGCCTCCCAAATATACGTAATCCTTCAAAGTCTCGAATTTGTATCACTCAACGTTTAGTGCAAGGTCCACTTTTTTTGCTTCTTTATCTTATACCAACTGTTGGCCTCCATGTTTGAACAGCCCGGCGGGTATCCCGTCATTACTTGATACCTTGTGATTTTTTAGCCGTGATATTGTCATTCTCACTTCGCCACAGTTGGATACCGGATCGTGTTTTTCATCATCGGAAATCGGGGAATCGGTTTCGTGTTCCCCCACACTCTGTACGTCAGCTACCAGTTCGACATTAGTCATCCAGTTAGTCATTCTACACGTTTTAGGCCGATTCCATGTGCATCTTATAAGGAAGTTAACTTTTTTGCTGAGAAACATTTCATGGCAAAAACACAATCGTAGGGATTGCCAAGCCACCAAATCAATTTGATGTTTGTTATTCGCCCGCTTTCAAAAAGGAAGAAAATATATACTGCGAAAGTTTATTTTTTTCTACAGTGCAGTCGTTTACTGAGGTAATAGTCCGAACACTGGTAGCGAAATATGAGAGAAATGTAATAAATCGAAACACTTCAAAAGCGCTACGTCATCAAACTTTTTTTTCAAATTCGATTACAAATACAACAATACCGGAATGACAGATCTTGGCTCATTTGTTTATGGGATTACCCTATAGATTGGTTTGTGCCGCACAACTTCGTAGTCCTTAATAATTTGTTCCGCGCTATGGATCCAGGAGGAATAATGTTCCCGGATCCATCGAATATCTAAAGTTCCTTGACGCATTCTGGTAATTTGGAAATTTCTCTTAACTCGTCCTCCGTCTGAGGACTCGCGAGCGGCTCTTCCACAGGCTGTGGATCGGTGTCTGGAGATTGTCTGCGCACCTCCTCCACTTGACTTTCCAGTCTTTCTAAATTTTCGTTCAGTTCCTGTATGGCCCTCTAATTATTTTTGGCTTCCACGCGTTTTAGGCGCTCTTAGAACCTTCTAAGTTGGGTGAGAATCGCGTTAACAGCGTCATTCATTTCCGTTAAGCACTATTTTTTCTCTTCTGGATTCATGCTGGAAGGATAGGACATACAGTGAGGCTTAAGATTAGTTACTTACAAACACCAATTCATTGGAGCTCAGTAAGTTTTGCTGATGCCTGTCTCCTTTTTGTTTTCTGAATACAAAAAAGTTGTTCCTCTCGCTTTTGTTTTCTGAATAAAAAAAAAAATTGTTTGTTTCTTATTTTCACTGAAAAGGTTTTTTATCCTTTTGTACCCAAATTTAGATACAAGTTTACTTGGAACGCGAACCATACACAGCTCTGCTCGGGCGCCAGTTAATCTCTCGCGTCGGGAGAGATTTAAAAAATTAAAGGTGCGGTGAAGCAACTGTTCACCGATAGTTATTAAAAAGAAGAATTCGAAGCAAAACTCGGATAGAATATTCCCAATTTATTCTGTGCCACTTGCACTGTAATTATCAACTAACTTAAACATCTAAAAGAATTTACTAGCTATTCTCTTACAGCAAACTAATTATTCTAAGGTTGCAGTTCCCACAATTTCACAAGTCGAAGGCTTGCGTGTGCGGACAGGAATTTGCTATATTGTAATTCTCATGATTTCAGTCATTTCGATACCTGACCCGATTGTTGGGTGCGCGTGTGCCGTGTCAGCGAATTTATGCAATGAACCGTAAGCAGATCAATACGGGCACATGCCTGGCAATGCGTGTAAAGGGTGCGCCATTGGTCAGTATTGACCCTATAGGTGGGATAACTTGCATAAATACCTTGAATTTTGTAAATAAATAGTTCACTGCTCCCAACTATGGTTTTGTGGCATTACACAATAGAACATAGTAAGCAGTTTGGAAACAGACAAAACTAATTAGGCGTACCCATTGTTTTTTTGTATTTACTCATTAAAAATAAAGTTGTAGGTACACGTTTCAAATTAATAACACAAATCAACTCTTCGAATACATTTATAAACAAACAATTATTAGGAAATTCCTTTAGGCAAAAGTAAAGCAAAATATTTGGTTAAGGCTGAGCTCATTTCGTTTCACTAGAATATCGTTAGCTTAATGTGAAAATGTGCTAAGTCACTTTTTACGAATTTTACAGGAGACGAAAAAAACTGAATAATTTTTCAAATAATCTTTTTTTTTTCAAAACTGTGAATGAGGATACCTTAGTTGCAATACTTTTGAGTGTAGAAGCTTTGAAAAAGATAAATAAAAATCATGTATGCTAACCCAGCAGCTATTTTATGACTTAGCACAATTTCCTCACTCAAAACAAATTTTTTCTCCTGACTTAGCGCTTTTTACTCAATATGTTTTCCCATCACTCCTCCCCTTTAATGATTGAAATATAACACTAAAACTATATATTTCACAAAAAATACTATTTATTTGTCAAACAATTGGCGGCAACCGTGGTGTGATGGTATCGTGCTCCGCCTACCACACCGAATGCCCTGGGTTCACACCCTGCGCAAAACAACATCAAAATTTTAGAAATAAGGTTTTTCAATTAGAAAAAAATTTTTCTAAGCGGGGTCACCCCTCGGCAGTGTTTGGCAAGCACTCCGAGTGTATTTCTGCCGTGAAAAGCTCTCAGTGAAAACTCATCTGCCTCGCAGGCCGTTCGGAGTCGGCATAAAAGAAGTAGGTCCCGTCCCGCCAATTTGTAAGAAAATTAAAAAAAAGGAGCACAACGTAAATTGGAAGAGAAGCTCTGCCTAAAATCTCTTCGGAGGTTATCGCGCCTTACATTTATTTATTTATTTTATTTCCAACGGTTCTAATCTGGACTCTTTAGCTGGATGGTGCGCAGACAATAACTTATTTTTAAAATCAAACAAATGCTGTGTTGTGTTTTATTCCATAAAGACAACTGCCACATACTTTATCTATAAACTAAATCTCTTATTCGTTGTCAAGAGAGTAAAGACTTGGGTGTAATTTTTAACTCCAAGCTCTCTTTTTCTAGTCACATTGATTTCGTTCTTTCAAAATTTGTTGCAATGGTTGGGTTCAGTAAACGTAACACCAGTGACTTTAAGGACCCTATGGCGCTGAAGGCACTTTATATATCCTTGGCCAGAAGTGGTATTGAATATTGCTCAATAATATGGAATCCTTATTATGAATCTAACTTCAATAAAATTGATTAAGTTCCAAAAATTTTTACAAAATTGCTTTACGTATGCTTCACTGGCCAGACGGCCACCCATCATATACCAGCAGTCACAAATTGCTTGGTTTTTAGGCTTTCCATGACAGAAGAACTTTTATCGCACTCACGCTTGCCTATAATGTAATAAACTTTAGCACGAATTGATCTGATTTATCTACTTTGTTCATTCCATATATTCCACGCGTGATCTTCGGCATAATAGATTATTTATCGAAATAACTCATAAAACGAATTATGCTATGAATGAACCTATAACTAGGACTATATATCTAGCAAATCGATTCAATAGTGTTATTAATTTTAATAACAGCTTATATAAGTTTAAGCTTGAATTGTTTTCTATTTTTAACTAGTCTGTAGAAGGCATGTAGTTATCGACATGTAAGAATTGAAGTAGACTATAGTCAGCGCAAAGCATTTATCATACACCGAAGGCATGTCTCAATTGGGTAAATCAAATTTCAAGGGGTTGTGTTCGCAACCCTCTCAAGTGACAATTGTCAACTAACTTAACCGTGGCGAATCGTGTTTCATTGACAGCCGAGGCTCTGGCGACCCCAAGCTCCTCATGGAACTTGGGGGTGGGGAGGGAGGGGATGGCCTGAAGGTTTAATGTGGCCACATTAATCGTTCCCTAGATGGTCGGGCTAGCACCTTAATGGTGCTGTGGGACCGGAGCGTACCGGATCTGTATCCGGCAAAGAACCATCACATCGATAACACTCCCCAAAGCCTTCGGAGCAACCTTATCGCTACAACAACAAAAACAACCAAATTACGTTAGCGCAGAACCCTAAATTAAGTAAGGCTATATTAGCTTATGCCTGCCGCTATATTGCGGAACCACAGCGAGAGAGTAGAGCCCTCCTCCTTCAGTTGGACAAGAAACTTAACAATTTAATCAGCCCATTGTCAATTAGCTCAGTGTCGAGTGACACTCGACTTTGGAGTGCTAAGCAACGTAAACAATTTAGAAACAAATTTTTCAATTAGCAACAATTTTTCTAAACGAAGTCGCCCCTCGGCAGTGATTTGGCAAACACTCCGAATATGTTTCTGCCATGAAAAGCTTCTCTCTCGCAGCTTCCGTACGGAGTCGGCATAAAACATGTAGTTTCCCGTCTCGCCAATTTTTAGGGAAATTTTAAAAGGAGCACGACGCAAATTAGAGAAGAATCTCAGCTTAAATTTTCTGGGAGATAAATCGTGCAAAGTATTTTTTTTTTTTTTAATTTTAATCGCCAGTTGCATTAACCCGGCTTTTATATGTCCGCAGATCAATAACTTCTACACCTTGATGTATCTGTTTGCCTCTGTATTGTTCTCGTATTACATTCTCGAACCTTAGCTCGTCTAGTTATCTCTCATTTCTTTGTACCTCACACTCGCTGGAAACATCGCTACCTACTTCTGTCCTTCAAAAATGTGCAAGCCTAGCTCTCGAGATCTGAACCTAAAATATTCATTGCTTTTGAAGCAGTTTTTGCGTATTGATGTAGGGAGTATTGAAATTGCATAGAATGCTGCCATACTTCTCAACGTATACCACAGTATAGAGGTAACCATCAGAATGCGTCAAAGAAGCTTTTAAAAAAGTTTATGCGATCAAAATTATTAAGAGAGAGACAAGTCTCTAGAAGGTCAAGTTTTAAAATTTCTGCTTTTCTTTGGTATTTTGTGGTTGTCCAAAACCCGCACATATACCCATGCCTCATACGCCATTTCAAGAGGATTTGGATACGCTATTACTTATATTTTATTCTAGCAAAGCCAGCAGATATTGCCCTTGCTGCTTATTTAATTGGCTGCCTAATTTTAATAAACTTGTGTAGGAAGAATTGAATGAAGCACGACGCAAATTGGAAGAGAAGCTCGGTGTAAAATCTCTTCGGAGGTTATCGCGCCTTACATTTATTTTTATTTTTTGAACGAATTTTTATTTTAAATTCAACTACGCATCAGATTATGTTTGTCATTATGAAACAAAAAATGAAATAATAATAAACTAAATAAATTAATTCACTAAATACTAAAAGTGTAGTACGACATCAAAAGTGGGTTCATAAAAAAATCTCATCGACAAGTGCATAAAGCATGCTTAGCTCATAAAATATTTAAAGAAATGAAAATCAAAAAACAAAAACACCAGAAAAAAGTATTTGTGCATTTTGAAAATTTCGTTGCAAAAGCATCTCATCATGTGCACTCCACTGAATTTAGTCGGCTGCCAAAAGTCAAGACGGTAAAAAGCGCAAAATGCAAAGTGAAGAAAATACAAAAAAAAAAATGAATTCATCCAGCAATGAAAATTATGTCTACAAAAAGAAATTCTCATGATATTTTCAATTGTTGTTCCAATTGCTAAGCAGCAAAAACAAATCACGAAAAAATGCCAACGAAAAAGTGAGGTCAGCACTCAACTCCCAAAGGAGAAATTAAGAAAGAAATTCAAAGCTTTGTTAGGACAACAAAATGCTGGTAATCTTGAGTTGGCGTAGAAGAAAATGTCTGCGTGTACTTACGAACATATTTAACTTTGCATGTGCATATATTTACTTGTGCAGCTTTAAAGTTTGAGAAAAATATGAAGTTATTTGTGGAAAGTTTTGGCTAACTTTTTTTATGTTTTTCCTTTATACTTTTCTACCTCATATATTAATCTATAATATTTTTTTTTTTCAAATTTGAACTAAGATGCATTACTTTTTTTTCATTCTAGCTTTAGGATGAACTTTCGCTAACCTTTTATGTGCGTGCCAGAATGAAATAATTTTGTATCGAGCTTTGAGTTCCACAGATAATCAATCTCCCCCCCCCCCCCCCCCCCCCCCCAAAATTTAGAATGGCGTTAAATTTGAGTACTCTCATTGAGGATCTCTTCCTCCATCTGTTTTCAAATATGATTGTCGATAGGAATAATTTCTTGGTCGAAGGGTCTTCGTTCATTCGAATCACATGACTCTTTGAGCTTTAATTCGATGCCTTATTATCGTATCTGTGTTAAGGTCATAAGCTCGTGACCAAACCTATTTTTAAACTCGCTGCCTGCATCGCAGGCAATACTTATTTCGGAGAACTTTTTTCTTCAACCACACCAATGAACTGGTTTTAATGAACACTCGAATAGTTAAAATTTTTAAAACAAAGGTTTTTTCAATATATTGAAAAAAATGTTTCAGACTCAGAAACCAATTGCAGTTCAAATGTTTGTATTACGCTGAAACAAATTGCTCACAGACGTCAATTTCTATAAATATTGGTTCAGAAATTTTTTTAAAATAAATAAACAAATAAACAATGGTACATTTCCAGCATAGACCGAAGACGCACACTTTTTCCAGAAGTGTCCACCTTTTCTGAACTTTTAATATCTACGAAATGAAGTACTCTTCTGCATAATTACACTGTACAACAGCAGCTTTGCAACAAAGTAACCATGAAATTTTTCTAAAAAATCGCTTGAGCAAAATATTTTTCTGAACAAACTTAGAGTTCGATACATTTATTGGTTAAGTCGGCAATAAGCTGTCCTTCGACACTGTGTACAGAATCCCAGTGAATTTAAGTTTTGGTGCCTAAGGTGAAAATGGTCCTTATTAAATAAGTAACATTTATTACCAATACCACATTTGTCTCGAAGGTGTCAAGAAGTTGCTACATGTTGCCAACGATTTACGGCCCCTTTTCAGTTTTGTGGCAAGCAAATACTATGAAAGAACTACATAATAGTGAAGAGCTGAAGGTTTGGGTAAAAATATGAAGCTTTGTACTGGGTGCAAATTTTTCTGCAACATGCGAGTTGTAACTCTTCCAGATTGTTTACAGCTTAACCAAAAACCCTTTGTGGCGCCTGAACTTTTACAGCTTGACTTATGACCCTTTGTGATCCCTTCATCTTTCAGTGCAATAAAGTCAGCTGTGCCAGACTAAAAGTATTTGGAGTGCCATGATGTGCATGAAGACCTCGTTCTAAAAAATATCATAATTGTCTTGTCGCAAGAAAAAGTTATAATTTTGTTTGTAATATATTATTTATTTGAAAAATATTCTACTTATTTTACTTTTAGTTTTATCTTTATTCATTTAACATCAACGCAACTCACACAGCTCTCGCTCTACTCTTTTGCAGTTCCACCAAACATCGATGATGCTCTTACCTCCAGTGACGTCATTGTGCGCGAGGGTGACAATGTGACATTACGTTGCAAAGCGAAAGGTAGCCCGGAGCCAGCAATTAGATGGAAACGAGATGATGGCAATAAAATTGTGATCAACAAAACGTGGGAAGGTAAGTGCTTTGAGAATATTTTAATGTTTATGCCCAAATAAGTACCTAGACACGATATGAAAGTATGAATTTGCTTATTGTGGTTGTCATTGCGCTTTACAAATGGTGATGCTGGCGCCCTGTTGTGCTTCCTTTATTCTACTTGTGTGATTTTTTTTGGTATTTTATTGCTATATCTGTGACGTTATTTCATTTGTATTTGGCCGCAGGCTCAACGTTTTTTGATTGTTATCACACTTCGAAATACTACTTGGGATCTTGTAGGGCAGCGGAAGCAAAAAATTGCTGTCGCTTGTAGCTATTGGTGGCAATTAACTTTTTAAATTGTACTCGTGTTTTACTACTACTGAGTTCAAAGTGGTAGAAAGGGGGAACTGTAATTTTGAAGTTTTATTTGATTTAACAGATACATATATACACATAGTTAGTCTTGACATTTTTTATGCCACTTGAAGATTAAGTTTTCGCGCAAAAGATCATGGAAATCAAAGCAGGATAGTCCTGGAAGATATGAACAACTTAGGTAGAAAATGATTTCTCTCAAACATTTTTTACAAGAGCTATTTAACAATTAAAAAACAAGTTTAGTTTCCTCCATTTTTTTTTCCAGCTTTTAAGATAGGCTGTTCTTGGACTGAGTTTCGAGAAAGGCGTTTTAGAAAAGATCAGATATTCAAAAAAAAAATTAAACTATGAATTATAGCGTTCTAAAATCCGTTTTACTATACTATAATATATATTTTGAAAACCGTTTTTTCCTGGACCGCAAAGCTCGAGAACGGCTAAACCAATTGAGATGAAATTTTGAGCATAGATTTGGTGGTGGCTCCACATGGTTACAGGCTAAAAAAACTGCAAAGATTTAGAAAGGTTTTTGAGATATCGACCAAAATGTGGACCTGGGTAACCCTAAAATGTGATCATGCGATATGGTATCAAACGATAGGTATCGACGAATATCCAACTTAGTTTGTGAGGTATCGACCAAAATGTGGACCAGGATAATTCTGCAATGTGTTAATACGATATGGGTATCAAACGATAGGCATTGACGAGGATATTAATGCAAGGTGGTTTTAATTTTGTTACCTTAGTTGGTTTGGGAGATATCGAAAATATGGACCAGGGTAACCTCAGAAGGCTTATATACATATATTTATAGTATAAATTAAAACTATTTTTGAATTTAGAAAATATTTAACTTTATTTTTTAAAAGAAGTTTTTTTGATAACTTCCATTATATCCTTTTGAAATATTATGCAAAATAAAATGATTTAAATAAAATTTATAAAAACAAAGTATATATAACTAAAGTAGATAACCCCATAGTGGTGTTAGTTACACTATTTATAACTCAAGAACGGATGAACCGATTTGGCTGAAAATTGGTGGAGAGGTGGCCTAGAACCAGGAGACGGACATAGGATACTTTTCATCCCGTTATGACTAGGATGTGTTTGTACAATATGGGTATCAAATGGAAGCTGTTTATGAGTACTTTGGTTGAGTACTTTGGTACGGTGTATTTCTCGTACCCCTGGATGACTAGGGTCTCGAGATATAGGCCAATACGTGGGCCCGTGTACGCCTAGAATGTTTGTACTATGGATATCAAACGAAAGCTGTTGCTGAGAGCTTTAAAGTAATTTTCATTGTGATATTCGATTTAGTCGCATCAACCCGGCAAAACTGATAAATATGCATGCGAAGCTGAAATAAAGACATGAATTAATAATACAAACATACCTAATTACATACGTCCTATTCGATGTGCCTGAAATTCGGTATATAAATTTGCCTATATTAGTATTTAAGATCTTTTTTTCCGGTCAGTAGACCAGAGACAAACTGGGAGTTAGGGATTAGGAATAGGACTGGGACTGAGACTGGGAGTGGGATTGGGATTCGGACTGGTACTGGAACAAAATATATACCACCCTCTGGGACTGGCAATTAGGGATAAAGAGGAATGAGAAGAACTTCAGAGAAGAGAAAAGAGGGAAGGAGAAGGAGACTGAGACGGAGATAGAGATAGAGTGAGAACAAGATAGAGATAGATGAAGCGAAAAAGACGGAGAGAGGAGTGAATAAAAGGATTAAGAAAAGGGAAGAGGGGGGGGGGGCAGAGTTAGACGGAAAAAGCTTATTAAAATGTATGCAGATGGACCAAATTTAGGGCAGACCAATGTCTGCCGGGTCTGCTAGTTTATATATGAAAGGCAAGTTTCGTGTATTTGCTTTGCTTTATATCATGCTGTTGTGTTAAGAAAAACAGCAGGCCTTATGCCAACGAACTGAGTACTCAAACTTGATCTCGCGAGCAAATGAATGAAGTGTGTGTAATTATATGAGTAAAATTCTATTTTTCTTTGCCGATATTGAAAGTGTTTACAAATGGTGATCTCTTTTTTACACGAAAATGTCGCCACTTTCAGGGGCAAACATTTTTAAGATTCTCGCTTCGCCTTGTGAAATTGTAGCCACTTAAAATGTTCAGTGCCACCCTGCATGACTTGAAAAGAATAAAAATTGTAACCATTTTTACAAAAAAATGCAGTTCGTGTGGTTGTTCGCTGTCAACTGTGATCGCAAATTGCTTTTAAGTGAGGCATGATGCGACACATACGTACATATATAGCGTTCGCTTCAGCTTCGTGTGATTCATCAGCTAATTGACAGGGCTGTTTTCTGCACCGTCAATGGCAGCGAGGGCAAGTAATATTGCATTTTTGGGCATTTTTAGGGGTAGGTTGTTGAGAAAAGATAATGATGCCCTCAATTGAGGCAAAGCTGATTTTACAACAGAACACAACTTTTTGAAGGGTTGGCATGAAGGCGACATTTTCGTATAGAAAAGAAAACACCAAAAGAGAAAGAATACTCAACCAAAAAGTTCTTTCAATAAAAATTTTTTTTCTAATCGGGGTGCGCGGTTCGGCAAACATTCCGTGTATAATTCTGTCATGATTTCAGTAAAAATTCATCAGCCTTGCAGCTTCCGTTCGGAACAGGCATACAAAAATGTAAGTCCTCTTCCGCAAATTTTTAGGAAAATTAAAACGAGGTAATATTTTTTAACCCCTTCAAATAAAATTGAATAAAATAAAATTAAAATAAAAAATTTTTGGAAAGTTAGATTAAATAAAATTTAATTTAAAAAAATTAAAAAAAATTAAATAAAGTAAAATAAAATAAAATAAAATTAAATTAAATTTAATTAATTAAGTAACATAAAATCACATAAAATAAAATCAAATTAAATGAATTAATTTCATTAAAAAGAATTTAATTAAATAAAAAACAAGTAAGAACGGGACTGTCTTCGGCTGTGCCGAAGACTTCATACCTTTCATGAATGGGGCTGAACAATAATCTTATCCCGTTCGTAATCTCCGAATAATCGGATGTATAAGATAAGAAATATATAGTGAACAGATCTGCATACCTTAACGATTTTTAAGATAAATATAAAATAAAAAACAGGTAGGTACTTTGTGTGAGGATGCAAAGTTTCTGGTTTTTTGTGGTCTGCGTGTAAAAACTATGACTGCGAATCACGTATTTCAACAATATATGACGTAAACGTAACTATTTGATGAAATTTGATGAATTTTGAAGCTTCTAGCTGTAAAAAGGGGGCAAAAATTGAGTTTATATGGAGTATATAATATATATACCACCGATCTCTATGATTTTTTCAGACAACAATATATGCTACATACGTAAACATATGGTGAAATTTGAAGCGTCTAGCTGTTAAAAATGGGCAGAAATTGCGCAAAGTTTCTTAACTGAACAATCGGTTGTATGAGATATATACTATATATTTAGCGGCGCGGCCGGTGAATATAAAATAAAACCATAACGCGTAAGCTAAAATACGAACTGGTCTTTATTGGTACAGTAAAGAAACTAAAACTAAAATTACATTTGACTAAATATTAAGCATAAAGCCAAACCATAGTGTAGAGCGTTAGAATCGTATGATTTTTTAATAACAGGACTTAAAAATCAAACCAGTCTTAACTGCATTATGAGAGTGTACGAATTTGAGTAAATAGAAGAAAAGGTAAAAATACAATGTACATAATATGATTTGACTGTTGGTGGGAATTAGCTAAAGGTGATAGGTGAAGACGATAACACCTTCGATAGCACTCGATTGTGTTTGATAACTAATAATCTATTTGTGGCTGTCGCCACAGTACTCCCCTTGTTTTTTTTTTTTTTTCTTAAAAAGAATAACTATTAAAAAAAATGTACATTGAATGCGAAGAGAAACAAATTAGCTTCAAAAAGAATACATTAAAATGATTGTATGTTATGAAATGTATGTTATGAATGATTATAACTGTATTAATTAATAGTATAATGTTTTCGTACTAGAAATTTTGACATCTTTGCGTTGCTTATCAGATTTGGATGATTCTTGATCGCCATAAACTTCGTCGCTGCAAGCTTCGTACACAGGTTTGAGTCTGTCGATCGATATTGCTGTTGGCGAGCGTTTGAAATCGACGACGAAGTACTTTTCATGGCGACTGATGACGCGATAGGGTCCCTCGTAGGGTGGTGAAAATGACGGTCTTATGAGGTCGTTGCGTACTAAAACATGAGTGCACGTTTGAAAGTTTCTGTAAAGAAAAACAGATTTTTTTCCGTGGCGCGACATTTCTGTCGGTGCCAACGTATTAAAATGATTTTTGAGGATACTTAACAAATTAGACGGCGATATATTCTTCTTTGACGGTGTAAGAAGTTCACCTGGTAGGCGTATGGGTTCGCCATACACAAGTTCAGCCGGGGTTGCGGCGATATCTTCCTTCCATGCAGCTCGTAAACCTAACAAAACAGCTGGTAATGCATCGTACCATGACTCGTTGTGGCATAGAAGTGCAGCTTTCAGCTGTCGGTGAAGTCGCTCCACAAGTCCATTTGCTTGTGGATGAAACGCTGTCGTACGTAAATGCTTTATTCCAAATAATTCAGTGAGAGTGCGAAATAAAATAGATTCAAATTGACCGCCTTGGTCAGATGTAATTCGTTTAGGTACTCCGTAGCGTGCAATCCAGTGATGAATCAAGGCGCGTGCTACAACTTCGGTTGATCCGTTTTCAAGCGGAATTGCCTCTGGAAAGCGTGTGAAGCGGTCGACTATAGTAAGGCAACGATTGAAACCTTTTGACACTGGCAGTGTTACGAGGTCGATGTGGATGTGCTCGAATCTTTCGGATGGTGGTTGGAAGTTAGCAATCGGAGATGCAACGTGTCGTTGTATCTTGTTGCGTTGACAATCGATACATGCTCTTGCCCATTCGCGGCAATCTTTATTTATAGAGGGCCAGACATACCGTTTTGCTACTAACTTTTGTGATGCCCTAATGCCAGGGTGTGCGAGTGAGTGGAGGGAATTAAAAACTTTTTTCCTAAGTTGCGCTGGGACGTATGGACGGACTGTACCTGTCGCGATGTCACAATACACTGCTGGTCCGCTGTCAATGTGAATAGCTTTCAGGTTGAGCGGTGTAGTGTTGCGCAGGAGTTGTTGTAATTCGCTGTCATCTCTTTGAGAATCGGCGAGTTCTTGGTGCGTGATTGGCGCAGCGATGGCTTCGAGGCGTGATAACGTATCAGCAACGATGTTGTCATTACCCGATATGTGGCGAATATCGGTTGTGAATTGACCGATAAAGTCAAGCCTACGGAATTGCCACGGCGATGCTCGTTCCGTGCGTTGTTGGAATGCGTGCTGTAGTGGCTTATGATCAGTATAGATCGTAATGTGCCGTCCTTCAAAAATGTGGCGGAAATGTTTTACAGCATCGTAAATTGCATGCAATTCCCGGTCGTATGTCGAAAGCTTCTGAATAGAAGGTGTCAATTTTCGGCTGAAAAACGCCAGGGGTTGCCATTCATTGTTCACTCGTTGCTGCAAGACGGCTCCGATTCCGTATTCGGACGCATCCGTAAAAACAGCCCATTTTGCGTTGTTGTTTGGATGAACTAGCAGGGTAGCATCGGCAAGAGCTTGTTTGGCAGCGTCGAAAGCGCGTTGAAGATTCGGAGTCCAGTCGACAGGATGAGAACCTTTTAAGTTAGGGCCTTCAAGAACTTTGTTTAAAGGAGACAAAAGTTCTGCTGCGTTCCTAATAAATTTTCTATAAAAATTAACGGTGCCAAGAAATCCACGTAAAGATTTAATGGTTTTGGGAGGTTCCATCTTGATGATGGCCTCAACTTTGTCCGGGAGAGGTCTTATTCCATCTTTATTGATAAGGTGGCCTAAAAATTTTACTTCTGGTTGCGCGATTTGACATTTTGGCAAATTAATAACCAACCCATAGTCTCGGAGGCGTTTAAACAAAATTTTTAAATGTTCGAGATGTTCAACCTCGTCATTGGATGCGACAAGAAGGTCGTCAATGTATGGGAAAACGAAATCCAAGTCTCTCGTGACCTCGTCGATAAACCTTTGGAAAGTTTGAGCGGCGTTCCTAAGACCAAAAGTCATATACATAAACTCGAATAGGCCAAAAGGTGTAATAATTGCCGTTTTAGGAACGTCTTCGGGGGCCACGAGAATTTGTAGAAATGCGCGAACTAAATCGAAGACAGAGAAAACGTTCTTATTATACAAATTTGCAGCAAAGTCTTCAATGTAACGTAAGGAGTAGTTATCCGGTATCGTTCGGGCATTTAAAGGGCGGTAATCGCCACACGGTCTCCATTCTCCAGACTTCTTCTGCACAAGATGCAGTGGTGAAGACCAGGGACTATCCGAGGGTCGGCAGATACCGAGTTCTATCATTTTTCTGAACTCCTCTTGCGCGATTTTAAGTTTTTGGGGACAAAGGCGACGAGGTTTGCTTTTTACGGGTGGACCGTCGGTCGTCTTGATGTGATGCATCGTCGCGTGTTTCTTGGTCCTTGAATAGGTGGTATCAGGTCGCGTAATGTCTTCGTACTCGCGTAGTAGTCTTATGTATATGGAGTCACCGCCAATAGCTTTGATTGAATTAGCTGATTTTGTGTCCAGCAGCATGACTTTGCTGGTCAAATTGGTAATTCCATCACGCAGGCATTTACGTTTTAAATCGACCAATAAGTCAAAACGACTGAGAAAGTCGGCGCCGATTATTGGCTTCGTGACGTCAGCCACGATAAATTGCCAGGTAAAGTCTCGCCTAAGTCCGAGGTCGGGTGCCATAGTTATAAGGCCGTACGTCTGGATTAGTGTTCCGTTAGCTGCGTAGAGTTGGTAACCAATGGGGCTACGAGAGGCTTTCTTTAACAAGCCATATGGATACACGGAGAGATCCGAACCAGTGTCCACGAGATATTGTGTGCCAGTGGCTCGGTCTTTAACGAACAGACGGCGTGAAGAAGTTGCAGAATCACTATCCGCCTCTAGGGATTCTGGTTGGCGTTTCCCTTAAATGTGCACCCTGTGGCGCATTTACGTGCTTGGCTACCGAATTTAGTATGATACCAGCACGTACCAGTAGATTTATTCAAACGCTTACCTGAAAAATTGCGATTTTTAGAACTTGGACGGTTGCGAGAAGTGGACCTTCCTCTATTATGGTTTAATTGCATTGTGAGTGCTTCAATTTGCTGGCTGAGTGCGTTAATTTTCTGCTCCATGGCTGAATGTGTCGATGAAGTGGTTGCCTGTGCGGAAGCAACGTGTCCTTTTACGATCTCGTGCAACTTGTCAGCCATGCGTGATTGCTCCTCTAGTGAAGCGTTTGTTTGGACGGTGAGAAGGGCACGTGTTTGCTCGGGCAGCCCCGACAACCATTTGGTTTTAACTACTGCTTCGTCTACGTTAGGCGCTAGGGATTTTAGGTGTCTCAGGAATTGTGACGGTGTTCTGTCGCCGATTTGTTCACCATCAAGAAGTTGGCGAAGTTTAGCTTCTTCGGACTTTGTAAAACAACTGGTCAAAACTTTTTTGAGTTCTGTGTAGGGTTTAGTTGTAGGGGGTTTAATTATAAGGGTTTCTACCTCAGCGGCGTATCGTGTATAAATTAGTGACACGGCGTAATTAAACTTTGCGATTTCAGTACTAACGCTGTGAATCATAAACTGAGCCTCGAGCTGAGCAAACCACAAATTTACACGTTCGGGGCAAAAGCTAGGAGCCTTTATGGACCCGAGAACTATTGGTTTAATGTCGGAATTATTATCGTCACTGTTAGGCATTTTACAGAATTTGATTTTCGGCAGTCTCGAAATAAAAATATAGGGTTTGCTGATGGGCAGAATTACGCAGCCCTTTTAAATATTATATCACCGAATAATAGTAATTACCACAATTTGATTTGCACATATTAGTGTCCCTCAAATAACACCAGTGCAGCACAACGTCTTGGGTGCTCCGCAATGCACCAGCGGTGATAATCTCTATGATGTTTTTTTTTTAAACACTCACTTTAAAAAATTTTTTCTGATGCACTTACTTTTTTTTTAAAAAAAACTATAATTTTTTGATGCCAGTTGCTGAAGAAAATTTTAGCGTGGCTTTTGGTTGTAAAAAAAAAACTAGTTCGTACGCGAATTGACACTTTCCTTAAAAAGGAATCACGTCGGGGTCACCAGTTTAGCGGCGCGGCCGGTGAATATAAAATAAAACCATAACGCGTAAGCTAAAATACGAACTGGTCTTTATTGGTACAGTAAAGAAACTAAAACTAAAATTACATTTGACTAAATATTAAGCATAAAGCCAAACCATAGTGTAGAGCGTTAGAATCGTATGATTTTTTAATAACAGGACTTAAAAATCAAACCAGTCTTAACTGCATTATGAGAGTGTACGAATTTGAGTAAATAGAAGAAAAGGTAAAAATACAATGTACATAATATGATTTGACTGTTGGTGGGAATTAGCTAAAGGTGATAGGTGAAGACGATAACACCTTCGATAGCACTCGATTGTGTTTGATAACTAATAATCTATTTGTGGCTGTCGCCACATATATACCATCGATCTCAATGATTTTTTCAGACAACAATATATGCTATACACGTAAGCATTTAGTGAAATTTGAACATATCTAAACGATTTTTAAGATAAATATAAAATAAAAAATAGGTAGGTAATCTGTGTGAGGATGCAAAGCTTCACGTTTTTTGTGGTCTGCATTTAAAAACTATGACTACGAATCACGTATTTCAAAAATATATGACGTAAACGTAACTATTTGATGAAATTTGATGAATTTTGAAGCTTCTAGCCGTAAAAAAGGGGCAAAAATGAGAGTTTATATGAAGTATATAATATATATACCACCAATCTCTATGATTTTTTCAGACAACAATATATGCTACATACGTAAACATATGGTGAAATTTGAAGCTTCTAGCTGTTAAAACGGGGTAGAAATTGCGAAAAGTTTCTTATCTGAACAATCGGTTGTATGAGATATATACTATATATACAACCGATCTCTATGATTTTTTCAGACAACAATATATGCTATATAAGTAAGCAATCGGTGAAATTTGAAGCTTATAGCTGTTAAAATGGGGTAGAAATTGCGAAAAGTTTCTTATCTGAACAATCGGTTGTATGAGATATATACTATATATACAACCGATCTCTATGATTTTTTCAGACAACAATATATGCTATATACGTAAGCAATCGGTGAAATTTGAAGCTTATAGCTGTTAAAATGGGGTAGAAATTGCGAAAAGTTCCTTATCTGAACAATCGGTTGTATGAGATATATACTATATATACAACCGATCTCTATGATTTTTTCAGACAACAATATATGCTATATACGTAAGTATTCGGTGAAATTTGAAGCTTCTAGCTGTTAAAATGCGGCTAAAATTTGCGAAAATATATATATATATATACTATATATATATACTATATATACCACCATATATATACTATATATACCACCGATCTTTATGATTTTTTCAGACAACAATATATGCTATATACCTAAGCATTCGTTGAAAGTTGAAGCCTCTAGCTCTTAAAATGGGGCAGTAATTACGAAAAGTTCCTTATCTTAACAATCGGTTGTGGGGGATATATACTATATATACGACCGATCTCATCAATTTTTTCAGGCAACAATATGTGCAATATACGAAAGTATATGGTGAAGTTTGAAGCTTCAATCTGTTAAATTGGGTAAGATATTACAAAAATCCTCTTTTTCTGAAAAATCGGTTGTATGGAGGATATATGCTATAGTGGTCCGATCCGGTCGGTTCCGACAGATGTCTAATCGGACACCCAAATACACCCGCTCACCAAATTTTATCAAGATATCTCAAAAATTGAGGGACTAGTTTGCATACAAACAGACAGACGGACAGACGGACATGGCTAAATCAACTCAGCTCTTCAACCTGATTATTTCGGTATACTTAATGGTGGGTCTATCTATTTTCCTTTAAGGACTTACAATTTTCGGTTTCGTGACGAAATTAATATACCATTTCATTTTCATGAAAGGTATAATAAGTTGAATTTTAATCAGACGGCGTATTACCTGTTTCGTGCACGGGTATCATACAAATATAACTAAATGTGGATCTCCAGTTTTACTTGCTACGCATAAATTTAAGTAAATTTTATTTTCACTGAGTTCACCTAAGATTCATCTTATACTTCTCAACAATAATAGACAATTTCGTACTTTGTTTACATTCCATTAGAAAGTAACAAATAAACCACAATACCTAAGTTAAATGCCTTTAGGATTACAAACTTTCAAGTTTATTGATATATATATGAGCTACATAAAGCTGTATCTGCATGTCATGGCTACACATATACATATATGATAGGTAGCGGTACATGGACACCGAGTGCTACATAAGCACCAAATACAAAAAGAGCTTTTTTCAGCACGCCTCTTTTCCAAATTTCAGTTATAACCGATTGCCATGGCAAAAATAAGCAAATTTGCCAACAAAAGTCAGTTGCTGTGGTGAAGACTTTCAAGTATTTGTCCTATAGGCATATATGCCATTTTACACTTCGACTAAAATAGCTCTTTTGCTGCTTGCATAAGAAACGAACTGAAACTTTTCAAATCTATAAAGCATTCTTAGTGTACAACATTGGCCACAATTGTTAATTATATACCTTGAAGGCTGTCTTCACATGTGCAGCACATTATTCTTTGCATATATGCAATTTTGCGGTTAACTTTTAGATGAAGAATATGTAGACTCAACACACAATTCACATTTGTTACTTACCATACATTCATTTAATTTTCATTCTTACATTTGTTACACTGTATAACTAAACAATTTTAAATCTTCCGAAATTCTTTCAGTTATGGAGGTCGATGGTGAAGTTTTGGAGCTGGAGCGTATATCTCGTTTACATATGGGCGCTTATCTGTGCATCGCGACCAATGGTGTACCGCCTAGTGTATCGAAGCGTATTAAAGTTAGCGTTGATTGTAAGTAAATTGTTATACAATTTTTACAAAACAAAAGTTGGCGCAAAAGTCACAATACACCCTTTCTAATAAATTGTTTTATGGTTCCGTCTATTTCAAAATTTTTAATCAGCGCTAAGTGTTTTGCCTCTTAGGGTACGCTTACACAGTCATCGATTTTGATCGCCCGGTGCCGGTTGTAATCGTCCGAAAAAAATAAACACATGTATTTAGATGAACATGTGTACATTTCAACCCATCACCGAATTGTTGTCGGCCGTTGTCGTTTTTCACTGGCGCTAAATTGCGTGCATTTACTATGAAAAATTAATTATTTGTGCGATGGAGTGAAAAATTAATTATTGGATAAGCCTCATCAGCTGATGGCAATTTTTCGGTTTATCGATGGCTATGCGTACCCTTAGACGCACTTGCAAAACGGCAAGTTAGCTTTTTACAACAAATTTTTACAACTAAGGCTAAGCTAAAAAAATAACTTACCGTTTTGCAAATGGGCCTTAAATGTGAAACGTGAATCTTTATCTTTAAATATTTATGCAGCTTCCTACACTGTGATACTTTTGCGCCACCTTGTAATTGTGTGTACGTATTATAAGACTGTAACGAATTTAGGGAACCTGCACTTAATCCAAACCTTCTGCTAACGTTCGAATCGCTAAACTGTTGAATAAATAACTGCAATATTCAAGAATGCAAAATAGCCTTTATTAGACTACTTGGGAGTACTTCATAATAACACTTAACTTCACAACCAATAGCGTGCTCAGATCAAAACTGAGGGTTTTTAATGAGAAACACACTATCGATATCAATCGACTACCTCCCGAAAAAAACGATCGATTACAACTATCGACACTATCGACATTTTTGAAGCTCTATACGAGAGCCCAAAACCAACATTGTGACGATCGGCAGACATGCTGAAAAGAGACAGATAGTTTTCGGACCATTATTGTTAAATCGGCGAGGATTAGTTGTCTAGAGTTGGTCTAAGGTACAGTTTCAAGCTATAGCGAATTAACGATTCGATTAATAATTTGATGATAAAATGTAAGCGAATTAGATAAAGAGGCATGTTAGATAATTCGACAGCTACCTGTCGCTTTAGAGCTATGACGGGAATTTGAATACGATTCTAAGAAAAAGTCTGATGAGTAAAGTTGATAATCGCCGAAATGGTACTGTTGTTTCGAAAATTTTTCGTTATTTTGTTTACTTAAACTGTACGAAAGGTTTCGGAGTTATCTCATTTTCATTCTAAATCTTAGCTTTATTTTATCTTTTTAAAAGCATTATTCAATAATAATAATAATAAAAATAATAATAATTGGACGTTGTGGCAGCGCACTACCCTCAAGTGGCCCAATGACACCAAGCTAATCCTCATCATTATTTTTTTTTCTTTATAATTTTTTATTTTTTTTTTCATTACATAAAATAGTTTTTGAAGGCTAAAATATTAGTTAAGAAAAAAGTTCCTTAATGGCGTAGTTTTAGCGACCTTTTATATAAAAAAAAATTACTGCATTTCGAATTTTTTTAATCGAAAACATCATTTTGAGCTTTCTTAGTAATTTTCCTACATACATTAAAATTAAATTTTAATTTTCTTCACAGTTTCACCGATGGTCTGGATACCACATCAACTAGTTGGCATCCCCATGTATTTCAATATTACATTAGAATGTTTCATCGAAGCTAATCCCACTTCACTAAATTATTGGACGCGTGAAAACGATCAGATGATAACGGAATCAGCAAAATACAGGTTAGTTATAGTTTAAATGAAATATGTGAAATTGGTTAAGTTGAACTGACTGGTCCGTGAGAACCTCAAATATACTGAATGAGTCCATAGTGTTTCCAAAATAGGTCAAAATTCAAATTTTTTTATAAAAGCCATTAACACATATTAAGAAAAAAAGTATCAACTAAATTTCGGCTTCTAGCGCAGTGAACGGGAAAACAGCAGTGGCAATTTGTGTCAAACTAATTTCAAAAAATTTAGCCTAACAAAAGATATATAAGTCTCAGAAAATTTCCATGGAGTTTTTACACCGAAGGGTGTTTCAGATTTTCTTCTATATAAAAAATGGGTTTGTGTGGAGGAAAAGCTAAATCACAATTCGGCAAAAGAATTGTCAAAAATCAATGCGAACTTTGAAGGACACGGCGGCCGCCGTGGTGTGGTGTTGGCGTGCTCCACCTACCACACCGAAAATCTTGGGTTAAAACCCCGGGCAAAGTAACATCGAGAAAAAAGTTGTTTCAATTAGAAAAAAGTTTTTCTAAGCGGGATCGTCCCTTTTTGGTGATTTGTCAAACATTCCGAGTGTATTTCTGCCATGAAAAGCTTCTCAGTGAAAATTTGTCTGCCTTGCAGATGCCGTTCAGAATCGGCGTTAAAAATGTAGGTTCGGTCCCGCAAATTCGTAGGAAAAAATTTAAAAAAGGAACACGACGCAAAGAACAGGATAAGCTGATCCTAAATTCTATTCGAATTATTTTGGCTCCTGTATATATTTTATTTTTATATATACTTGTACCTTGTTACACTAAAATTAATTGGTCAGCATACTCAAAAAAAATTTAAAGAAACTCAAAATAAGTTCAAAATTTTTATAAAACTTTCCCGAACTCTTACAAAGCATTTATTTGTTTATTTATTTATTTATTTCATAAAACATCGAAAATAAAAAAAATTTTAAATTGACGGAAGTTTATTAAAATTACCACTGTTATTTTGCTGTTCGCTGCTGTATATGCCAGCTTTTTTTGGAATTTGGTATGTATGTTTTTTGGTATATAGTAAGTTTTAAAAAGTACTTGGTATCGGGTCAAAAATTACCGAGTTTTACAAAAGGATACGGTTCAAAAAAGTACAGGTTCTGGAAAAGTACCGGGCTCTAGAAAATTATTCGGCTCCAAAAAGTACGCCGTTCAATAAATTACCCGGGTTAGAGAAGAATCCGGTCCTAAATAATTACCTGGTTTAAAAAATTTTGCGACTCTAAAAAAGTAGCAGATTCTAAAGAAGTTCCCGGTCCTGGAAAAGTATTCGGTTTTAAAAAGTGCATGGTTCAAAAAAATATCTAGCTATAAAAAAAAGATCCTTTTATAACAAAAAACAAGTAAGAACGGGACTGTCTTCGGCTGTGCCGAAGACTTCATACCTTTCATGAATGGGGCTGAACAATAATCTTATCCCGTTTGTAATCTCCGAATAATCGGATGTATAAGATAAGAAATATATAGTGAACAGATCTACATACCTTAACGATTTTTAAGATAAATATAAAATAAAAAACAGGTAGGTACTTCGTGTGAGGATGCAAAGTTTCAGGTTTTTTGTGGTCTGCGTGTAAAAACTATGACTACGAATCACGTATTTCAAAAATATATGACGAAAACGTAACTATTTGATGAAATTTGATGAATTTTGAAGATTCTAGCCGTAAAAAAGGGGTCAAAATGACAGTTTTTATGAAGTATATAATATATATACGACCGATCTCTATGATTTTTTCAGACAACAATATAAGCATTTTGTGAAATTTGAAGCTTCTAACTGTTAAAACGTGGCAGAAATTGCGCAAAGTTTCTTATCTGAACAATCGGTTGTATGGGATATATACTATATATACCACCGGTATCTATGATTTTGTCAGACAACAATATATGCTATACACGTAAGCATTTGGTGAAATTTGAACATATGTAAACGATTTTTAAGATAAATATAAAATAAAAAATAGGTAGGTAATCTGTGTGAGGATGCAAAGCTTCACGTTTTTTGTGGTCTGCATGTAAAAACTATGGCTACGAATCACGTATTTCAAAAATATATGACGTAAACGTAACTATTTGATGAAATTTGATGAATCTTGAAGCTTCTAGCCGTAAAAAAGGGGTCAATATGACAGTTTATATGAAGTATATAATATATATACCACCGATCTCTATGATTTTTTCAGACAACAATATATGCTATATACGAAAGCATTTTGTGAAATTTGAAGCTTCTAACTGTTAAAACGGGGCAGAAATTGCGCAAAGTTTCTTATCTGAACAATCGGTTGTATGAGATATATACTATGTATAGCACCGATCTCAATGATTTTTTCAGACATCAATATATGCTATACACGTAAGCAGTTGATGAAATTTGAAGCTTCTAGCTGTTAAAATGGGGTAGAAATTGCGAAAAGTTTCTTATCTGAACAATCGGTTGTATGAGATATATACTATATATACAACCGATCTCTATGATTTTTTCAGACAACAATATATGCTATATACGTAAGCAATCAGTGAAATTTGAAGCTTATAGCTGTTAAAATGGGGTAGAAATTGCGAAAAGTTTCTTATCTGAACAATCGGTTGTATGAGATATATACTATATATACAACCGATCTCTATGATTTTTTCAGAGAACAATATATGCTATATACGTAACCAATCGGTGAAATTTGAAGCTTATAGCTGTTAAAATGGGGTAGAAATTGCGAAAAGTTTCTTATCTGAACAATCGGTTGTATGAGATATATACTATATATACAACCGATCTCTATGATTTTTTCAGACAACAATATATGCTATATAAGTAAATATTCGGTGAAATTTGAAGCTTCTAGCTGTAAAAATGGGGCTAAAATTTGCGAAAATATATATATGTATACTATATATATATACTATATATACCACCATATATATACTATATATACCACCGATCTTTATGATTTTTTCAGACAACAATATATGCTATATACGTAAGCATTCGCTGAAATTTGAAGCCTCTAGCTCTTAAAATAGGGCAGTAATTACGAAAAGTTCCTTATCTGAACAATCGGTTGTGGGGGATATATACTATATATACGACCGATCTCATAAATTTTTTCAGGCAACAATATGTGCAATATACGAAAGTATATGGTGAAGTTTGAAGCTTCAATCTGTTAAATTGGGTAAGATATTACAAAAATCCTCTTTTTCTGAAAAATCGGTTGTATGGAGGATATATGCTATAGTGGTCCGATCCGGTCGGTTCCGACAAATGTCTAATCGGACACCCAAATACACCTGCTCACCAAATTTTATCAAGATATCTCAAAAATTGAGGGACTAGTTTGCATACAAACAGACAGACGGACAGACGGACAGACGGACAGACGGACATGGCTAAATCAACTCAGCTCTTCAACCTGATTATTTCGGTATACTTAATGGTGGGTCTATCTATTTTCCTTTAAGGACTTACAATTTTCGGTTTCGTGACGAAATTAATATACCATTTCATTTTCATGAAAGGTATAAAAAGTACTGGGTTTAAAAAAAAAGTACTGGGTCTAAAAAAGGGACCCAGTTCTTGGAAGAGTGCTCGGCTCTTTTATATGTCGCTCATTTACATCAATATTTAAATAACATAAAAAATGAGAGTGAGAACGAAAATTGACACCGATGATAGCACAACGCCGGAACGGGTTAGTCTCGAAACCAGATTTGACAAGAGATGACGGAAAATCGTTCCAATATGTATCGAGTTTTAAGGTCTTAGAGACGAAATATAGTTAAAAAAATAAAAAATACGCTATTGAAACACATTGAACTGAAGTTTTGAAAATAGTTTCTAAGACAAACTTAAAACAGAAACGAAAGAAAGATATCAATATTTAAAAAAAAGTTGGGCGTCCTGTTCCTTGAGGCTTAACAAAATTTCACTCTCAGAAAATTCTTTTGCGACCAATGCTGAAAATATGAGATAAATTAAGTTTTCTGTTCGATATGATCTCTGGGTGTCCTATATTTTTACAAACAACGGTGCTCTATTTTGTCTAAGCCACGTCACTTCCGATGTTATGTAACAATTTTGAATTGCGATACCTCAGGATATCTTTTAAAATTTTAATATTCCCAATTTTGCATTTTTTTTTTAATATCAAAGATCTATATGGACAATCTTTCGAATATTTTTATAGGATTTGTGCCACTGGAACTTAATTAAACCTCTCTCATAGCTCCCTTGAGTGGCTTAAGTTATTACTTGTCTTATTTAGTGAATACCCTATTACTTATAGGTACAGGAGGATCACTCTCGTGTTATCAGTAAAAAAATATTGTTTTATGTGCATATTTTAAAGTGCTTGAATCATTTGTTCAATATAAAAACAGTCTGCGTACAGAAAGCTGTTGGCGTGGTATAAAAAAGAAAAATCGCACCCAAAAGTGAAACGAGTCATAGCTGAAAATCAGACAGATTTTATTTAAATGCTTCTGTATGATGATACTTTTCGAGTTCAGATTATTATCATTGGGAAAAGAAAACCGTTTGAGTTGTTTGATGCCTTTGCGCAAAAATGATTATTTCCATCTATTTTTGGTTTGCGATAAAAAAATAAAAGTTTATTATAAAACGTGACCGTTTAAAAATTTATACAAGTTTTTCTAGTTGTTGCATTATGCCAGTGAACTTTTTCTTAACAAACAAAAATCATAAAAAATTATCGGACTATCGAAATGTTTCTAATAAACTATTTGGTGGCCGTAGCGGTTTTACATCAATTGTGCTGCCACATACCACTTTGCAAATCCTCGCCCACCAACCGTTCAGTGGAAAACTTTGCCATTAGCGTTAATGAACAGCAAGTACAAACAATCGAGAGTTGTATGGATCTAAATGAGGATCCCTGTGACAATTATTACGCTTACGCTTGTGGAAAATGGGCACATCAGCATACGGGCGAGCATTACACCGAAACCCTAGGCCTTATCGATTATAGGGTGAACAAACGTTTGATTGACTACTTTCAAGATTATCAGCCGCGAAGTGATTTTGGGGTCAAAAGCAATAAAACGTGGACTGATAAAATTTGGCTATATTATCGCGCCTGCAGGCAGAGCAAAGAAATGCAGCTGAAACGCTATTTAGAGCTTGTGCGCCCCAATGCTAACCTAGATTGGCCGCTTTTGCTAGAGGTTAGAGAACCAAACGCCACTTGGTCTGCAAATCAGTTCAACTGGCTGTTTACGCTTGCTAAACTGCGACGATATGGATTTCACGGCGCATTTATTGATCATATCGTAACTGAAAATAGTGAGAATGATAGCGTTTATGTAATCAGTTTGGATAAACATGAGGCAGAGAGTGATAATAAACTTCCCGATATGGCAACCATTACAGTGCTTTTGATGCACATCGGTGTGGAGAGGAAACGCGCGTTTTTAGTAGCGAAGAAGCTGTGGGAATTTGAAAGTGAACTGCAGAAATTGTATGAGATTGACGATGAGTATGGTTCATTGAAAGTGACATTGCGTGAACTGCAAGCTGATATGCCGCAAGTGCCATGGCGTTTGTATTTGCAGCTCGTGTTGGGCTATGAAATCGATTTGAATTTTAAATTGCAAATAAGCAACTTTAGTTATTTTGTAGCGCTGTTTGAGGTTCTGAATATTGTTAGCGACAAATTAATTTGTAATTATATTATGATCAAATTCTTGAATTTTCTTGTGCAAGATGCTGCGAATAGCTTCTCAAAAGTCGATTGCATATCGGATGTGCGCGAAAAAATGGAGTTGGCAATAAAATTTCTGTATAAGAAAGAGTTGTACTGCGATGCACCCGCGCAGTATGCTGCCGAAGTGGAACGCATTTTCACACATACCAAGCACGAATTCGCCGTAAGGTTGAGTGCTAATCAAATGCAGTTGGAGCCAACGCAATACAATTTCCTGAAGCGCAAGTTGAAAGCGATACGTTTTCAAATTGGTAATTTACCCGCAAATATTGACGATCACTTCGTTAACTCTTACTACGCCAATGTGCATGTCAGCCTCACAGACTACAATAAGAATCAACTGCGTCTGCTGCAATTGCGCGCACACAAAGAACATGCACAGTTGGTAGCAGCACCGCCAAATGTTACAAACTATTTCTGCGCTGCTGAATGCGACATCCCAGGAAGTACGCCCTATTACTTGTTACGTCAAAATCTCATTATTATACCTTATGCAATTTTAGAGCCACCTATGTTTGACTTGAAAATGCATGATGCTTTGAAAATGGGCGCATTCGGTTTTGCGCTTTCACATGAAATCGCACATGCTTTTGATACAAATGGTTTGTCCTTCGACTACAGAGGTAATAAGCAGGAGTTGGGGGAGAGTTTTTTCTACAACTCAAATTTCGTAACGTCGCTCATGTGCTTGCAAAAGTCCACAGCGATGTACATAAATGAACGTGTGGCCGATATTGTGGGTTTACGCATTGCCTATGATGCACTTTTTGGTATAAACTCATCTATAAAAGCTGATCGGCTGATCGGGAACTTCACAGTCATTCCCACTAAACGTTTGTTCTTCTTAAGCTTTGCACATTTTTTCTGTGGTAATATGAAAGGCGTCGACGACGAACATGATGCTGATAATGTTCGGGTGCAGCAGACATTAAGGAATTTCAAACCATTTGCAGACGAGTATGAGTGTGCCTCAGGAAGGAAGATGAATCCGGAACACAAGTGCCAGCTATATTAGTTGCGACCAAAGGCTTTTAAAAGTTCTGGCTGGTACAGAAATGAACTCTGCTGTCTTGATTTGAATGGTTCGAGATATAAAAACAAAATAATAATTATAAATTTCTTTATGCAATTGAGCTCCTGTAAAATAATAGAGGTATTTAGTATATAATGCAAACAAACAATTTTTTTAGAACTGCAGAACAGAACGCGTTTAAAATTCTAAAAGGCTGAGCCTGCCTGTCGTGACGCCAAGATGAATCATTCAGAGAGCAAGGAAATAGAGTCGCAAGCTAGGGAAGATGAAAGCGCTACAAGCGATGAGTCGATCTTGGCGAGTGAATGTAGCGGAAACGTTCGCAGACTGAGAGAGAAGTGAAGAAAGTTTCGGAGCAGAGATAGTAAGGAAGTCCTGTCACAGTAACGGGCAACCAGTGTTGCCATAAAAAAAAGAATAAAAATTTTACGAAATGAGTTCAATTCACCCATTTTTCCCCTCACTCAAACGAGAAACTCCATCATGTTTTCCCATGCAACCGAAACACATCTCAATAGGACTTTACAGAACAGAAAAAGATGTCTTAACTCTAGCCGATGCTATATCGCCTCCAGCAAAATATGATGTTATTTTATAATTTCATAAATCTAAATAAACCTGTTTTAACGTGTTAGAACTGCACTTTTCTTTTCATCTACGGTGACCCTGCGGAGTTTTTTTTTTACATTTTTATTAATCTTTGAACCTCAGCAATTTGTTATGCTCAAAGCTTAGACCTCATTTCTTAATAAATACTTTGAGACCATCTTTCACTTGCGAAACTTTTCATCCAAATATATTCAAAACAATTTTGTTTAGCCGCCCATATCCGATTTGAAAGAGCTGACTGTTTCGATTTAACTCAAGTAGCCATGAGTAGGTGGATGGGAAGTAAAAGAAGAAAATTCAATATTGTTATGAAAAAGCATGAATTTTGAAAACTACCACTTTTTGTTCGAAATACCTTTTTACCAAATTTTTTTTTTCAAAAAATCCCACAAAAGTGCAAAAATTCCTCGATTTGACATCACAGCAAGCAAACATGGAGCATTATACAGCGCTTAAGAGCAGCCGCCGAGCAATCGACCGGGAGAGTGAGCGCGTGGCATGTGCTCGTGAGAACGTCTGAATGCCTGAAGTTCGCCGACAAAAGCTTTGCTCCGAGAATTCGTAGGCACTATAACCGATATGAGGAAGAAACTTCGGGCAGGAATGATAGAGCCAGCTATAGTTGAAGGCTTAGAGTTGGCGCCTAGAGATGACATCTGCTTTTATTCTTCAAAAAAGTTTAATCTAATTTCTTTTTAAATTATAACTTTTTTTCATCCTATCGATGTTAAGTTCATGAATCCTTAAAATGGAGTGAAAATGAACACACATTAATCGTAGAAACATATCCACAAAAATCTTTAAATTCATATCAAATCGAAGCTCATAGTTAAGTTATATGGACATGATCTTCGAAAAGTAACGCTTCAAAAATCATTTGCATACAACTCTTTTTTATTTCGAACACACTTTAAAAAACCACTGAAACAGAATTTTTCAATAAATTTGTTCAAAGGATGAACAATGGTTTTGAATGTTAAAGTTAAGACAAGGATTTTGAAATTCTTTGCTTAAAATAGTTCAGCTTATTGCAAAAAAAAAAAAAAAGGAATGAAACAATAAAAATAAAAACTAACCTTAGGGGAGTTCAGTATTTTGTATATTTGACATTGGAAACATTGCCATTGCAAAACATAAGCTACGGATCGTGAGCAAATTAAATTTTTTCTTTGCGCTTTTTGTTTTGTTTTGACAGTTGATGATTTGCTATTTAATATTGAACAAGTAAGGAAGGCTAAGTTCGGGTGTAACCGAAAATTACATACTCAGTTGAGGGCTGTGGAGACAAAGTAAGGGAAAATCACCATGTTGTAAAAAGAACCTAGGGTAACCCTGGAATGTGTTTGTATGACATGTGTATCAAATGAAAGGTGTTAAAGAGTCTTTTAAAAGGGCGTGGGCTTTAGTTCTATAGGTGGACGCCTTTTCGAGATATCGCCATAAAGGTGGACCAGGGGTGACTCTAGAATTTGTTTGTACGATATGGGTATCAAATGAAAGGTGTTAATGAGTATTTTAAAAGGGAGTGGGCCTTAGTTCTATAGGTGGATGCCTTTTCGAGATATCGCCATAAAGATGGGCCAGGGGTGAATATAGAATTTGTTTGTACGATATGGGTATCAAATGAAAGGTGTTAATGAGTATTTTAAAAAGGAGTGGGCCTTAGTTCTATATGTGGACGCCTTTTAGAGATATCACCATAAACGTGGACCAGGGGTGACTCTAGAATGTGTTTGTACGATATGGGTATCAAATTAAAGGTATTAATGAGGGTTTTAAAAAGGAATATCCCTTAGTTGTATATGTGAAGGCGTTTTCGAGATATCGACCAAAATGTGGACCAGGGTGGTCCAGAACATCATCTGTCGGGTACCGCTAATTTATTTATATATGTAATACCACGAACAGTATTCCTTCCAAAATTCCAAGGGTTTTGATTTCGCCCTGCAAAACTTTTTCATTTTCTTTTACTTAATATGGTAGTTGTCACACCCATTTTACCAAGTTTTTTTCTAAAGTTATATTTTGCGTCAATAAACCAATACAATTACCATGTTTCATCCCTTTTTTCGTATTTGGTATATAATTATGGCATTTTTTTCATTTTTCGTAATTTTCGATATCGAAAAAGTGGGCGTGGTCATAGTCGGATTTCGGCCATTTTTTAACACCAATACAAAGTGAGTTCAGATAAGTACGTGAACTGAGTTTAGTAAAGATATATCGATTTTTGCTCAAGTTATCGTGTTAAAGGCCGGGCAGAAGGACAGACGGTCGACTGTGTATAAAAACTGGGCGCGGCTTTAACCGATTTCGCCCGTTTTCACAGAAAAGAGTTATCGTCCTAGAATCTTAGCCTCTGCCAAATTTCACAAGGATTGGTAAATTTTTGTTCGACTTATGGCATTAAAAGTATCCTAGACAAATTAAATGAAAAAGGGCGGAGCCACACGCATTTTGAAATTTTCTTTTATTTTTGTATTTTGTTGCACCATATCATTACTGGAGTTCAATGTTGACATAATTTACTTATATACTGTAAAGATATTAACTTTTCTTTTAAAATTTTAATTTAAAAAAAAATTTTTTTAAAAGTGGGCGTGGTCGTTCTCCGATTTTGCTAATTTTTATTAAGCAGATATATAGTGATAAGAGTAACGCTCCTGCCAAATTTCATCATGATATCTTCAACGACTGCCAAATTACAGCTTGCAAAACTTCTAAGTTACCTTCTTTTAAAAGTGGGCGGTGCCACGCCCATTGTCCAAAATTTTACTATTTTTCTATTCTGCGTCATAAGTTCAACTCACCTACCAAGTTTCATCGCTTAATCCGTATTTGGTAATGAATTATCGCACTTTTTCGATTTATCGAAATTTTCGATATCAAAAAAGTGGGCGTGGTTATAGTCCGATATCGTTCATTTTAAATACCGGTCTGAGATGAGTGCCCAGGAACCTACATACCAAATTTCATCAAGATACCTCCAAATTTACTCAAGTTATCGTGTCTCGTGTATCGGACATGGCTCAATCAAATTTTTTTTCGATCCTGATGATTTTGATATATGGAAGTCTACATCTATCGCGATTCCTTTATACCTGTACAACCAACCGTTATCCAATCAAAGTTAATATACTCTATGAGCTCTGCTCAACTGAGTATAAAAATCAAACTAAATTCTTTGATGTTGCGTTTTTGCACTGACGTAGCAAATGCATAGCTTTGTGTTTTGTTAGTGTACTGTAAATAATATGCTACGGAAGTTTGCGATGTAATGATGATAATCAGGCGGCAGAATGAATTGGCATGGAATGCCCCATACATATACATCCGAAACGATTATTAGCTTATGTTCATCGTTATAATTTTTTCAATGTTATGTTTAGACCAGTTCACCAAATTTAAAGAATTTAGAAAGCCCAAATTCAGAAAGCAAAATAAAAACACCAATCCATTGTTTTTGTTTGTTTTTTTTTTTTATTTATAAGATTAAACAATATTGTTTATTGCCTATTTATTATATAGGCTAAATTCCGTAATATCAGTTTGCACTAAGTTTAAAAGACCTTACATGTCCATAATACGTTTTGCATTGAAATACAAATGTTTTGCTAATCTGCGTAATGCACAACTTTCTGAACACAAAAAAAAACTATTTAAATATAATTAAATAATCTACACTATATTTAACATTTTCACTACATAACTTAGATAGTGCAATGCTTTATCACTTTGTTGTTAATATTTTTCAATAAAATATTACATTAATTATGCTAAAATTTGCCTTGTACGAACCCTAATAATTTCACTCAAATTTTTATTTTTTGCTAAACTCTTCTCTCCGCTTTACCACAATTTACAGCGATGTTTGGATTGCATTTTCGCTCGTCGTTCGCAACTAAACTCACTCGAAAACTCCTCGAAATTCGCCAGCGTTTGCAGTACGCGCAACTCATCGATCGCATGCTCTAAATATGCCGTCTTCCTAAGACTGCGCTGCACTTTGCTGCAAAAGAATTGCGCAAAATTTATAAAGAAAAGTTGTTTGTCGCTGAATTGGGGCAGCAGTTTGTTTAAAACGCCACCAGTTCGATGTGTCACATTTCCATTGAAATAGGTCTCATAGGCAAGGCGAAAGCCCTCATAGTCGGCCAACTTTTCATTGAGGCTACGTGAGCCAGTAGCCAGCTCATTTTGCATACAACGTAGGCCATGTATGAAACGTTGATTCGCTGCGATCTCTTCACTGGGGCCCATGATGTTGCCAGCGCTGTCATAGTCTATACCTGATGAGTCAAAACCATGCAGCAATTCGTGTGCGATGCTAAATCCCAGCACAGAGTATTTGAAAATATCACGCAAGCCACGGTGATAGATTGGCATTTGTAGGTAGCTGTAGGGTACAATAATCATATTTTTCGGCTTCACATAGAATGGTGACGACGAACTACCGATCCAATTCATCAGCACATAAGTTTCATTTTCTGGCATGCTAAAATTGCTAGCGACCATATGTTCCAAACTTTCATGACTCCTTTCTACAGCCAAACGCAGCAGACTCAATTGATTTACATAAAAATTATTTGGATCAAGTTCGACGCGTTCATAGTAATCATCGTAATACTCCGGCGTCACGTTGCGTAGTGAGTTGCCTACCTGCAAACGCATGCTAGAAATTTTCTGCAACAGCGTGTCTACAATAGGACGCTGCAGCTGCAGGCGATTATCGCTAACGATTTCATAGAATTTCTGCTGTAGGTGCGCAAAAATTTCCTGCACATTTTCATCGTTTTGTGCTGCGTCCTTATAATAATGGCGCCCAATTATATAGCTCATAGCCAGCGGCATGGCGCGCCGCAAACTCGATATGCATTCATGCTTTGATATCTCTGCTGGACCGCGTTGTTTGAGGTAAAGTAAAAGTTTCAGCATAATATAATTGCATTGTGTCTCTTTGGGAGTGTCAGCAAGTAGGCGCACTAAGGCGCGCATATAAGGAATATTTTGTATGATAACTGTGGTGGCAGGAGTGGTGGAGGCGCCCTTTAGCTGTGTCAAGAACTCAAGCCAATTAATTTCTGGCATATACTCTTGCAAATAACCAAGCTGCATCTCCTTTGCGCCCTCCTCATCTTCAATTTCTTGTAATTTGTGCAAGCCAAATGAAAATGTGTTCAACTCACGTGCCACCTCGTTAGCCGCACGTTTTGTTTGGCCAATATCCAGCAAAAGCTCGATCATGACACCCTCCTCTGTTGGCTCTGTTTCAGCCAAATTCGGTTTATCCAGGTAAATACTATTGCTATTCGACTCATCCCAGCGCGGTAACACTTCCTCCTTGAGTAGCACGCCATTCAGTCCATACAAACGCAACTTGGCAAGCGCCTTTAACCAATCAAATTGTTCTGCATGCCATTTTTTGCCACCATTTCGTGCCATAATACACCAATGTGCACCAAAGCCCGGTTGTATGAGTTGCAAATACTTCTTGAGATTATATGGTTTCACCTTCTTGCAAGAGCGATAGTATATGCGTGCTTTTTCGTAAATTAACGGCTCACCCAATGCATCCTCGGACGTGTACGATGAGGCTGTGCTAGTGGCAGCTGTTGTGCTTGACGCGGAGGGTTGCGGCTCAACAACTAGGTCACCCACCATAGCATATGGTCCTTCCAACAATGCTGTATTAGCGGCAGCTTTGACCAAATTGGAGACGACATCGGTTGAAATATCGTTGTGTGTTGTTTGAGTGTTCGTGTCAGCAGTTGTAGTGCTAACCGCATTGATGGTACTGGCATTCGCATGGCGCCGCAGTAAATGTTCTAGCTTGCGGTTAAGCTCGTAATCTAACAAGCCAAGCGTATCGCCAAAATCCAATTGCTCGATGTGCTGTTGCGGCCAATGTCCACAAGCGTACTGATAAAAATTTTCGCATGGTCGCGCCGTTGTGTCCATGTAGTTTTGTATATTCGTTGCCAAAATTTGATTTACATTGCCTCCATGACCGGACGGTCGACTACAATTTGTTGGTGTAGTACGCCAAATAATGGATGCGAACAATGTGCAAATTATGCTCAATTTAAGCATTTTGCACACACAATAAAGGTAACACACTCACTCACGCACGCACGCACGTAAACGTCTGGCACTCAAATACCTTTAGACAAAAAAAAAATAAAAATAAATTTGCCAGAGTTCGTTCAACTTTTTGCCAAAATGGGTTAAAAAATATAACGAAATTTATGAATTGTTTAATGATTCGTTTTATTTTATTTTCCAAATACTAAAATACTAATCCTCGCGCCGCTTAGCTTTCAAGCACTCGTAACGCTCGACTAATAATGCCCGTTTTCGAGTCCAATTTGGGCCACTACATACGACATTATTAGCAAATAAACGACATCGCATCAATCGTGCGCTAATTTCGCCGGTCAGTGTCATTGTTGTTTCGTTTAGTTTTCATTTATTTTGTTTATTGCTCATTTTATTATTTTATTTGTGCAAAAATGTATTCCTTTGTTGTTCGGATATTCGTATTTGTTCCATTTTTCAAGTTTCAATGCTTATAGGCAATATAGTAATACATATAAAGGAACATTAGACTGTTTAAAAAAAGGAACAGATCGCCATACCTAATTACTTAATTGAAGCTTTCACCAGGTCCTACCAGTGATAAGGGGGCCACCTTCTTCCTCTGTTTGCTTGGGCGGCTCCCACAAAGAAAGCCGTGGTTGCTAAGCGCGAATGCGCTGAGTCTTTGCTTTATGACAGCAGATACTTCGCTTCGTCCTTTTTTACCATCAAATCTATTTTCTTATCTTATTTTTTTAGTTTGGTGTAAGCACAGCTCAGGCTGATGATACTGATATAGTTGGCATACGCCAGTTAGTCACTAAGCAAAAAACATTTAGTTTCCAATAATCAAGCGTGCACTCGTCCGACCATATTTTTCAGAAAGGCTGACGCATGTACCTTACCACTTCCTCGCCGCCTTGTTTGAATATCTCCGCAGGGTTTTAATCTGATTATAGCTATACTGACTTCCCCCTAATCGGGTTTTCGAAAATGTCTTACTTACTTGCTTAATTGGCGCTTAACCGTTAAAATGGTTATTGTCGTCCAACAATGCGCGCCAGTCGCTCCTTGTCTCTGCCAACCTGCGCCAATTGGTCACACCAAGGGAGTTTAAATCGTTTTCCACCTGATCCTTCCAACGGAGTGGGGGCCGCCCTCTATCTCTGATTCCATAGGTGGGTTTCGATAGAGGCACTTTTTTCGCCGGAGCATCAACTTGCATTCGCATAACATGACCTAGTCAGCGCAGCCACTGCATTTTAATCCGCTGTACTATTTTGATGTCTGCGTTAAGCTCGTACAGCTCATCGTTAAATCTTCTTCGGTACTCGACATCGCCAACGCGAAGAGGTCCACAAATCTTTCGAAGAACTTTTCTCTCGAACACTCCCAGAGCCGCTTCATCTGCTGTTGTCATGGTCCATGATTTTCGTTTGCCGAGAGAGGACTTTACTTTTCAATTGCCCACCTAGTCCAAAGTATCATTTATTGGCAAGAGTCATTCTTAGCTTTCGAAAATTAAGTCCCCCAAAATCGATTGTTAGCTCGGGCCCATAGTCTAAGTACTATCTCGGCATAGGTTACAAGGTCGCCATTTTTGCTCCTAGAGGAGTTGGTTCCGGACTTAAAACCTTGCGTCTGTCGCCGAGATTTTTGGTAAAATTTTGCGAACGTTATCATCCTTGGTGGTCAGCAGCTCAAGCTTTTCTAAATCGGCTTTTATCTTCCTTTAAAAGCATTTGCTTTTTGTTTTCAGCTATCGGCAGCGTTCACACACGCTTCTTTTTGCGTCCGATTTTAACGTATCATTGTAGTTAGCGTCCGTTATTTCGGTTGCAACGCGACATTCTTCATCGTAGAGTAGTTTTTCCATGATATATATCATTGGCAGTATGTCACTAAACCAAGTCACACAAATAGTTTCAAGTCAGGAAATTATTTAGAAAATATTCTGCGTCATACGGGTACTTTTATTTGTAGGTATGTGATAATTCTGTAAGGCTCGGTGACTGATAATTGTTATAGTTTTGTTTTCATTGAAACATTATAACAATTGTCAGTCGCTCAGAGCCGGCATATGGGTGTAAGTGAAATAAGAGAGAATACTTGCCCATATTTCAAACGTACAAAAAATATACAGGACCCTAAAGCTAGCTTTATACGTAGAGAAACTCAGCTCATCGTAATGTATGTATGTACATTAAGGCGGTCCTTAGAATCAGATTAATGATTACACCCACTCTCACCTCTGCCGGATTGGAGAGATATTGAATGAGGACTCACTCACTCAGTTATATTTAATATCAAAAATCGATTATGCCAAGATGGATATCAAATGCAAACATTGATCCAGATTAGATACATTCAGCTGAGTCTGATCTTTGACTACTGCATTTTGAAAGGTTGACACTGAAAAACCGTTAATTTTTTTGTAAGGGCCACCCTAATATACACACATTCTTAGTGTATCCTGTTGGAAAAATATCTACATCTAAGCGAGAGAACTGTAAGCATACTTGGAGGATCTAGACTTAACAAATTTTATTTAAAGCAAATATCTAATGCTGTTTTTTTAAGAAAGTGATCAAAACGGTTGCCTTCGGACTGCAGAAGTGGTTTTTTCCAAAACTTTATTCAACAAAATGAAACAAGACGTTTTTTTCAAGCTTCAACATTCTTTCTGCTCGCTTAGAAAAAAAAAATTCAATTGGAAAACAAAAACAAACTAAGCAAGCTGCTTACATTTTTTTTCTAAGCATGCAGATCAAATTTTAAGGCTTTAGAAAAAAACGCCCATAAAAAATAAAACTTTAAATGAAATCCAAAATTTTAGTCCGGAATTTTTATACAGCCTTAAAAATTATTTGTAATACTTAGTGAACTGTATTTCTTTAACCAACTAAGTTTTTCACTTTTTTTTAATATTACCATTGAGCCACACTTTAGAATTCATTAGAAGCAATTTAGATTACCTTAGTTCATAATTAAAGGCTTAGTCACTTGTTGTGGTACTCCCTGCAGGGTTTTCAATTTTTTTTACAAACATGATGTTCCTTATCACCTTGACCTTGAGACCAATTAAAACAAATTCTTATCACATTAAAAGATGACAATAGAGTATATAATAGGCAACATTCATATACACACATATGTTTGCATAGTTACTAGTATACATCTCTATATATATACAGTGATGTATCGATAATCTGAACAGCCAAATTCCCAATACAGTGCGGGAGCAATGAATAGCATTCATATCAAATTTTTTACCTATCTAACCTTTTGAAGTGTATCTTGTTATTTGACTACTTTTGCTTATCTACTCTTCTTGGTTAAGTTACATGTGAACTGCCGTCAAAATGTGTAAGAAAATATGTTAAAGGCTATTTTTTCTTCAGTAAAGGTCCTTGTCAAACTTTCCTTATCTTATAAAATAATCGATCCAACCATCCATGTAATTTGTGGTTTGCGCATACCGTAACGCTTTAGTCATAATCATACCATAGAAAACAAATTAGTTTTTGGTTTTCCGCCATATCTTAATCCTAGAAATTTGTGAGTTGGTGTAATTATTCACTTTTCCGGACTCTATTTTTCGTTTTGACTGAGTGACTATACACAAATTGTAATAAGTTATAATACATTTTTTTTTAAGGTTAAGGCACCTATAATCGATGTAAATAAATACGGCAAAGTAAAAATATGGTATTGACTGAAACGTTAGGACTATGGCAAGTTTGCCAAGGCCTAAACATATTGTCGTCACGTTCTCTGTTATGTGATGAGTGTAAGCAAAAAGCTTAGATGCAAAAATTTGAAATTTTCTTTAAAAAAATATCGGATGAAAAATGCGTTGCAAGTGTACATAGTTTAAATAACTTAGGCGGTACTGTGCATAAAAACTAAAGAAATTCGTCTTGTAAAATTTAATAAAATTGATTGTTCTGTAACACAATACTGTTAGAAGGTTATACCTTTCAGAGAGTACGAACTTGAAATATACAAATAGACTTAATAATGTCGGGTTTTTCAGTGCGAGTTTAAACTCCTCTTAAGCTGAGAATAGTACTTTCCCTTTCGGACTGTGTAACAGTGTCATTATTAAAATATTTTTAAATTTTTCAGCCTTGAGCCAAATTTTAATGCATGCAGAGAATTGTTGCGCAAAAGCACTACAAAATAACTGAAAATCAAATAAGTTTCATTTCCAAGCCCATACTTCGTTAATCTTTGAGCTTTTTTAACTGAAAACTATATTACTTTCTTTTCTACTTTTAGAACGGAAACACTACCCGGGAATCCTTCTTATAAAGCAACTATGCGATTGTATATAACAAATGTTCAGAAAAGTGATTATGGTAGCTATAAATGTGTGGCTAAAAATCCACGCGGAGAAATGGATGGCACGATAAAATTGTACAGTAAGTAAATAATAAAAATTTTAGGAACTGTAAAAAATCGTAATGTTCAGAAAACGCGAAATACTGACTGCATCTCCCATATGCACCGATCAAATTTTTAATTTTTACAATGCATTTTCTCTCTGATTGGAGTAGGTGTTTGTAAATTGAGTTTGGTAGGTATTAAATCTGGAAGTTTGAAGGTACTCATAACGTCGATATTTAAGATTTTTGTATTATCTCCTTGCTGATGTGCGATGCGATTGTGTGCTATGTATTATTTCGGCTTTGTTGTCAGTAATCCATTTTTTACACGTTTTAAGCGGTATATTTTCTGTTATCGATAATTCGGAGCGCCTTTTAACTACCGCTTTTGTAACCAAAGCAGAATGAAATACGAAATTTGTAGCTCTGGGGCGGTAATTTTTCTGGAACTTCTTCTTAGTTTTCCTGTATTTGTAATTATAACATGTAGGTCGTTCACTGTCAAAAATTTGCCCCAAAACCGGTTTTAATTTTTAAACCCGAACTATTTTTTTATCATCAATTATAAAAAAAAACAGTCAAATATGTAAGTGCCCAAAAGTTTCAAAACTAAATTGAGGCTAACTTTAATCGCAGTGTTAAATCACACTTCCTACTTATGATTTAGGCCCATTATTAAGCAAACCTCAATACATGAACACATTTCCAAAGGCACGTTCTTGTTGGAATATTCTTAATGAAAACACCCTGCATCGTACTTCCTTTGAGTTGCGGCTTGGCTGAGCAACCATGCTAAGCATCCACTGTAGCATCCCGAATCCAATATGAAAGCACCGTAAGTAAATGCACCGCCACATAAGATTTCTGATGCAGCATCGTACACTAACAGAACGGTAGATCACATGTATTTGCATGGAGGGCGACAACCAGTACCATCTGACGTACAAAAGTAGCCAACTCTCAACTTTTGTTGCAAGCAAAACATGAGAAGAAAAACTTGACATGCGTTTTGGCTATGAGTGATTTCAGTCTATTCAAACGCAATTATATTTATTGATTTTATTTTTCTTGTATAGTGAGATCGTTTGTAACAGTGCCTCACGAAATACTTTTTTAGTGAAGGGGCAAACCTAAATAAGTTTCAACTGCAAAGTCTGAAGTTCTGTTATAATTACAAATGCAACATCTTGCGCTATTATGACGATGTTCGCGATTGCATCAAAACTCATTAATATGAGAAATTTCATTGTCACGTAGTCATAAGCGCAAGAACCTAACTCTATACCACATTTTCAAAACCACGTTTAACACACATATATTTTTTAGACCATTATAACGTGCTTGCTCTCTGTAAAAAGTTAATTTTCAAAATGGCGACCGTAACTACCTACTCAGAAAAACATTACACTACTCGTACAAATTAAAAAATAATTTATATGTCGCTTTTTAAATTTCTTATTTTAGCTTTTGACCATTAAGGTCCACTTGCAGAATGGCAAATTAACTTTTAAACTCAAAGTAAAGCTTACATGAAGTGCTAAACTCATATATTTTTGAAACATTATTTAAATTAACTTTGAGCTAAGCTCTGGCCTAAAAGGAATAATGGAGCTTTATTGGCTCCAGCGCACAAAATTTTTAGTGATAATAAAAAATGTTATAAAAAATGTTCCACTGCTTTTAAAAATTTGTGTTTTTCAATGCTCCACTATCACTACAGAAGTTAATGATATTAAAAAGTTTTTAATTTTCTTCGGACCTTCCTCATTCCATACTTTGTAACTCTTTTCAAATTCTACCATTTTTTCTATCATTTCCTCCATCCTTTTTGGGTTGATGCTGCCACATTGGCTTGTGACGTTTTATTTATTTTATTATAAACATTCCAATCATTCACTTTCATTCATTGCAGTTCATTGAGAACTTGTAATAAATCTTGTTTTTGCATTACTTGCTTTTAAGCAGATATGTATGTATGTATCTGTGGTAATTCAAAAAACAACCTATATCGAGTTAGGATAATGGCTATACATAGACCTATGTCTGAAAAGCTATCCGCAATTCACCGTTGTAACTTCCTATATTTTGTATCAGCCATTTGGCGCTAGAGCTATGAGTAAATAACGCAGGGAGATCTGTAACGGATTTCTGTTCTGAAGCCACAATATCACTTTTATCCTTACTCGACATAGGTTGTTTTTTTTCAAATTGTCACAGATATGTAGTACCTACTTAATGTAGTTTCGTTTGCATATTTGAGCTCGCACCACCAAATCGTTCAGATTCAACAGGTTTTTGGTTATTCTTACTTTAGTGTTGAGCATATTTCACATCACTTATACTTGCTGAAATGCCTGGAATCTGTGAATATCCTAGGATTGCTATTAAATTTATCCAGTTGTAGTCAATGGTGTGATGTTAAGTTGTAAAAGTGTGAGAATAAAAAGCGAAAAGCAACCAATGCACTCTAAAACCTAAATCCTTTTGGCCTGCAGTTCCATTTTGTCATAAATTTTGTTTGTGCTTTCCTTTAAGCATATTCCTGTTGCTTTGTTCTGTCGCCTTTTCTTTATGCATTTCTCAGTTAAACTTCAGTTTAAGCTTTTTACATTTCTGTCAGCAAAAGGATTTTGTGGAGTTTTATTGGAAGATAGTGTAGGTGGTAATGAAATTCTTTTTTTGAATATGCAAAGATTTTTTACTTGATACTTAAACGCATTAGAAAAACTTTGATATTAAAAAAATTACCTTGATAAAGCTTATAATAATAAAGCTTTTATAGCTGAGAGTAGCTTAGAACTTTTTGAAAACATCGGCACAGGTAAAAATGCCTTTCGAATCACAGATTTGTATGCAAAATTTGTGTTGAATTAGATAATTTTTTCGCAAAAGAATGCGGTTACTTCTCACCGCCTGATAAATGCAAAAAAATAAACTGGTAGCTCACCACTTCTCAGGTAATCAATTTATGAATCACTTCATTATCTTATCTAAGTTGTAACATTCAACATTTTCTACACAGCTGTTACGACGAATACAGACTATTTATTAACAGATATTTCTTGTCCCCAAAAGCTTGTAAAGCTTTAAGTATTATATATCCGCTCATGTAATCATTGTCGTTGAATCAAGCGTTGAATCAAAAAGTCAGCGGCAGTAACCTAAAGGTGCCAGCTAAATCTAGTCGTCTGTTTTGAAAAAATCTTCATACTTTTCCGGTGAGGAAAACTGACAAAGAGCCTTCAACGAAATAATCTATATAAAGATTTACATGCACTCTTAAAATGTATATACAAAGCCGTTCTATCTCAGGCCCTGAATAAAGTTTCCATCGTTTCGATGGATATTTTTTTGTCGTAGAGTGAGAAGTGTTTGTATTTTAAAAATATGGGAACGCCAAGCACCATAAGAAATGTAAGAGATAAACTTATTTTACCTCAACTTCTGTTATGAAATGAATTAATATTTCCTACAGAAATCTTCATGGTGTCAAGGTATAAGCTAAATATATAATACATTCGGGTTCAACGCCACATTTTGAGCGATACAAATGTTAGAGCAACTTATTTACACTCGAATGTGCTCACGAGATTTCTACTGGTCAAACTCAAGCATACGATTTCTCGAATTTGTTCGAGATTAAATTGTAGCGAGTATCAGCTTCTCGCGAGATCCTCGACTCTCTAAATACTCGTACGGCTCAATTTAATCGTTGCATTGTCAGTATGATATAGAGTTCTACTTCTCAAATATAAGCGAGAAATTCTAGTAGGAATAGTATGCTCTTCTTCAAACCCTTCTTAACATTAGAAAATGTATATGTAGTATTTCCATAGAGACCTTAATAAGACATCAGTATGTAGCTGACTTTCCCTAAAGAATGAGAGTAAGGCAACATTAACTGACTGTGCCGATTAGTATTTATCTTTTCGTAAAGAGTTAAAGTTATTACTTCCAAAATCAATATTTTATCTACGGCTATAAGATTAAAGTATCTGTGCGACCGAGCTTTGCTCGGCAATCTTCGAGTAAGCCGCATAACATACTTTGTTCTACATGTCATCAATAATCAAACTCTACTTTTTTTATATGTACATATACTTATTATATATTTTTACTTACCAATATTTGACTTCCTTAAAAATAGATTTCAAAAACATATCAAGCACTAACCGCAAAATGACCTGGAATGAAAAATTTCAAACGGGTAATTCCAGACTATTGTATAAGGGATTGTTATGACAATTAGTGAAATCGAGAACTAAGTTATTTAGGTCGAGCATCTTCATGCGCCGAATTATTGATTCCAAACAATTTTTTAGTTTTACACTATCAAAGTCTTACAATTGTATTACATTCCAAAAACTTGTAAATTTCACGAACGACAACAATGAGTTAGTTTAATTAAATGACAACTAACTTCTCTAAGCGCCATCTGTTGGTAAGTAGTTAAATGGTTAGATGTCGTTTTCAAATTGAACATATGCCTTAGTGTTCAATGGTAGCAAATTACCATGGTGAGATATATTTTGGCTATGTTGAGAAATCTTTCTAATAGTAATCTGTGAGAAATTGCAATTATTCATTTCATATTTGCCAAAAATATGCATTTAAATATATTTTGGTAGAATTTGCCACGATGCCTGGATATTGCATTTCAATTTTACTAGCGTGTGTGAAAATAAGAAAATTAAGTCGAATCATGTGTAAGATTTTTTTACGAAGATTTTTAACTTTAATGTTCTCCTTTAAAGCTTTAATATCTAATTCTAAAATTACAAATTTCCTCGTTTATATATATATATATATACATATATCTATTTAAACTGATGTACCTATTGTTAAACTACTGTAGAATATGAGTAAGTAGAGTACTATTTAGTCTAACTACCCCAACCCTTAATGGCAACCCTACTCAAAAATGTCCCTATTGAGTGAAATACCTTTCATTTGATACCCATTTCGGCATATCTCATGAAATTTGTTTTTAACTTCGAATAGGTGTCAACCTTGTGAAACATTCTGAGTGGCTACACCTAGGTAGAAAGTTTTAGAAGGTGATACATTATATCTGTTCCAAATTTCAATTAAATCGGTTGAGCCGTTCCCGAGATCGTTCGGCTATACAAACAAACAAGAATTGCTCTTTTAAAGTTATAAGATAAAGTATAATAACACAAACAAACAAAAAAGGAGATTCATTCTACACATATAATTTGTCTATAAATGAGGCTAGTACAATCATATTACATTATTGCCCACACAATTATATTACATATATACACACATAATGGTCCATCTACTAGACACCCTTCTAGACTGCAATTGGTTCGAATTTCCTTAAATCACATTTAAATAGCAAATTTTATATCTAAACAGTAAAAATCAAACATAAAATCAGTGTTAAGCGGTCCAGCAATTGGCGAAATGGCACACAAGGGAGAAAGCTCAGTCAATTTGTAATTCCGCAGACAAAGGGAAATAAAATCTCTCTCACACAAACCCTTTTGTTCATGTCTGTATGTATGTAGTTATAAATAAATTTCAATGGCACAGTTGTGCTAGAATTTTTGCACACGTGAACGAATTCTATCTTTCTGATATGAAGCTTTTATAATAGAAAAGAAGATATAAAAGCCACAGTATTGTATATCCCATACAATATGGATTCCGCGAAAACTTAAATGTATTAAAATGAGCAAATGACCGCTGCAGCTAATAGCATCAAGTATATGATATAACTAAACTAATGTTGTCACTTATCGTACCCGTCCTGCTATATGGGGCAGAAGCATGGACCATGACAACAGCAGATGAAGCGGCTTTGGGAGTGTTCGAGAGAAAAGTTCTTCGAAAGATTTATGGACCTCTACGCGTTGGCGATGGCGAGTACCGAAGAAGATTTAATGATGAGCTGTACGAGCTATACGCAGACATCAACATAGTCCAGCGAATTAAAACGCAGCGGCTGCGCTGGCTAGGCCATGTTATGCGAATGAAAGATGATGCTCCGGCCAAGAAAGTGTTTCTATCGGAACCCGCCTATGGAAGCAGAGGTAGAGGGCGGCCCCCACTCCGTTGGAAGGACCAGGTGGAAAACGATTTAAACTCCCTTGGTGTGACCAATTGGCGCCGGTTGGCGGAGCGAAGGAGCGACTGGCGCGCCTTGTTGGACGGCCATAACCGTTTAGACGGTTAAGCGCCAATTAAGTAAGTAAGTAAGTAAACTAATGTTGTTGCTAAGTATAACATTCTTCGTTAAAAAGGCTAATATAATTTGCGTCATAAATTATTTTGCTACTTCTCAAATGATAATTGATACTGGAGACTTGGAATAGGCTTCAAAATATTTTATTTTTTATTGAATCAAATTTATTCTTCTCCTTATATAATGACATATTCTTGCTAAACTTTGATTTTTAAATTTTGACATAGAAATTGCAAAAATATTTACGAGAAGTTAAAATATAAAAGTGGAGCGCACATTACTTGGATTGGAAAGTTGGTAGGAAAGGAGATATTATTAGTCAATCAATTGCGCTCCACCTTTATATTTTTACTTCTCATAAATATTTTTGCAATTTCTATGTCAAAATTTAAAAATCAAAGTTTAGCAAGAATATGTCTTTATATAAGGAGACATTTTTCGATCCGTGTGCCACCTAAAGGAATTTGTTTCCCCTTTTGTTCCTTTGTCACGGTGTCTTAACCTGTCTCTGATGTTTCTAGTTTTTAGATCAATGAGAAGTTATTTCAAAATCGATCTCAAAACACCAAATTTCCAAAGTCTTATCTAAATATTTCAATCCGTGTGCCACCCAACGGAATTTTTTCTCCTTTTCTTAAATTTTCTCCGCATTTTATCATATCTGTGAAGTTTTACAATTGTAGCTCAATGAGAACTTACATAAAAATCAATCCCAAAATTTCCTCCGTTTCGTACCATTTTTCTAAATATCTCATCCCGTGTGCACCCTAGCGAATCTTTTTGTATCGTGTCATCGGCTGTCATCGACCTCTGAATTAAGTCTGAAATTTCAAGTCTCTACTTCATCGAGAAGTTACTTAAACGCTGGTTTGAAAACTTTCAAATTCTTATCTAATTATTTCGATAAGTGCGCCACCTAACGGAGTTTTTCCTTTTGTTGCATTGTCACGGTGTTCTAACATATGCGTAAAGTTTCATGTTTGTAGCTCAATGAGAAGTTACTTAAGAATCGATTGCAAGATTTGTATGAAAAGCGGACAAACATTCAACCGACCTATATATATAAAGGAAGTAAAATGACACTGAAGATGACACAATTCCGAAACCGATTTATCTCCAAACCAAATTTGACAGGAGAAGACGGGAAATCGTTCCAATATGCATCAGTTATCCACCAGAACATTTTTCCCATTATCAGGAACCACAGAATATTGAAAAGCTGCTGAGAATAGACATTTTTTTTCAATTTTTATATTTTTTTAAATTTATCGGCTTTTGCGAAAAATGTAAGAATTGGGCGTATTTGTGCATGCCAACTTCCTGTACAGAGGGTGGTGCCCAAAATTTTTGTATAAAGTAAATTTTTTGTGGGAAAATTTCAGATAAAGCCCCAAACTTTTTTCAAATGCAACGATATTTTATTACATGTTCCGGGACCCTTCTTCAGATCATTTTCGGGTACTGGGCTTTGAACTCACTTAGTTTTTGAATGCAAATGCCTTTTACCACTCGCTTAACTGTCTGTGTTTAAGATTGTGATTTAGTCTCAATGCTACTCTCGATTAACTATCTGCTTTTAATCTTTTTTTCGGCTCATATCTGTGACCCGAACTTTCCAGTAAGTGTGGAAAAATGTATGTATTTTTTATACTCAGTTGAGCAGAGCTCACAGAGTATATTAAGTTTGATTGGATAACGGTTGGTTGTACAGGTATAAAGAAATCAAGATAGATATAGACTTCCATATATCAAAATCATCAGGATAGAAAAAAAATTTGATTGAGCCATGTCCGTCCGTCCGTCCCTTAACACGATAACTTGAGTAACTTTTGAGTTATCTGGATGAAATTTGGTGTGTAGGTTTCTGGGCACTCATCTCAGATCGCTATTTAAAATGAACGATATCGGACTATAACCACGCCCACTTTTTCGATATCGAAAATTTCGAAAAACCGAAAAAGTTCAATAATTCATTACCAAAGAAGGATAAAGAGATGAAACTTGGTAGGTGAGTTGAACTGATGACGCAGAATAGAAAATCAGTACAATTTGGGACAATGGGCGTGGCACCGCCCACTTTTAAAAGAAGGTAATTTAAAACTTTTGCAAGCTGTAATTTGGCAGTCGTTGAAAATATCATGATGAAATTTGGCAGGAACTTTACTCATATTACTGTATGTACACTTAATAAAAATTAGCAAAATCGGAGAAGGACCACGCCCACTTTAAAAAAAATTTGTTTTTTAAAGTAAAATTTTAACAAAAAATTTAATATCTTTAGAGTATATACATAAGTAAATTATGTCAACATTCAACTCCAGTAATAATATGGTGCAACAAAATACAAAAATAAAAGAAAATTTCAAAATGGGCGTCGCTCAGCCCTTTTTCATTTAATTTGTCTAGGATACTTTTAATGCCATAAGTCGAACAAAAATTTACCAATCCGTTTGAAATTTGGTAGGGGCATAGATTTTATGACGTTAACTGTTTTCTGTGAAAATAGGCGAAGTCGGTTGAAGCCACGCCCAGTTTTTATATACAGTCGTCCGTCTGTCCTTCCGCTCGGCCGTTATATCTTTACTAAACTCAGTTCACGTACTTATCTGAACTCACTTTGTATTGGTGTAAAAAATGGCCGAAATCCGACTATGAGCACGCCCACTTTTTCGATATCGAAAATTACGAAAAATGAAAAAAGTGCCATAATTCTATACCAAATACGAAAAAAGGGATGAAGCATGGTAATTGGATTGGTTTATTGACGCCAAATATAACTTTAGAAAAAACTTTGTAAAATGGTTGTGACACCTATCATATTAAGTAGAAGAAAATGAAAAAGTTCTGCAGGGCAAAATAAAAAACCCTTGAAATCTTGGCAGGTATTACATATATATATAAATATCCAACAGATGATGTTCTGGGTCACCCCTGATCCACATTTTGGTCGATATCTGGAAAACGCCTTCACATATACAACTACCACCACTCCCTTTTAAAACTCTCATTAATACTTTTAATTTGATACCAATATCGTACAAACAAAGTCTAGAGTCACCCCTGGTCCACCTTTATTGCGATACCTCGAAAAGGGGTCCACCTATAGAACTAAGGCCCACTCCCTTTTAAAATACTCATTAACACCTTTCATTTAATACCCATATTGTACAAACTTATTCTAGAGTCAGCCCTGGTCCACCTTTATGGCGATATCCCTAAATGGCGTCCACCTATAGAACTATGGCCCACTCCCTCATAAAATACTCTTTAATGCCTTTCATTTGATACACATGTCATACAAACACATTCCAGGGTTTCCCTCGGTTCATTTTCCTACATGGTTATTTTCCCAGTATTAATTTTTTGTTTCACGTTTTTATTCCATGTGCCAGCATTAATTTGGTAAAACGGCAATAAATAACATGAAATCAGGGGCCGAAACTGTTATTCCTTTTATAAAATAATTCCTTGCAAAACTATTAATTTTGGACTTTTAATATATTTGGATCAAGATAAAAATTATTTGAGATTTTTATTTTTTGAGTCCGATAGAACTAGTTAAACTCGGACTTTTAAAAATAAAAGTCCGGAAATAAAATTTAAATCCGGCCTTTATTTTTTAAGCCCAAAATAAAAGTCCGGCTTGATAACAAAGAAACGGCTTATCCGAATTAAAAAAAAATTGTTTGTTTCGGATAAGCCGTTTCTTTAGATTTTACTTTTATATGTGGACTATTATGAAAAGTTCGATAAACAAAAAGGATGCATGATTCGAAATGATATTGCTATAGGGATACCTGGGAACTTAAACATTTTCACCTAGGACAATTTTTTGACCAGGACTTTTTCGACTCCGAAAAAATAAATAATTATTATTTTCCGTCCCTGCATTAAATACCAATAAAACAGCGCGATCCAAAATAAAAAGTTAAATCGTTAGTCAAAAACCAAAACAACATTATTGCGAAATGCCTAAAAATATGCTAGGATGCAATAATAATAATTCACCTTTTAATACCGTGACAAATACATGCAAAGAAAAAGACAGCAAAGTGACCAGCTTAAAAATATTGCACTGAACATATATTTTGTTTTTATAAAATTTTTTTTCAACCTTTTTAATTTTAGTTTTTGTAAAGTGTTTTTAAATTTTTATTTCGCAGTTCAAAAGTGCTATCTAAACGATAAAAGCAAATACCTACATTTACTTGTTGATTTATTTTTGTAATGGGATTTCTGCTTAAATCCCTTCAAATTCCACGAAATCCTGCTAATTATTATTGGATTTCATTTGACCGCAAATTTAAAATCACTGGCAATTTTTTGCTGCTGCTGCGGTTATTTGCAAATGTTTTCATGCATTTTTATTTGAAAGAAATGGAGTTAGTCTTACAAGCTATTGCTAAACTTTTTACTTTTAGTCAATAAAAATGCAAGTTTTTAAATTTTTTTAAAGACAAATCACTCAAACATGCGAATGCCTCGTAACTATGGAAGCATCGCAAATAAAAAAACTTTCCATATGAATATGCGAGGCTTAGACGATTTATTAGCTTGACGGGTCATATTTGCCAATTTTCATGACTTGCTACACATGTTTAAAGCTTTAAAATTTTCCTTATTTTTCTTTCAGTGTCCAGTCCGCCAACAACAATGCCGCCGCCAACCACAACACGTCGAACCACAATAGCGCCGGCATGGGATATTTTTAGTACGCCAATTTATGGCATTATGCCAACCAATTCAATGATTGTCATCGATAAATGTAAGTTGCTGATAAATCTATGTCTACAAGTGTGTGTCTTTGTGTGTCTCTGTGTACAACAGAGCAATAAAGCAATAACACGAAGGAGCAATAGGGCAATAAATGAATAAAAACGTGAAAACGTGCTCTGGATGGGTGACTGGATGAAATAGTAGAGAACGAATGTATGACAAATATGGAGTGCTTAGTAAATTCGATGTTGTTTTGGAGTCGCAAAAAAACTACTAAATTATCACATTCAAAGTCCCAGGCTTCCAAAAGAAAAAAAAAGGAAAATGAAATAAATTTTAAAAATTTCACTAAAGCAACCAAACTGGCTTACCTAAGCTACCTAAGCAGTAGTATGTCGTACTTTGTAAAACGAAGTATATTTTTTTTATCTTCGTACTAAAGTTTCATATCTCTATGCGGCTTCAGACCTGGCCCTAATCGACCATATCTTCGCAATCCTGTAGAGGACCTACGATAACACAGTCGACACTCATTAATTTCTGTTGACTTCACAGCAGCCTTTGACAGCGTGAAAAGGAGTTACTAGTGTGCTGTTATGTCTGAGTTCAAACTAGATTCGAAACCAAACGAGGCGTATTTCTTTCTTGCAAATTCTTTAAACTAATGCAGCAGACCTAAACCGTGATGTTACAATCTTTTATAAGAGCGTACAACTACTAGCGTGTGCTAATGTTGACATCACTTACCTTAAAAAACGCTCGGAAAGTTGTGGCTTCTCTTGATAAGGTAAAGAGGCAAAGAACAGAGGATCTGTCGATAAAATAGTGCAAGACGAAGTACTTTCTGTCATTCAAGAATCATCGCATATTCGCCTTGGCAGCCACGTCAATCAAGCCGTGAACAACTCCTTCCGACAAATGCTACTTTGAAATGAGTTCTCGACGAACCAAAATCACGCTCTACAAGTCGCTCATCATACCTGTCCTGATGTATGACTCAGAATAACGAACCGTATCGAGAGAAGATGAGATGGCTCACGCAGCATTCGATGGAGAAGTTCACCAAAATATTTTTACTCCTGTCCGTAATGTCCATAGCGAGTATCACAGAAGGTGTAATGATGAGCCAAATATATAAGCCTTACGCAGATATGAAGATGGTGCAGGAAATAAAAACCCAAATTCTTCGCGGGCTAGGTTATATAATGCGAATGAACGAATTGCTTCGTTATGGGATATGTGCGTGTTATCCACTTCTTATCGATGGGTTATTGGTTTTTTTATCGCTGTTTTATTGACAAGGTATATGTCAGTTATCAATTTATTGACGAAGTGTTATAACCTTGCAATGAATTACAATGGTTATCGATCAGCTATCCATTTTCTGTCGCCGAGTTACTGATTTTTTATCGAAACTTGATCGATTATCTATCGGACTGTTGACCATACGTCCCCAAAGGTTATCGATTTGTTATATGAGTGCTACCAATTCTTTATCGGCGTGTTGTGAACATTATCGTAAGATTTGGATTTGCTAACGATAAAATATCAACTTGTTATCCAAACTTTTTCGATTATTAATCGAAAATTTTATTGATATGGTATCAAAAAGTTACCGATTTTATATCGAAAAATTACCAGTTGTTAACGGCGCGTTATTGATGTTTTATCAACGGTTCATTGTTATGAAACAGACACTAATAAAACTAACCAATAGTAAGATGCTGACTCGAAGACAACGAGCCGATATCAAACCGATTGCTCGACGAATAATTGCCTTTCGATAGTAAGCCGATAATAAACCAATAACTTGTCGGTATCGGTTAATACGGAAAAGAAGCCGACGAAATTCTTCTAAAATAGCCCAACATTATTTCTTTCTTGAAAAGTTACTGCTATTGCGCTTCAACTTCAAGCTCTGGGCCTGCTGTATATAATTTGAAAACATTCATTTTTTAGACGTTCCCCTGTATGTTTACACATAGAATCTCATGAGTACTTGATAATCAAGCCTTTTTTTTACTGTTGAAAGCTGTTGCTGATATGTTTTTCGAAAACAATTCAACGTGTTATTTTAAGGTTAATCTGTTAAAGACAAGTATTTTATGTAATAGTCAGTGTTTACATTGTAAAATAGTCAAAGGAATCAAAACATTTCACCTTTTCTAATACAAATAATATCTAGTAAATTTACACACAACTTTGCACACTGTATGATATAAATACATATATACATATATATGTACAAAGAAAGACAAGAAAATTCATTGCCATTTATAATCTCTATAGTAAACGCCAAATGTGTAAACTTTCTTTATCTTCCATTTCAGTGGGCAACAAGTACCAATCGAATCTGAATGAGATTGACAAATCCGAACAAAAGCTAACTGTTGATAATTCAAAAGGGTATGACTGGTCAAACGATAAAAGTGCAGCAACAACAAGAACGCAATTATTGTTGCAACATTCATATGGGAGCTACAACAATAATAACATCATACATAACATACTACGAATGTGTTGTAATTATGCAATGCTAATTGCATTTGTTGGTATGCTGCTAACGACGTGGCTACAACAAACAGCAATAAACAAGGTTATAGCAATAAAAACAAAAACAACGAATACAATACATACAACAACTACAACTACAGTAGTACCAGTATTAAGTGCGAAAAGTTACAAAACAATACGAAAGGAGCTTACAATTGAAAACTCACTCATGCATACACAAACACATAATCGAAATTGTGCACATAGCAAATTCATAGCATATAAACAGGCGTAAAAGTTTATTTGATGCTCCTCACATGTAACGCATAGAATCAAACTTGAACATACAAACAAATAAACACACACACAAATGAGCATATGGATGCGTATGCCGCATACTTTTTTATTATATTTTTTTTTTTTTTTGTTGTGTTGCAATATTATTTATATGATATAAATTGGAAATGAAATTATTAATTATATAATTATTCCATTTAATTTTCATTACTCTCTTAAGTATTTTTGTTATCATTTCCATAACTAAGTGTTGTCCTCTACATTGGTTTCAATTGATTATTTTTGTAATTTACTTTATAAGAGCCTCGAATGAATACATAACTATGTATTATGCATAAAGTATTATTGAGCATATATTGTTACGAATTTCGTGCAATTCCGCTTATTTGCAACCTTCTACTAACATTCGAATCACTAAACTGTTGAATAAATAACTCCACTATTCAATAATGCAAAATGGCTTTATTAAAGTACTTCACAATAACACTTATACTTTCCAACTGATAGCTTGCTTAAATCAAACTGATTGTCGTGCCTCAAGTGTTGCTGCTTTTTATATTGTTTGGTGTCCTCGTTGCCATATTTCTAGGCGTTTCTATTTCTAGAATTTACTAGTTAGTTATCAGCTATAAATTTCTCAGCTATAACTACAGATGCACGATTTTATAGCTTCTCTCATAGCCCATGCGCATGTATATGTGAGTGATACTTGCACAAATGATTGCATACTTTTGGGAGTATCTCAGATATATGCATGTGTTTGTGCGTTACTCTCCGCTGCTCGCATGGACATATGGGTAGACATAATGATTGATTTGTTGATGTGCATACGAGTTACTGCTTAGTATCGGCTTAGAGGTGATAGTATCCCTTATCCTTTTATTATTGTTTTATATTTGTTTATATTTTTACTGTATACAAACAAGTTAATTGTTGATTTGCTTTAAAAATAAAGCAAAATTCACAACTTAAATTTTTGTTGGTAGGATTTATATTTTATAGCAAACAATTCTCAATATCTTTGACTAAGTTTTCACTGCCAAAAACAATACAACATACGCCAATTATTTAAAAAATATTAAGACAACATGAAAGAATTATGTTACTTTTGTAAAAAAAATATTCATATTAAAGACAAAAATACACTAAGAAAAAAACGCTAACCTAAAATGAAAAAAAAAACTTTTCACAAAAAAAATGTATATTTAGCAACCTTTCAATGTAATGTGTAAGAATTTCTTATTTTTGTATAAAAAAATAAAATAAAATATTTCTCACAATATTTACGTGTATAAGTTAGCTCAGTCTAGACCAAGATAAAAACACTTACGGGGTATAACATGTCAGAAACGGTTATACCTTGTAGTGTTTTTATCAAGTTCTAGACTAGAAATCCACGGCCGTTACAGTTGCACAATTAAATCTTTATAAAATTATCTGCATTTTCAAGAAAAAACCAATATTGTTTTTGAGAAAATTACGGTCTTTATATGTTGCAAAATTAATCCTTTTTTTCGCTTTCAAGAATTTTTAGGATATTTGTTTTTTAATGTATGTATGTATATATACACTATGTATTATTTTTCACAGCAAATAATACACGATTAAAAATACGAGCCAAAAATTTAAGCCATTCATCAGTTTGAGTAATTTTTCAAACTTCTTTTTACTCAAATTTCAGTCTACTACTGCGTTTTTTAATTTTATTCGGTTTAAACTTAAGACCTAACCAAACAGTAAGTGCAAAATCTCAAAATTATTTTAAAACAGAAAGGCGCGATAACCTTAAAGAGATTTTATGCCGAGTTTCTCTTCCAATTTGCGCTGTGCTCTTTCCTACAACATGCCGACTGCGAACAGAGTAGTCGTACGGCTTGCGATATTTTCGACATGAAGTTTAATAGTGAGAGTATTATATAGAGCTTACGATATCTTCTGGTATGCGCGCGAGAATTTCACTAAAACCAAAAAGTAAACAATATTGCTACCGCAGTGACTAAATTGAATTTCGAGGAGCTCGTGGGCTTTAGCAATATTTCGAGACTCCAAAATCTCAGCAGAAGAAATCGAAAGCGCTACCATGGAACATGCCATAACATTGATTTCTTATAGTTTTTTGCTGTAGTAATGTATTTTGTATGTATTCTAACTTGTAGGAGATAAATGGGGAAATCCATGTGCCATCATCACCGATTGTGGTATGAAAAGAATAATTGATAAAATTTACAGCGAACTTTTGCTTCACCGCTGCTAATTTGTAAATAAACTGTTCTTTTACCAAATTATTTTTATAATTGCATTATCGTGGAGTAAGAAACAAAATACCGGCATACATACATAAACATATACATATGTAATATATATTAAAATTGTAAAATTTATGAAAACCAAATACATGCGAACACGCTTACAAGCTTATATATATGAAGACGAAGCTACATATTACTACATATACACATTTTGAAGCATAAATATTTGAAGAAGATATTTGGCTTTGCTTGTTGCATATAAAATAGTGGAACATGAAAAAAAAAAATGCTGAGAATATACAATATTCTAAATTGTTAAAAATTAATATAAATAATGAAAAATTATAAAACAATTACGCCTGTCATATAGGAAAAAGTAAAAATTATAAAAAAACATAACTAAAAAAACCAAGCTAAACTACTAAATAACAAAAAAATAAATTAAATATTAATATTTGTGACGTAAGTAAGCATTTAGACTAAGCAAAGCATAAGAAAACCAAGCTCAGTTTATAAGTACATGAAATTTATATACATATATATATGTACGTATGTACGTATGTGCATGCATCATATCTATTCTTAAAAATAAAATGCTACTTATGTAGGTATAAGTATATTTAGCAGTTACTAATGTTTAGATGTTTATTGCAATTAGATTAGTAAGCTATTGCTAAAATTAGTATGTAATACATTTGACTAAGCATTGGCGCTTATGAAATCAAATCACACACAAGCGCATACTTACCTATTAATATTAATAAATATATGTATAAAAAATATATTGAAACAAATAAAATTTTAAATAAATACTTTAACAAACAAACAAAATTTCGTGGTCTTTATTTTCGCAAAAAAAATTAAATGGTGAGCAAAATATATATATATCATTTAATGGTTTTCTCACTTAAGAGATCAGAGTTTAGGAAGAACTACTCACTATTACTGTCTTTTAGACCTAGGCATATCTTCTTAGCTTTTTCTTGTATGATATGGCTACCTACTTGTAGATTAATATACAATTCCATACAAAGTTCCGTCATTAATCCTTCAATACAACAATCTGAATTTATCGGTACAGAAAAGACCCTAAGCCAAGCAAGATTTCCGAAACTCTTCTATCGCATTATATAGCCAATTACTTTTAGGTTCTATCACAATTTGATTCAAGGTTCTATCGATATCGGTTCAAAATCTACGTGCGATTTATCGAAAGATCGATCTGCGCTGACTACCAACTGCTTTTTGTGAATATGTCTTGAATAAAGCAAAATGCAACGGTTTTTTTTTTTTTGCACTCATATATCTTCCCAATGAAGATTGATCCGCAATTTCGATCAACGTTCTATCGTTAACAGTTAAGGCGCTACGTGGATTAATCGGCTCTTCGATATCAGTTGTCAATTGGTGTATATCTATTGAACCAAGCCAAATAAAATAGTTTTTGTTTTTGCAGTGTATAGCCCTCTATTTGTAGATTAGTCCACAATTTACCATAAAGCTTCGTTATATACCCTTCAAGGCTAAATTGGGAGTTATCGGCACACAAATGACCCTGCACATAAATTTCCCCATAACTCTTGAAGCAAGCCATATAAAACAAGTTTTTTTTCTGCAATATTCAGACATCCACATTTAGATTAATACACAACTTGCTATAGAGTTCCACTATTAACCCTTCAAGGCAAAAACTTAAACATATTGTTCATAAATGCCCCAGCACATAAATAACGTCATATCTCTAGAATCAAGCTAGATATTTTAAACTATTCTATTGTATTATGTAACCACTTTCATTGGGATTACTCTACAGTTAGACTCAGCGGTTCGATTTCTACGAGCGATTTATCGCTTGATAGATCAGTGCTTACTGCCAACTGATTTTTGTGTATATCTTTTGAACAAAGCAAAATTTAAATTTTTTTCTTTTGCATCCATAACAGCACCTAATTTAGATTGATCCACAATTTGACTCAAGTTTCTATCACTAACGGTTAAGGCGCTAAATGCATTAATCGATTTTTCGATTAATTGTGTATATTTCTTTAACCAATGCAAATGGTAAAGTTTTTGTTTTTGCAATATATAGATACACACCTTTAGATTAACCCAAAATCTGACATACACTTCTATTATTACCCGTTCAGTGTGTACCGATAACTCCCGATTTTTCCTCAAAGGGCTAATATTGGAACTTCATTTCGAATTGTGGACTAAGCCACAAGAGGATACCTACAGATTGCAAAAACAAAAACTTTACCATTTGCTTTGGTTCAAGAAATGGACACAATTTATCGAAAAATCGATTAATGCATTTATCGCCTTAACCGTTAATGATGGAACCTTAAATCAAATTGTGAATTAATCTATACGTAGGTACGTATGTAATGCAAAGAAAATTGTTTTGAAATTTTGCTTGGTTCTAGAGATATACACAACAATCGGTTTTTGTCGACAGTTGTTGTCGCGCATGGGAAATCTTACGTAGCGCTTGTACCGTTAAAGATAGGACGTTGAATCAAATGGTTTCTTAAGCCACAGTTAATTAGCTATATAATCCAAGAAAAAAGGATAGAAGATCTTGCTTGGCTCAAGAGATATTCAGAATTTTATGTGCTGGGTCATTTATGTAACAATAAATTTCAGTTATTGCCTTGAATGGTTAATGATGGAACTTTATAGCAAGTTGTGGATTAATCTAAATGTGGATGTCTAAATATTGCAAAAATAAAAACTTTGTCATTTGGCTTGCTTCAAGAGATATACGCAAAATCACGCCAGTTATCGAAAAACCGATTAAATTACCCTTTATCTCTTGAACCAAGCAAACTGGAAATATTTTTGTTTTTGCAACACGTAGACCTCCTCTTGTAGATTACTCCACACTTTGTTATAAAGTTCCATCATTAACCCTTCAAGGCAATAATTGAAATTTATTGTTACATAAATGACCCAGCACATAAAATCCCGAATATCTCTTGAGCCAAGCAAGATCTTCGATTTTTTTTCTTGGATTATATAGCTAATTAACTGTAGCTTAAGAAACCATTTGATTCAACGTCCTATCTTTAACGGTTCAAGCGCTATGTAAGATTTCCCATGCGCGACAACAACTGTCGACAAAAACCGATTGTTGTGTATGTATATCTCTAGAACCAAGCAAAATTTCAAAACAATTTTCTTTGCATTACATACGTACCTACGTATAGATTAATTCACAATTTGATTTAAGGTTCCATCATTAACGGTTAAGGCGATAAATGCATTAATCGATTTTTCGATAAATTGTGTCCATTTCTTGAACCAAAACAAATGGTAAAGTTTTTGTTTTTGCAATGTGTAGGTATCCTCTTGTGGCTTAGTCCACAATTCGAAATGAAGTTCCAATATTAGCCCTTTGAGGAGTAATCGGGAGTTATCGGTACACACTGAACGGGTAATAATAGGAATGTGTGTCAGATTGTGCGTTAATCTACAGGTGAGTATCTATATATTGGCAAACCAAAAACTTTACCATTTGCATTGGTTAAAGAAATATACACAATTAATCGAAAAACCGATTAATGCATTTAGCGCCTTAACCGTTAGTGATAGAAACTTGAATCAAATTGTGGATCAATCTAAATTAGGCGCTGTTATGGATGCAAAAGAAAAAAAATTAAATTTTGCTTTGTTCAAAAGATATACACAAAAATCAGTTGGCAGTAAGCACTGATCGATCAAGCGATAAATCGCACTTATAAATCGAACCTTTGACAATACAACACTGAATCTGACTGTAGAGTAATCCTCATGACGGTGGTTACATAATACAATAGAATAGTTTAAAAAATCTAGCTTGGTTCAAGAGATATGACGTTATTTATGTGCTGGGGCATTTCTGTGACAATATGTTTCAATTATTGCCTTGAAGGGTTAATGATGGCACTTTGTAGCAAGTTGTGGATTAATCTAAATGTGGATGCCTAAATATTTCAGAAAGAAAAATTTTGTTATATGGCTTGGTTCAAAAGTTATGGGGGAAATTTAAGTGCTGTGTCATTTGTGTGCCGATAAATCCCAATTTAACCTTGAAGGGTATATGCTGGAGCTTTATAGCAAATTGTGAACCAATCTACAAATAGTGGGTTTTACATTACAAAAACAAAAACTGTGTCATTTGGCTTGGTTCAAGATATATACACCAATTGACAGCTGATATTGAAAAACCGATTAATCCACGTAGTGCCTTAACCGTTAACGATAGAACATTTATTGAAATTGTGGATCAATATACATTGGGAAGCTATGTATATGAATGCTAAAAAAAACGGTTGCATTTTGCTTTCTTCAAGAGATATTCACAAAAATCAGTTGGCATTCAGCTCTGATCGATCTTTCGATAAAGCGCACGTGGACATTGAACCGTTAGAGATAGAGCCATGAATTGGACTGTGGAATAATATACGGATAGGTGGCTATGTAACGCAAATGAAGAGTTTCGAAAATCTTACTTGGTTTAGGAGATATCAAGTAATTTAGTTGCAGACCCAGCATTGTGTACCTATAAATTGAAATTTTTGCATTGAAGGGTTAATGATGGAACCTTATATCAAATTGAGGATTATTCTACAAGTGGTTGCCCATACACTGCAAAATCAAAAACTTTATTATTCGGCTTGGTTAACGGTATATATATAAATTAACAGTAGCTATCGAAAAACACGTCTATGGAAGCAGAGGAAGCAGAGGTAGAGGGCAGCCCCCACTCTGTTGGAAGGACCAGGTGGGAAATGATTTAAACTCCCTTGGTGTGACCAATTAGCGCCGGTTGGCGGAGCGAAGGAGCGACTGGCGCGCCTTGTTGGACGGTCATAACCGTTTAGACGGTTAAGCGTCAATTAAGTAAGTAAGAAGTAAGTATCGAAAAACCGACTAATCCACTTAGCGTCTTAACCTTTAACAATAGAGCCTTTAAACAAATTGTGTCTTTATCTACAAGTAGGCATCTATGTATTGAAACCCCACAACTTTGTGATAAAAATCTTAAATGAATCAGTGCGTAAGTGAACGAGATTTGAATATCATGTATTGCCTAATAGTCTAAGTTGTTAAACCTCATACGGACAGCATATAGTAAATATTCCAAATAATATGTTTAAGAAGAATATTTCTAGGAAAGGGAAGTGAAGAGAAGGAGATGAAAGGAATGATATGAAACAAAATGCGAAACGGAAACCAGACTGGGTGCTATCAATTTGCTATCGAAGTTTTCAACGGCGTGTTATCAATGATTGTTGTTGTTATCGAACTGTTATACACTCACTAAGGCTAATACAAGTTATTAATGAGTAACCGATTAGTCATCGATTAGATTTCGAAAACTTGTCGAAATGGTACCGAAAAATTATCCGATGAGCGATTATTAATTGAAAAGTTATCAAAAAATGATAGATTTTCAGCGTTAAGGTATCAATTTTTTGCGGGAGTTTTATTTATTTTTATCCTCGTGTTATCTAAATGTTGTTGATATTTTTACGAACTGTTATTAGAATGTTACCGGTTTGATACCAAAAAGCTATCGAATCCCATTCAAATTTATTAGCGACGACTCATCGGCTTGTTATAAAACAGATACCAATTACACATCTGCAACACGGCAAAATTAGTATGATAACGTACTAATAAGACGCCGACGGCTCGCCGATAACAAGCCGATGACAAACTGAAGACTCGAGGAAAATAGTCGACTATCAATAATAAGCTGACAATAAAGCGATAACTTGGCAAAGTCAATTGTTATCGATAAACTGGCGTAGCTCCTCTGAAAGTGACAGAAATTATTTATTTCTGTTGATATTACAGATGTGGTTCAACTTTGACTTCTGGGCAAGCTCCAGCTTACACTTCGAACCTCACGAGTACTTGGTACTCAAGCCCTTATTTTTATTTCAACAAAGCGGCTTGATATTTGTCTTGTAGATTGGCTTATCTAGTATATTTTTCTGAGCTATCTTCATTAAAAAATAGTGAAGAAATTTTTTGTTTATATTATAAGTACTGGGAAATTTAGATTCGAAAATCGCTGATATTGACGATAGTTCAAAATATTTAAACAAATTCCATGTATAACAAATCTCCTTAATTAACTGCAGCTTTTTCTTTTATATATAATATAATGCAACTAATAGTATTGAATCATCAACTTAGCACATTAGCAACACACAAAAAACTTAAACAGCAGCATCCTTCTAGCTTTATCACACAAATATTGCATAAGTTTCTTTCCGAGTAAAAAGTTAAAGGTCAATTTCACTGACTATGAAATCACATAAATTTTGTATGCACAAGACAAATTAAATACAAATGAAAATTAGAGATTTCGGCAAATACACACACACATCTAAGTCTAACATTGAACGTCCTCATTTTTCCACCCACACACTCATGCACAGCCACATCACCTTTGCTAACATAATAATTCTTCTTATTTTGCTACTAAACGAAGGTCACAGCATGCCCGCCAGCTAATAAATACTCAACAGAATAGTAAATGAGTTTAACACGTAGGAAATTTGCAATGATATACTAATTGTGTATGTATGTATGTGCACTGGCGTGGAAATAAGTACATAGTACAGCTACTTGTTTATTAGTGGCCAACGGGTAAAGAGTTTGCTGACGCCACTAAAGAAACGCTCTTAGTTAGCTCAGTAGAACTTAAAAAAATGCAAAAAGACTTAACGAAATGAGTGTAGAGCTATTGGTGACAGTTGTTGTTGCCATACATTAATTACGACTATAGATAGTTGTGTCAAGGATACTGTGTTAGTGTTAATGATTCAGTGGAATGTAGTTAGATATTTCATGATATTTGTTTGAATGTGAGTGAGTTGTCTGTTAATTGAATAGAATACTTTAACACGTACATTATGGAGGCAGCTGACATTTCCGTACAACGAGCGCGGTGCGGTCGCTAAAAATGTATGTCTTTTAAGGTGGTTTAATGGTTAAAGTTGACTAGGGAAACTAGATTGAATTGTAAAAGTCTTAAATGCTTTACAAGGTTTTTTAACACTGATTATTTTAGTTCCAATTGTAGTTTTCCATTTTTCTGTTTTTCTGTTTTTAAATTATCATGCATTACTTTTGATATCCCATATCATAACATATAGTGGATGACAGCACATGATGAATAATCATATCTCATAATCATAAGTACTTCAAAAATCTAATCACAAAGTAGTGTACGTGCCTCAGTATAGCAAGGATATTTACTGAACAGACGGATATCAATAAATTATTGTAAAAAAGTGTTACTCCCCGTACTACCTTTAAGCTTTTGCGTTGGTCTGATTTCACAGATGGTCACTGGAATCCCAAATAGGTATAAATACAATAGTGGAATCAAAACTGGTTCTTAAGTTAACTTAACCGTCTTTTCTCAGTTCCAAAAGTTGCGATATTAATAGCGAACTGTGTTACGGGGTATACATGGAGCATGCGTGGCACATATAGATCAAGGGTCTTCAAAAATTTAAAGTTATTTTTTTCTTATGATCTAGACGATGTCAGCCTGCCTAAATATGCTTCTCTGATTTCTTTCATTTTTTCTGAACATTGTGCTTATTTAGTTCTAGATATGTAATATCATCACACCGAGATATGTAAAGACATGTCGTTGGAAATTTGTATATACATATATAGCATATGACATCACAAGTAACAAAGTTGCATCACTCGATTTTCATATACCTACATGACATATCATAAACCTATATATTGCTTATGACATCACATCGTTTGCGTTATGAGGTACATGTAGGTAGCACATAACACCTGCATTGTCAAAGTCACATCATATCAATAAATTTCGTCAATTCTTTGGATGTAGTTACTAAGATATATACCATCTATCCATTACTTTTCTAGTACATGTCATTAAGCCTTTATCAAAGTTATATTTTATGTCTCAAATAATTTATGTTTTGTCCAAAAAACATTAATTCTGTTTGCCAAAATCACACCTTTGTATCGAACTTACTTCATATAACCATTTCTATCCTATGATTTCACAGCCTGTGTGTTGTATACATATATTATCACAGCTTTATATCAACCGTAATAATAAACCTTTATAGTGCCTATGATATAACCACAATTGCGTGTCGCTTACTTGATATTTGCCTTAATTAGCAAAGTTACTTCATATAACCATATCCTATTTATGAATTCCTTAATTTCTATTTTGTTAATAGGACATCACGTCTTACTATGAAGGTCTATTTTTATTTTATCTACGCGATATAATATCCGCATATCGAACTTCATATCATATAACCATATCCCGTTATGATATTACCTCAGTTGCGTTTCGTCTACTTAATACCTTGCCTTGATTACCAAAGTAGCATCTTACATCTCATGCTATTTATGACATCGCGTAATTTGTATTTTTTCTATAGGACATCACGCCTTATTACCAAAGTCACATCCTGCCTACGATGTTGAATCTTCTTTGTTTTGTCTACGCGACATCATGTCTTTCTTTCATCATCACACATATATCCATGGCTCATATGTATAAAAGTAGTAAAGTAAATTTTTATAGTAATCACTCGCAAATTATATAGAATTATCATTTGCGTTTCACCCATTTGACATCTTACTTTCATTGTAATATATTCACAGCACATTACACATTTAAAGGTGAATAGTAACAAAGAGTGAAGCAATACATATTTTTTTATATATTGTGTCCTTCAATTTGGTCTAACATTTATTGTAGCTAGCAGATGTGAGGAAATCATGTCTCACCCTAGCAATCCCACTCAAAAATTGTAACTTATTATTATTACCGTAAATTTATGTACTTAAAGCGTACTTATAACCCGCCAAAACGCAATTTCTCCCCAACTTTATGAGCAACACCTCTCAAGGCATTTCTTCAAACTTTGCCACTCAAAAGTCAAATATTCGCAAATATGGAAATTTGATGCCGACTTTAGTTACTGCAGCGATAATATGTACTTAATCTCGGTTGCAAGTATGTTTGCTATTGTAACAATCAATTCTAAAGGTTTACGACCAATATGAGCAATGCCACTTTGCGATTTCTACTCATGATTTTATGCAAATCTTTACAAAAACTTTTTTAGTCAAATTGTGGCATTGTGATATTGTAAAGTTATTAAGTGGCTTGTTGTTTTTTTGCTGTGAGTTTGAAGTTTTGTGTATGAACTTATTGTAATTGTTCAAGAGTGTCAAAAAAGTGGATTAGTAAAGAAATATTGAGCTTGTTACTAAAAAAGGAGGAGAAATTCAATTTATCTGTATTTATATTCTGTTATTACAGTTTTTATTAATAAGTATTTCATTTTTATTTTCAATTGGTTTTAAGACATTTCAACCGCATAGTCTACGCTTTCACCTTCTTCTTGTCCTTCAAACCCTGCAAGTATTCACCTAAATAAGTTTGCATAGCAGATTTTTGTATGGTAGTCATAAACAATTCCAAATCGAGTTGACGATTTATTTCAAAATTTTTCAAAATTTGCTCTCTAAACTTAAGTTTAGTCATGGCGCGCGCAGTCAGCGTACGTTGTCCAAATCCATTAATAAATGCCACACACTTTTCTAAAGCCTCCTCTTTGCTATTAGCCAATTCATCTATAAGACCTGCTTTGAGCGCCTCATCACTATTATAGATGCGACTTGATGTAAGATCAAGTTCAGCAACACGCCTGCATGGCATTACATTTGCATAAGTATCTATCAACCCCGTAGGTACAACTAGTCCAGCCATAGTACCATTTAGACCGATTTTGAAGTTAGGCAGCATAATGCGATATTCACTGCCAACAGCTAATATGCAACCCCCCGCCATTGCGTGTCCATTTAGCAGCGCTACAGTAAAGAGCGGGGTAGAAAAGAGAGTGCGCCATAAATTTTGTAAAGTGCACCAAAAATCCTCCAAACTTCTTGTGTCTGGTTTGTAACATTCTTTCAAATCTAGTCTTGCGCTAAATATACGATTTGATGCGGAAGTTAGTATGAGGCCACGACATTTCGATTGTTCTAAATTATGAATGGCACGCTGTATTTCGTTCATGAATAGTGCATTGAGTGCATTGGCTGGCGGTCGATTGAACGTAAGAGTGGCAATGCCCGTCTTGTCATCTACACTCACTGTGGTGAATTGCTGGTCGGCAACTTTGTTGATAGAATTGGTCAATGTGCGAATAAGAGTGTTTGGTTTTATTTTTTTGCAAAAGTAGCTGCTATTTGATAAATACAAAATTCCGGGACTAGATAGGAAAAAGTTAATACGTGAAAGTGATATGCAAACTTGTTTTTCTTATAGCAAACACTCACTTTAATATATTAAGTTAGCAGAATAAGAAATATCAAATGTTTTCGCTCATTTTTCTGTGCTTTTCGGTAGTGTACTTATCTTGAGTTAAATATTATTCTCTCACGAGCAAGAATACAATACTAAACTAGAAAAAGTCACCACAACTGCAGCCATTCATACGAAGTCGTTTGTTTGTACTTTTTTCGCTCATTTTATCCCAGCAGTAAAATTTTTACGCTGCCAAATGTATGACAAACACTATACCAAGCGAGAACGAACTTTAGATTGGAAGATTAGATAACTTAAGTAAACCTTAAACATATAAGTGATACTGTATTTTGCAACAAATTGTTATCTATTTTGTATCAGTATAATTTTCTACGCAAAATGGAAACACCTTGTACGCCAAGTCAAGCAAGCACATTCGGCATACTTTACAAGCTAATTGCGTGATCTTGTAGACAAAACAATTATGGGGATATCATTATTATGGATTCAAAAAGCCTTTTTAATTCCTTCTGATATTATTTTGTGTTTTGAAGTCGGTTCATTTGGTTTTGTCCAGGGATCGTTAGGGTTATGAGTTCTAAAATAAAAATAAAAATTGAATACTTATTTTTTGACTTTTATACATATTCTAAAATTTTAGCTATTATTTATGACTTTAAAATAGAAGGAACTTTTAAAAGTTATATCTTGACTTTTTCCAAAAAAGGCAAATACTATGTGTTCTTTAGCACACAGACCGCCGTAGAGCTCAAATGGAAATTAGAAGGAATAATAAAGATCTAGAAGCCAAGATGGGACATCATGTGTTCAAATTCGTATGGTAAGCAAGCCAGTATATAATAGAGTATATTATAGTCATTCTGTGGTTTCAGTACTCTGTAACAAATGTTATTGTTGATTTTTCGCCAACCCAGAAAGTTCTGAAGCAGTTCTGCGACACAGCCTTTAGAAAATCATATAAATGGTTTCTTTAGTAATGAAAATGGTACTGTACTAACGACTAAAAATAACAAAAGTCGTTTCATATACTTCTATTTAGCTTTCAACTTCAATTGCTTGATTTTACATTCAATAAATCCTGGACATCGTTTTGTTTAAAAAAGGTTTTGATTTTTTATTAAATACAATAATACAATTTTTAATAAAAAACAAAACATACCAATTATGGTTGATGATCAAAATCCAGTTTAATGACAAGTGTACTACATATTACTAGTACCATTTTTATACTTTTAATTTTCATGAATAACTTAGTTAGTTTATACTAAAATTGTGCAATTTGTGACGCCAAATGTAATCTACGGATACATACATTTATATATGTAAGTTTTTTACTAAACAATCTGTTTGCTTAATTCTAACCAAAATTTCTTTTAATAACTTTCTTTTATGTACATTGTTATTGTTATAAAATTACTGGTTTGTGATAAAAATTACTAAATAAATTCAGTTTCGCTCCTGAAGAAGCTAAGGTGCTTAGCGAAACGTTGAGCCGAAATAGTGGAGTTTAATTTAACTTTGCACTAAGCAAATAATGGTCAAAAAGCCTATTTATACTGCGGTTTTGATTTTATTTAGTGCATATCAATATTTATCTGCTGGTTTTTAAGGATCTTACAAAATGGTAGAATTATCAGCAACCTCGAAAAATGCAATTTATTACTAAAAAGCAAAATCCCCACTCGTCTTTTAGGCCCTGAACATGATTGCAGTTTGATGCAATCAACCAATCTACGCAGCGCCACCAAAAGTCCGCCGAGTGATACTAAAATATTTTGCATGGGGCTTCAAAACTTGTTTTGGATTCAAATCACTAAAAATTGGATATATGTATATACTATTTTTAAACGATACAGTTTCATTCATACGCTTAGAAAAAATTCTTCGAATCATCACTTTCAAATCAATGCTCATATTTTTCTTACCACTCATATCACACAGTCTTTATACTGCTGGGATTTTATCTTAACTGTGGTAGCATTTTTGAAGCATAATTTTCGGCTGACGTTAGCTCGTTTAATTTTCAATAATGCACTGTAATGAAAATATCTAGTTCTGAACTCGTGCACGTCTAGTACACTCGGAATCAGTGCAGTTTCGGCTTCATATTATTATACATGTTTTCAATATCGAGTTTAACGGCGGTGGATACTGTTCCTCGCTGCAATACATTTTCTATAGCTCTGAACTGGTGAATCTATAGCGACTATCAAAGAGTACTAGTATTTGAAACTTTGGGTCTAACGATTCGGAAAAGAACCTTCTATAGCAAATGCATTTTTGCAGATATGGTTATGTGAACGTCGTTGTCGAATCATTTACCCCAAGCAGAAAAGATTTAGATTCAATCTGTAATAACGCATAATATCACAACTAGAAAAGTATTACGTTTCAAAAACGAGTCTCATTTTGTTCCATTGATTTATTTTTTTCGTAACATTCGCAAATTTGTTTAAATTTTTCTTTCTTTTTAACTTGTTAATTACCGGCAATTCGGTCAAACATATGTACTTTTATATATAAAAATATGCGACAGCGTATATATATTTTTGTGTCGTAAACAAAATTTGCAAACAATTTACAAAAAGAACAAAAAAAAAAAAGTAAAAACTCAAGCAAAAATGCTGATTTGTACTTTTTAATACGATAATGCCGCTGAATGAATGTTGATGATGCAACATATTTCGAAAGTGACGTGGGAATAGAGCGCGCTGTACAAAATAATAACAAAATTAAAAATATATTATCATTTGTTTTTGCGTCTTTAAACACGTGATTATAAAATTTTTTGTTCCGTAGTAACTTTGCTTTATAATAAATTTTTTACGGAGTTTCTTTTTGATGTGAAAAAAAATAAAATTTAAATATCAGGCTAAACCTAAGATTATGGCAGTATGTAAAGTGGCAAACGAACATTCAAGGCTAATGCAGTTATAAAGATCATTGAAACGTGAGCAACAGTGACGCAGGGGACTATTTCTGGAGAAATTTTGCCGACATAGAGGTAAATTAAAAAACACAAAATGACTTGAGACCCTAGCAGGAACAGCAAAATTTAGTTGATTGATTAGGTCAGGGAAGTCAATAACGCTGATAATGAGCTTATGAATGAATAAAACGCCCAGTAATACTCTACGATTTTCTAGAGATGGTAAATTAATTATTTCAATTATCTGCAATGAAAGTTTAAGATATTGAGTCAGTGCAGTCAACAAGTTTTAAGTTTTAGTTTACGGAAACAATACGGTTTAGTTCCAGCTTATCGAATGCCGAGTGGCTTTGCAAGAATTTTAACGTGCCCTCGAGAGACGTAGAGCCTAGTGCTCATTCCACATCCCGACGGAATACTTGACGTTAGTATCGGGGGGAAAAGTATTTAGACGGTAGAAGGTTTACGTTAAAGCCCCTCGCACACTGAAGGAAAACATACAAGTATGCACATAAGATCTTCTACAACAACTGCACTACCTCCTTGTGTATATTCATAATTGATTTTGACATAAGAAACGCCACCGATATGCCTGTTCCATCCAAGTACTTTAATATGAGTACATATAATATTGTAACGAATTTAGTGAAATTCCGCTTATTCCAAATGTTCGGTGGCGGCATCAAAATTCGTTTTAGAGGTATGGTTCCTTCGGCAAAGTTTCTTATTTTGATCCCTAGAATGCGATTTTCACAGAGCAATGAGCGATTTTTAAATCGACCCGCCCTAATATATATATATGTGACCCGGTCTATGAAAAGGTGGCATATGACTCAAAAAAGAAATTGCGAGACACATCTGGTAATATTTTTTTGAATCATAAGCCACCTTTTCATAGACCGGGTCACTGTTCGTTTGAAGGTTTGTTTGGTACTGTAATGTTAGGTTTTATTACAAGCAGCTTAGCTAGCCACTTGTTTCGATACCTGCCCTGCAGAGAAGTCGATAACAAGAAATACAATTTTTTGTTTCATTTTCTTTGTTTCTATTTTTTGTTACATAGACCTAAAGTACCAAATAAGACCTAGTTTAATGACTTATCTTGTTTGGTTGATTTTCCGACAGGGTGGATAAATGATGTATATTGGAACGATTTTCCGTCATCCCTTGTCAAATTTGGTTTTGAGACAAACCGGTTTCGGCGTTGTGCCATCATCAGTGTCGATTTTCGTTCTGATCTGTTGTTGTCATTTGTCCTGTATTTATAGTTCGTAGGTATATGAGCAGGTATTGCCAAATTGATGCTTGTGTATATTTAGTTATGTGTATGTTCGGTTCTTTCAGAACCGAGGGTGGTTTACTAATCGATTTGTGTGGCTGACTGGGGTAGGTAGAAATCTGTGATTTTAGTCGTTTGACCTTCTTTGTCGGTTTTTTGTTTTGGTGTGTTAGTTGTTTTGTGTTTATTTGTTGTTGTGTGTTTGTATGTTGTACCTGTGTTATTAAGTCGTTTCCTGTAAACAAGCTTTAAAGGCTCGAATATTGTGTCAGAAATTGTGTTTATCTGTTCGTTTATTATTCTACCGTCGAATGTTTTCTGTTTGTAGATTTCCATGTTTTCGAGTACGTTGAGACGTCGGCCCTTTTCTTGTATGTGAAGAACCCTAACTGTTTTATTGATGTTTGCTGGGGAACATTCATTCTCGACCATGTGATTCGCGAAGTTAGACTCGGGTATAATGTTTGGATTCCGTATTTTTTTGTTGTAATCTCTAATATGTTCTCTGAACCTCATTCTTATTTGCCGTCCTGTTTGTCCTATGTAACCATGCTGGCATCCGCAGGTAAGCTTGTATACGCCGTGGCTGCTAAACGGATCCTCTGAGTTAATGTTAGTTCTTAGTTTTCGCCCTAGATTGTTCGATGTTTTGAATGCTGTGTTAATGTTGTATTTTTTAAAGAAGTTTGCCAACTTATATGTTGCTTTTCCAGTATATGTCATAGTCGTCCAGCTATTATTTTCCTTTTCATTATTTCTTTTTGGTTCTCCATTTGTCCTTCTGAGCTTATCTACTAGTGCTTTTTTATATCCGTTGTTTGCAGCGATATTATATATGACCTCAAGTTCTTTCTTATATGCCTCTTGTGTAAGAGGTGTTCTTTCAAGTCTATGTACCAAGTGCCTTAATGCTGCATTTTTATGATGTTGAGGGTGATTTGAGGTATTGTGTATTATTGTGTCGGTGGCCGTTGACTTTCTATATATGTCATAGTTAAATCTTTTGGCTTCTTTATCAATATTTATCGTGAGGTGTAGATAGTTGATTCCTCCGTCTTTTTCGGTTTCCATTGTAAATTTTATATTACCGTGCTGTTTGTTGAGGTACTCCAGTACGAGCTCTTCGTTATTAGTAGTTAAAACGCATCCACGTATCTAGCATAAAATGACACGCCTAATTTGGACTTCAGCTCCTGTATGTACTTTTCTTCCAGATTTTGCATGAACACTTCCATAAGAATTGCTGACGTGGGGCTTCCCATTCCAAGACCGTTTGTTTGTCTATATATTTTATTGTTGAATTTAAAATAGTTTTGACGTAAAGTGGTTCTTAGCGTATTTGTGATTTGCATACTTTTCACTTTGTTTTTTGTGTTATGAACTATTATTGAGCTAACTATGTCCAAAGTCTCCGATAGTGGTATAGATGGGTATAAATCTTTTATGTCAAAAGATACCAATTTGCTGTTTCTTGTTAGCTCTACGGTCTCGAGTCTCTCTATTAGTTCTGTTGTGTTAGCTATAGCATATTCGTTCCTTAGCTCCAGAGTATCTATCAATATCGTTTTTAAATATTTGGACAGTTTGTAACATTGTGCCGATTTGATATTAATGATGGGCCTCATTGGCGTGTCCGGCTTGTGGATTTTTGGTAGCGCAACCAGTGGAGGAGCCGAAGGGTTCATTTGGACCAATCTATGTGCCATGTTAGAATCTACTATATTTGTTGCATTTTTTATAGAAACTTTGATTTGTTTTTGGTATTCATCTGTGGGATCCTCTCTCATTCTACGACATTTCATTTCCTCTATGAGATCCTCGGTTTTGGATATATATTGCTCCTTTTCGATTAGCACAGTGGTGTTTCCTTTGTCCGCTTTCGTTGTGACAATATTGTTTTTCCTTAGTTTATGCCGTATGCAGCATTAAGGCACTTGGTACATAGACTTGAAAGAACACCTCTTACACAAGAGGCATATAAGAAAGAACTTGAGGTCATATATAATATCGCTGCAAACAACGGATATAAAAAAGCACTAGTAGATAAGCTCAGAAGGACAAATGGAGAACCAAAAAGAAATAATGAAAAGGAAAATAATAGCTGGACGACTATGACATATACTGGAAAAGCAACATATAAGTTGGCAAACTTCTTTAAAAATACAACATTAACACAGCATTCAAAACATCGAACAATCTAGGGCGAAAACTAAGAACTAACATTAACTCAGAGGATCTGTTTAGCAGCCACGGCGTATACAAGCTTACCTGCGGATGCCAGCATGGTTACATAGGACAAACAGGACGGCAAATAAGAATGAGGTTCAGAGAACATATTAGAAATTACAACAAAAAAAATACGGAATCCAAACATTATACCCGAGTCTAACTTCGCGAATCACATGGTCGAGAATGAATGTTCCCCAGCAAACATCAATAAAACAGTTAGGGTTCTTCACATACAAGAAAAGGGCCGACGTCTCAACGTACTCGAAAACATGGAAATCTACAAACAGAAAACATTCGACGGTAGAATAATAAACGAACAGATAAACACAATTTCTGACACAATATTCGAGCCTTTAAAACTTGTTTACAGGAAACGACTTAATAACACAGGTACAACAGACAAACACACAACAACAAATAAACACAAAACAATTAACACACCAAAACAAAAAACCGACAAAGAAGGTCAAACGACTAAAATCACAGATTTCTACCTACCCCAGTCAGCCACACAAATCGATTAGTAAACCACCCTCGGTTCTGAACGAACACACAGCACATACACATAACTAAATATACACAAGCATTAATTTGACAATACCTGCTCATATACCTACGAACTATAAATACAGGACAAATGACAACAACAGATCAGAACGAAAATCGACACTGATGATGGCACAACGCCGAAACCGGTTTGTCTCAAAACCAAATTTGACAAGGGATGACGGAAAATCGCTCCAATATACATCATTTATCCATCCTGTCGGAAAATCAACCAAACAAGATAAGTCAGTTATTGCTTGTCAGGCTTTTAACTTGAACGCGAACGGACTACTAACAATTTACAAGCGACGCCTACTGAAAATATATAAAGCAAAGGCGAGCATTTGGTTCAACAAACAATGCCTGGAATTGAATTTTACTCCGAAATTCGCAAAAATAACAATAAAGGCAAATACCAAATCTAGCAGGAAGACAGAAAAGCGGAAAAGGATTTTTTAAAATATGAGTTGGAAAGCTTATACTCGAAGAAGGATGAGATAAATGCTGAGTTATTATCTATCCATTTAAGATTGGCAGAACAACTACCTACGACTGCATTAATGGAATGTTTCGACCGCATTAAGACAGAGGTCGATCAGGAACTACAACAAAAATACAGGTCGCTGAACCGAAAATTGGACAAGCTGGCAGGACGACGAGAGGGTAACCAAAACCAAAACACTCACCAGTTTCATGACAAGTTCGTTAACCCCACAACAGTGGCCATTACCAAGGAAGAGGCACAACTTCTCGAAAAGGGCCTGAAGCACAATATCATGGACCAGAATACAGTAAGAAAAACGGAGCAAGCGATTGTAGATGCGGAGATCGCAATATCATTGATACCACAGGAAGAACAGGAGCACGCAAGACACATGTGCAGGGAAATCATAAAAAATGAGGTGAAAGCACAAGAAGGACAAAAACCGAATACAGAGGAGAAAACAATAAAGAATCTACGGCATAAACTAAGGAAAAACAATATTGTCACAACGAAAGCGGACAAAGGAAACACCACTGTGCTAATCGAAAAAGAGCAATATATATCCAAAACCGAGGATCTCATAGAGGAAATGAAATGTCGTAGAATGAGAGAGGATTCCACAGATGAATACCAAAAACAAATCAAAGTTGCTATAAAAAATGCAACAAATATAGTAGATTCTAACATGGCACATAGATTGGTCCAAATGAACCCTTCGGCTCCTCCACTGGTTGCGCTACCAAAAATCCACAAGCCGGACACGCCAATGAGGCCCATCATTAATTTCAAATCGGCACAATGTTACAAACTGTCCAAATATTTAAAAACGATATTGATAGATACTCTGGAGCTAAGGAACGAATAAGCTATAGCTAACACAACAGAACTAATAGAGAGACTCGAGACCGTAGAGCTAACAAGAAACAGCAAATTGGTATCTTTTGACATAAAAGATTTATACCCATCTATACCACTATCGGAGACTTTGGACATAGTTAGCTCAACCATAGTTCATAACACAAAAAACAAAGTGAAAAGTATGCAAATCACAAATACGCTAAGAACCACTTTACGTCAAAACTATTTTAAATTCAACAATAAAATATATAGACAAACAAACGGTCTTGGAATGGGAAGCCCCACGTCAGCAATTCTTATGGAAGTGTTCATGCAAAATCTGGAAGAAAAGTACATACAGGAGCTGAAGTCCAAATTAGGCGTGTCATTTTATGCTAGATACGTGGATGACATAATATGCGTTTTAACTACTAATAACGAAGAGCTCGTACTGGAGTACCTCAACAAACAGCACGGTAATATAAAATTTACAATGGAAACCGAAAAAGACGGAGGAATCAACTATCTAGACCTCACGATAAATATTGATAAAGAAGCCAAAAGATTTAACTATGACATATATAGAAAGTCAACGGCCACCGACACAATAATACACAATACCTCAAATCACCCTCAACATCATAAAAATGCAGCATTAAGGCACTTGGTACATAGACTTGAAAGAACACCTCTTACACAAGAGGCATATAAGAAAGAACTTGAGGTCATATATAATATCGCTGCAAACAACGGATATAAAAAAGCACTAGTAGATAAGCTCAGAAGGACAAATGGAGAACCAAAAAGAAATAATGAAAAGGAAAATAATAGCTGGACGACTATGACATATACTGGAAAAGCAACATATAAGTTGGCAAACTTCTTTAAAAAATACAACATTAACACAGCATTCAAAACATCGAACAATCTAGGGCGAAAACTAAGAACTAACATTAACTCAGAGGATCCGTTTAGCAGCCACGGCGTATACAAGCTTACCTGCGGATGCCAGCATGGTTACATAGGACAAACAGGACGGCAAATAACAATGAGGTTCAGAGAACATATTAGAGATTACAACAAAAAAATACGGAATCCAAACATTATACCCGAGTCTAACTTCGCGAATCACATGGTCGAGAATGAATGTTCCCCAGCAAACATCAATAAAACAGTTAGGGTTCTTCACATACAAGAAAAGGGCCGACGTCTCAACGTACTCGAAAACATGGAAATCTACAAACAGAAAACATTCGACGGTAGAATAATAAACGAACAGATAAACACAATTTCTGACACAATATTCGAGCCTTTAAAGCTTGTTTACAGGAAACGACTTAATAACACAGGTACAACAGACAAACACACAACAACAAATAAACACAAAACAATTAACACACCAAAACAAAAAACCGACAAAGAAGGTCAAACGACTAAAATCACAGATTTCTACCTACCCCAGTCAGCCACACAAATCGATTAGTAAACCACCCTCGGTTCTGAAAGAACCGAACATACACATAACTAAATATACACAAGCATCAATTTGGCAATACCTGCTCATATACCTACGAACTATAAATACAGGACAAATGACAACAACAGATCAGAACGAAAATCGACACTGATGATGGCACAACGCCGAAACCGGTTTGTCTCAAAACCAAATTTGACAAGGGATGACGGAAAATCGTTCCAATATACATCACCTAGTTTAATATTAGCTAGACTTTTATTAGTTCGGAACTGTAGAAAAGTTAAAATAGCGGGGGCCAATTTCCATAGCCTTAGACATTGTCATATTCAATTCGCCAGCTGAAAGCATGCAAAACAGATTGAGAGTAAACTAATGGTACTGAATGCATTAAAAGTTTACTTTAAAATGTATATGTAGATTTATATTTATGTTGTCATATAGGGGACTGCAGTACGATGCAGTCCGAGAGCTTCAAAGCCTAAAAACGTACACAATTACGTTGCCCCACAAAGTTCTTCTTACGTTTTTGCACGTTGAAATTTGATGATCTTTATATTTATAGAAAAAAGGCGCAATTGAAAAAAGGAAATTTTCGACCCCCTGTTCTACCGCAATATATTCACATTTCGATTACTCCTCTTACATCTTTTTCGTTAGTTTCACTGCACATCTGAAATCGCTTTTTCTGAAGAATTGCAGAGGAGAAATCAAGTGATTGCATGACTGATTTTAACAAAAATATTTGTTAAGCCGTGGTGATTTCAAAAACCTTATATAGAGCTAGCTGACTAGGAACATATTGACGAAAATTAGCAGGGCTGCGGGCATAGAAGTTCCTCAGTAGATAAAAAACGGTGGTAAAACTTGTATTACATTCACATTTCTCCATAAAATCGAGTTTATTACTCATTTTAGAGTTAAACAGTACTGGTGAAGTCCAAAATGGACATTTAACTCAAGTCTATAGCGCAAGGTGAATGCAATATTACAAAGGCGAGGAAAATGCGAAGAAGTGAGACCATGGTAAGACCAAGGGTGCAAGGCGATAACATTTTTACAAATTTTAAAATCTTTCGCCCTATCATTAGACCTTGCAACATATCCTTCCAGCTTCAAACTCAAAACGCAGAGTTACAATAAATATGACATATCAAGGGGATTAAAAAAATAATATTCAGCCCTATTCTGCATTTCGACTTGGATTGGAATTTTTTCGATATGGCAACTTTGGTATTTTGTGTTCCAATTTCTTTCGATCCAACTTCGAATCGTTCGATTTTGTTTATTCTGCATTCCGATCGTAGTTCCGTTTTTCTAAGTTACAAATTTGTTGGCGGAAAATATTTTCTTTTTATTTTTTTATTAATTTATAACAGAATTTTAACAAAAATGTAAGTAAAACTTGTTGAGAAACGTAAAAGGCTTGATGATGATTATTTTTATTTATGCATTTATGCTATAAAATCCTTTTCTGTTGTAATACCGAAAGCACTCTTCAGATGGCCTCATTATTTTTATATGCGTGCCATCAACGCACATGATGACTCCTGGGAAGCTAGACTTCGCATAAAATTCTAGCTTCGCTTGCCCTCCTCTTCACTTTGTTCAAATGTTATCCATTACATCCAGAAACGTAGACAGTCACTTTGACACTGTTGACTCTCCCATTCCTACATTATAATCCGCCACTATTCCATGCTGGTAACTGCCTTCTGCAAAAAATCTCAAAGCAGCTACTACAATATTAAGGGCAGGTTTCGATGCCGAAGTTCTTGAACAAATTTGCCCCGCAAAAGTGCCTAACACATACTTGAAAACATCCTTATTAAGTCGCAAGTTTTTTTGAATCTAAATAAGCAAATAAGTCATTAAACTTTACCACTTTTAAGTTTAATTTCTTACAATTCGTCACTCATCTCAAATGGATTACACAAATCTCGCAATATTTGCTTTCCATTCTCGCCTGGCCATTTTCGTATGCGTTTCTTTACAACTCCACAAATAATGCCGCGGCTATGGATTCCATTATAATAGACAGGTTATCCGGTATACAGTCTTTCAAAACGAAAATGCCAGAATGTAATAAAAACTGCCGGTATCCTGTCGATTTTCAGTTGCATAATTGGTCTAAATCACGGCTTCAACTAGAAAACTCAGAGGGGACGTAATTATTCAGGAACATCAATTTTTCGTTCATTCTCGTTACGTTCCCTCTTTTAGTAAGCATATGCCAATATTTACGGATTCTAGCAAAATCTCCCTCTGCTTATGGAATGACAAATCTAGCCTATTTTTAAATTAATCATCTGTTCTTAGCTCGCCCACTTCTTGGGATAGGCACACCCGATCTAAGTGTTGTCGCATTTGCAAACATTTCGGGCAGCTATTTTTTGCTGTATGACCCTTTACCCCAGTTATAAATGCCCGAGCTGGTGAATCGCAAGTAAATAGCCTAACACTGAATTCCTCTAACAATTTTCTAGATCCCACTTTCACCCCATTCTGAGCTAAAGTGCCTATCTCTTCGCAAAATTCTACTCATCCCATAATAACAAGCTATAATAAATGGTTCCGAATTGGGGAAATCTACAACGTGGCCCAAAATTGGTCATAATACCCCGTTAGAACTTTTAAAACCTTTGCGCCCATCTATCCCCAAATCTATTGAAATTCGTTCTAAACTTTCGAGAAAATCAAATTCTTTAAATTAAAAATTATATTCAAACCCAAAATACAAAAACTCGCGCTCTGAAAAAGACCTAATACTTACTAGTTCCCTGCTTGTATCCCAAACTGTTCTAGCGTCTACTGGCAATCCCTTAAGTCCTGTTCCATCCAAAGACCAGAAAGACTACTCTGGGATTTTTTATTTCTGAATGCCCAACCTTTCAACGCTAAACGTACTCTTCCCGTCATGTCCGTGGGGCCTACCTCTTCTACACTCTCGTCTAGTTCACCATCTTCAAATAAATACCACTCATAGTCACTATCGCTATCATATTCACTATTGCTGTCATGAGAGGAAGGAAGTTCCCCACCAGATCATTGGCGGATGAAATATGAGATGTTGAGATGTTGATGGTAAATCATCACTATCTAAAGAAATCACTCCCCCACTAGTTGATGGTACTTCATTTCTATTTAAAGAAATTGTCCGCTTGCTAGTTGATGGTAAATTATCGGTATCTTGCCCAGATGATTTTTGTCTGTTCGTTGGGTCCAGTTATATGCCAAAGCAAGCTGGCGGAGCAGAGGAAAGTGAAGCGAAAACGTAAACAATCCTTGTGGAAAGAATAAATAAACCTTTATAAAGTATTTAGGCCAGTGCAATGAAATTAGCATCCATAAAATACAGAAAAAGTCAACTATATTCGTGCAGGAATCCGTTTTAACAAAACTTGGTGGCCACGGCAGGGAATTGGCCAAAAGTACGACAAAAACACACTTACAATTATGAAAGCACTTCACTCAAAAAAATATAACACTGCGGCAATATATTATATTGCTTGTTTTTGTACAAAATGGCGTGGATAATGAAACATAAACGTTTTTCAGTATTTTTTACCAATTTTCTTTAATTTATTTTGTTCCAATGTTCACATTTCCGTACAAACAGCTGATTTCGAAAAACCATTTGCTCTTCCTCTTCTCGTTACAATTCCGTCGTAACGCAGAATACCCAACTTCGACTAAAGCGGAGCGTAGAACGGGAACGTAATCGAAATGCAGAATAGGGGGGAATAGACCATCACTGGCCTCAAAATTCAAAAAAATTCCTTTCGCCGTTATAAATTTGTTTGCACACGTAAGCACAACCATCCTAATCTTTATTTAATAACTAAATGTTCATCATACGCCCTGTAGGACCAAGGCCTAAATCAACTTCAAGTTGCAAGTTATCGGGGAATGCACGATCTTTTTTTGCAGAACAAATGCCCTTCATTCGTATATAGGTATTCCACTAAGCCTTTAAAGAATTTAAAATCTGGCTAACATTTTTTCGTGTACCTGGTGTAGTCTAATATAGATAATACGTGGTGAATACGTAATATATACGCATAGTAAATTTATGATGCTTTACAAAAACCTTTAAGCGTAAAAAATTTTTATTATAAAATACAATTTTAACTTATTAATTTATTAGCATTTACAAAGAGAATCAGAAAAATTAAAATGCTAAGCCCTTGCAATCATCGACATACAAGGACAGCAGCGGCGCCCGCATATTTTCGTGGGAATAATGTCATAACACAAACAAAAAAAAAATGCAGCAACATGACGATCGCCTTTTAAGCTGCAGTTACCTACGAACGTACGTACAAAAACATGTCAGCTGACACGACCTATCTTATGAATGTGCAATGTATACGAAAATTCACCGACGTGCAACGCACGTACGTACGTAGCCCGGAACGTAGAAATCAAACCAATTTTGATTTTTTATGTAAGAACGTGTCAGCTGATCGCTCTCTCACTAGACAGAGTTGCCTAGTAAACTTTTGTGCGCTAATTTTTGACCATTTGCAGTTTTATGCAAAAACACCTAATTAAGGTTTGAGAAATTGTGAAAATAATTCGAAATAATTATGTTAAAGTGCAGGTTATAAATATGTTATCCATTTATACTTATTTAATATTAGTACCAGCCTTTTACAACATCAAAAATTAAAATAGAAAAAGTGGATTTTTCCATAAGCATGCATCCAAACAGGTCAATGGCAAAATTTTTTTCGTTGCCACTACGGGCACAAATTTCGCTCAAATGTGTGTACGTACGGCATACGTATACGTACGTTACACACGTCGGTTGGTAACTGCCGCTTTATCCTGCGTCTGGTCGATTGAAAAATCCGTTGCAGCCGTTTACGGTAGGCTTTGAGTTTTCTGTCTGACAGATAGGCAGGCAAATTCGTAGGCCTATATGATATGTACATAGACATACATACTTATAAAGCACAAGTTCATATTCCCTTAGCACTTACACCATCCATACATGTGTGTGCATGCGTGTACTCAGTGCTTATGATGTGTATGCCCGGCACGGCTTGGCTTTGCACTGCAACACTGATTGTCTGCTGCGTAACATATTACATATTTATATACCACAAAACGGTTATGCATGAGCGCGTTAATATATATATGCACGTGTACACATACATATATATACATAGTTGTGTGTTAGTAGCGGGAATGTTTGCGAAGGCGAGCAATTTTGTCTGTTTGCGGTGGAAATCCACTTTATCACGTCGAATGGAAAAATTTAATATTTATCAATTAAAAAATCTTTAACGCTTTTGTTTTTGCTTTTCAACTTAATGCATTTTTTTCAATCACTATTTTAATTCTACTTTTTTGTTTGTTGCATACATGCATGTGTGTATGTAAATATATGTGTGTGGTTCTACTTTGTGTTGTAACGATGCTCGAAATGCCTATAATTGTTCAAACGTGTCCACTTACATTGTGTATGTATTCATATGTAGAGTATTTACATATAATACAAATTTATTTATGTATCATGCACGTACATACATATAACTAGTTGCCTTGACCAGTTACTCCTCTGCGTTAATATTTTTTGTTTTTAGCAAATTTTCTCATTCCATTACACAAAGCTGCTGTAGAATATCGTCGACGATTTCAGGCTCAATTTCATACAACACAGATTTTAAAGAGTTGTGTAATCAACCACTTTAAGATATACATTTTTTTTACCTAGAGATTTGAATTTAGTTTAACTTAATTTTATTGTATGTTTTTATTTTATTTTATTTTATTTTATTTAAATTTACGACGGCCGCCGTGGTGAGTTGGTAGCGCGCTCCGCATACCACACCTAAAATTATATGCTCGATTTCCGGACAAAGCACATCAAAATTTAAGAAACAAGTTTTTCAATTAGACAAAAGGTCTTTATAAAAGTCTTGATAGCTCTCAGCAGGGATTTGGCAAAAAATCAGAGTGTATTTCTGCCATTAAAACTTCTCAGTGAGAACTCATCTGCCTTGCTGATGCCATTCGGAGTCGGCATGTAAATCCCGTCCCGCCAATTTGTAGGAAAAATTAAAAAAAGGAACACGACGCAGATTTAAAGGGAAGCTCGGCCTTAAATCACTTCGGAGGCTATCTCGCCTTGCATTTTTTAAAATTTTATTACAATGTTTTTTAATTTTTGTTTTATTTGTTTTATTTTATTTTATGTTATTTTATTTTATATTATTTTATTTATTTCAATTAAATTTATTAAAAAATTGTATGCATTTTATTTCATATTACCCATACAAAATAATGTGCAAAAATATTACAACCAACAAAACCATAAAAAAAGTTTCAACTTAAACCTGAGTACCTAACCCTGTGCTTTGATTTTGTAAACAATTTTGGTATCAGTAAAAAAAAAAGCGTATTTGCTCATGTTTGCTCGCTTTTTTCCCCAACACAATGGCAGAGTGCATACATATATGCGTGCACTTGCGTGCATAAAAATTATCATATCACAGAGACATTAATTTATAGGTGCCATGTGTATCTTGAGCTGCCATGTGACTTCGCTCATATCAACTCTACCACGTACATTACGCTACAGTGTTGTTATTACACTTACGATTACATTCTCTATTGTTCCAAACACACTACATCTATGCTTAAACATTCTCTAGTACTCCATAGTGATTACCAATGCCACACACTAGGCCTGTATTTACATCCTACATATATCTCCCATATACAATACCACATACAAAATCTACGCTAACGTTTACACATTACATCTTACACTTATATTTAAGACTAGCAGGGTACCCGACGTTTTTCGGGATGCGTATTTATATTAAAGTGGCCCTTATTTTTTTTAAATATCGATATCTTGGGTCTTTAACTTAACAAATTTTAAAACATTTCTGCTAACCTAAATCACGAAACCATGTGCAGGCTCCGTTTATATAAAACAATATTTATTTCCCCACATTATCCCTCCTCCCCTTTTATTGCCGGCTCCATCCCACTTACTTTACTCTGTGCCTTTTTCTGGCGATCCCATTCTTCTTATCTCGCGCTCAACCTCTTTTCGGTATTTTCTTCACTCTTCCTAAAAGGTTTAAAATCTTAGCTAAAAGTATTTCATATTGTAGGTAAATTTATAGATTTTGGAGCAAATACATTTTGACCGATAACTCAGTTATCGATTAATTTATCTAAATATCACAAAATTCAAATGAAACCTGTGATCTTCCTCCGTTGTTTGATGCCCATATTGTACGCATATTTAGAGGTTTTAGGTAACCTCATTTCAACCGATTATCGTAATATGGGATCGTAAAATAATTTTTTTTTGGTACGCCACTGTATCTATTCATGAATTTGATTTTTAATTTATATGAAATTGAAAAAAAACTTTGCAAAGAAGGCGATATTTGTTTGGAAACAAAGTGCATTTTCCTTCGTTTTTCAAAAAAAAAAAAAATCCTTAAAAGTAGCTTAATTATAGCTTAAACAACTATATCTTTTTTGTTTCTCACGCGATTTTAATGAAATAAGTTCTAGATTCCCTTCTGGATTACAGGCTATCCATCTGTGAAAGTCTCATAAAAATCCATTCGTTAGTTTCCGAGATTATCGATATCATACCGACAAACAGACAAAGAGAAAAAAGTGGTGCCGATGGATTCTACGACATTCCAAACGTCAAGTACACTCATTTTTTTAGAAATCTTGGATGTACAGACACGATTGTCTAGAGATTTATTATAGTATAGATAGAAAGATTGATAGAAGATAGATACATAGATAGATAGATTGTAGGTAAATTTATAGATTTTGGAGCAAATACATTTTGACCGATAACTCAGTTATCGACTAATTTATCTAAATATCACAAAATTCAAATGAAACCTGTGATATTCCTCTATTGTTGGATGCCCATATTGTACGCATATTTAGAGGTTTTAGGTAACCTCATTTTAACCGATTATCGTAATATGGGATCGTAAAATAATTTTTTTTGGTACGCCACTGTATCTATTCATGAATTTGATTTTTAATTTATATGAAATTGAAAAAAAAACTTTGCAAAGACATTTTTTGATATTTGTTTGGAAACTAAGTGAATTTTCCTTCGTTTTTCAAAAAAAAAAAAATCATTAAAAGTAGTGTATATATATAAGTGGAACCTTCGCTAACACAGCACTTTTCCAATTAAAAGAGGGCACACATATATGCAAATATTCAATATATATTTTCAAACACACCGAAAGTATAACACTACGGAAATGAAATTAAATTGAAATATAAAATAAAAAAGGCTGAATTTAATATATTTAAATACAATTTGAGCTGCGCGACGGCGGGTGGGCGATGAATAGGGCAAACGATTGCGATTCGATCGATACGTTTAGTTGGACAGTTTTAAGCAAACGAATATTTTTGACGATGCGTAGCGAACGGGCTGGTAGTTAATGACAACTGAAAAACCGAGAGCGCGGTGGTGGTAGGCAAGCCACAGCTGAGCTGCACTGCCAGCGCTTGGCCGCACTGGCCGGGTGTTGCCAGACGGAGGGGGCGGACTTAGTCCGAAAACTCGATCATGTCTTCAACAAGTAGCTTAATTATAGCTTAAACAACTATATCTTTTTTGTTTCTCCCGCGATTTTTATGAACCAAGTTCTATATTCCCTTCTGGATTACAGGCTATCCATCTGTGAAAGTCTCATAAAAATCCATTCGTTAGTTTCTGAGATTATCGATATCATACCGACAAACAGATAAACAGACAAACAGAAAAAAGTGGTGCCGATGGATTCTACGACATTCCAAACGTCAAGTACACTCATTTTTTTTTTTTTTTAGAAATCTTTGATGTACAGACACGATTTTCTAGAGATTTATTATAGTATAGATTTCCCAATTCCGCGGGCAAAGATCCTTCCTTCAAAAATAAATGAAAAACTGATTAGCATGTACCTTAATTTCCCAAAAATTTAATAGCTTTTCCGTACAGCTGCTAAGTTTGTATCCAAACTATTTATGGTTTTGATAGAAACAAATCTTGTAAACATTAATGCATTAACATGTTCAAATATTATTTTGCATATGAGATAGTTGAAAAGCCATTGGATTTCTTTAATAAATTACTTCTACAAAAGAGTCACATTAATTTTTCGCAATTTGAATAATAATTGCTCTATACTGTCTGGCTCATCAAATACGTCAGACATTTAATACATTTAATCAAATGTTGTAACGAGTTCATTGTACGACAATTCTCGTCCTTCTCTGTTAACATGACTTTGCAGTCTTTTTTTCATGAGAGTATGCTTTTAAATCCATACGCAATATACAAATGCACGTAAAAGTGATGGTCAATAGTAGGTCACAGATGCTCTGAAGTGATTGACGTATAACACACACACACATGCACAAAAAAAAAGCTTATGAACTTCATACATCCACAGTCAAGCAAAACGCACATTTACACTTTAAAGGTTCATAGCAAGAATACCCAAAGGCAAAAAAGCGTACGTACATCAAACAGAGATAATATAAACGCTTCAACGCTTGAATCGCTTAATATTGCAATTGCCGTTACAACGCATTTGTGACACAGCCATTGGCAGCAGATTATCTGCCAGAGTATTATCAGCAACTCGCTCGACTGACTTGATTCATTCGATTTGATTGGTTTTCGCGCTTCTTAGCGGGTCGCTTATAAGCTTACGTATTAAGTTAAATGCAGATGCGAACAATAAAATAGCAATGGCAAATATAAATTCTTCATCAAAATTATTTTTAGGAAATTTTAAAAAATAACATCATTGAAGAAAAAATTTCGGGAAAATTTGAGAAAAGCTTAACATTTTTTTTTTTTTTTTTTTTTTTTTTTTTTTTTTTTTTTTGGAGTATACAACTTTGTAGCTTAATCAATTTTAATATCGCGAGTTAATATCGAGCTCAAGGCCTAACAATAATTATTTTATCATTATTATTGTTATAATATATTTTTTCTTAATTGAAAAAATTTTAAATTAGAATAGAAGAAAGAAAAAATTTAGACAACTGCCAAAGCTCGTTGTATAGATTCATTTCGGGAACTGCTAAATTCCTTCATCGGCAACGTTTAGGCGCCGCTGCTATAACCATTCAGCCATCACAGCGGTTTTTAACTCGCGATATTACAAATCAGTAGGCCGATATAACAACAAAAAATTGTTAATCAATTTTAGTTTCGATATTTGCATTAAATTTTGAAAATTTTTTTCGAAGGGTTTTTTCATATTTACTTCCATATAAAAAATATAATTATGCCCACTTCCTGTTGATGAAAATCGAAAACACCATTCAAAATAAAATTTCATATATCAATGCGAATTCTAAGTGGCTTATAATCGCAAACTCAAAAAATTGTGAAAATTCCAAAAAGTAAAAAGGATGGAAACTTTATATAATTTCTTTGTTTTTATACTCAGTTGAGCAGAGCTCACAGAGTATATTAAGTTTGATTGGATAACGGTTGGTTGTACATATATAAAGGAATCGAGATAGATATAGACTTCCATATATCAAAATAATCAGGATCAAAAAAAAATTTGATTGAGCCATGTCCGTCCGTCCGTCCGTCCGTTCGTTAACACGATAACTTGAGTAAATTTTGAGGTATCTTGATGAAATTTGGTATGTAGGTTCCTGAGCACCCATCTCAGATCGCTATTTAAAATTAACGATATCGGACTATAACCACGCCCACTTTTTCGATATCGAAAATTTCGAAAAACCGAAAAAGTGCGATAATTCATTACAAAAGACCGATAAAGCGACGAAACTTGGTAGATGAGTTGAACTTATGACGTAAAATAGAAAACTAGTAAAATTTTGGACAATGGACGTGGCACCGCCCACTTTTAAAAGAAGGTAATTTAAAACTTTTGCAAGCTGTAATTTGGCAGTCGTTGAAGATATCATGAAGAAATTTGGCAAGAACGTTACTCTCATTACTATATATACGCTTAATAAAAACTAGCAAAATCGGAGAAGGACCACGCCCACTTTTAAAAAAAATTTTTTTAAAGTAAAATTTTAACAAAAAATTTAATATCTTTACAGTATATATGTAAATTATGTCAAGATTCAACTCCAGTAATGACATGGTGCAACAAAATACAAAAATAAAAGAAAATTTCAAAATGGGCGTGGCTCCGCCCTTTTTCATTTAATTTGTCTAGGATACTTTTAACGCCATAAGACGAACAAAAATTAACCAATCTTTTTGAAATTTGGTATGGGCATAGATTTTATGACGTTAACTGTTTTCTGTGAAAATGGGCGGAATCGGTTGATGCCACGCCCAGTTTTTATACACAGTCGTCCGTCTGTCCTTCCGCATGGCCTTTAACACGAAAACTTGAGCAAAAATCGACATATCTTTAATGAACTTAGTTCACGTGCTTACTTGAAATCACTTTATCTTGGTATGAAAAATGAACGAAATCCGACTATGACCACGCCCACTTTTTCGATATCGAAAATTACGAAAAATGAAAAAAATGCCATAATTCTATACCAAATACGAAAAAAGGGATGAAATATGGTAAGGTAATTGGATTGTTTTATTGACGCGAAATATAACTTTAGAAAAAACTTTATAAAATGGTTGTGACACCTACCATATTAAGTAGAAGAAAATGAAAAAGTTCTGCAGGGCGAAATAAAAAACCCTTAAAATCTTGGCAGGTATTACATATATAAATAAATTAGCGGTATACAACAGATGATGTTCTGGGTCACCCTGTTCAACATTTTGGTCGATATCTGGAAAACGCCTTCACATATACAACTACCACCACTCCCTTTTAAAACTCTCATTAATACCTTTAATTTGATACCCATATCGTACAAACTCATTCTAGAGTCACCCCTGGTCCACCTTTATGGCGATATTTCGAAAAGGCGAACACCTATAGAGCGAAGGCCCACTCCCTTTTAAAAATACTCATTAACACCTTTCATTTGATACCCATATCGTACAAACGCATTCTAGAGTTATCCCTGGTCCAGAAAGGCCCACTCCCTCTTAAAATACTCATTAACTCCTTTCGTTTGATACCCATATTGCAAAAACGAATTCTAGAGTCACCCCTGGTCCACTTTTATGGCGATATCTCGAAAAGGGGTCCACCTATAGAACTAAGCCCCACGCCCTTTTAAAATAATCATTAACACCTTTCATTTGATACCCATATCGTACAAACAAAGTCTAGAGTCACCCCTGGTCCACCTTTATGGCGATATCTCGAAACGGCGTCCACCTATGGAACTAAGGATTACTCCCTTTTAAAATGCTCATTAACACCTTTCATTTGATACCCATATCGTACAAACGCATTCTAGAGTTACCCCTGTCCCATCTTTACGGCGATATCTCGAAAAGGCGTCCATCTATAGAACTTAGGCCCACTCCCTCTTAAAATACTCATTAACTCCTTTCGTTTGATACCCATATTGCACAAACAAATTCTAGCGTCACCCCTGGTCCACGTTTATGGCGATATCTCGAAACGGCGTCCACCTATGGAACTAAGGATTACTCCCTTTTAAAATGCTCATTAACACCTTTCATTTGATACCCATATCGTACAAACGCATTCTAGAGTTATCCCTGGTCCATCTTTACGGCGATATCTCGAAAAGGCGTCCATCTATAGAACTTAGGTCCACGCCCTTTTAAAATACTCATTAATACCTTTCATTTGATACCCTTATCGTACAAACGCATTCTAGAGTCAACCCTGAATCACCTTTATGGCTATATCCTTAAATGGCGTCCACCTATAGAACTATGGCCCACTCCCTCATGAAATACTCTTTAATGCCTTTCATTTGATACACATGTCATACAAACACATTCCAGGGTTTCCCTCGGTTCATTTTCCTACATGGTTATTTTCCCTTATGTTGTCACCATAGCTCTCAACTGAGTATGTAATGTTCGGTTACACCCGAACTTAACCTTCCTTACTTGTTTTTTTTTATTTTATCAAAACCCTATTTTACGTAGGTTTGCATAGTTTTAGTTAAAAAATTCATAGATCTTTTCCTTAAATTTTAGAAAATAAAAAGATTTGGATTTCATTGACGAAATTTGACAAAAGTTTCCACTGCTATTTTATTGAACGCTGCTGTATGTGTATATGCATAAACAAGCTCAAACCCATATCTGCTTATTGAAAAAATCTCAAGTTGCGAAGTGACTCACTTTTAGTGCATTTGGAACCAGTAATTCGTTGGTTCCGTACCAGGCCAAAATAAACTGTAGGAAGGATCAATTCAAAATTACACATGCAATTAAAAGCGCCTTGAGATGATAGCTGCACTTCAGATTTTTAAACCAGTGAGGATGAACTCAAAATGGAACTAGTTCCTATTTGGCAGTAAAGCTCTAATTCTTAAGAACAAATATCGGTCGCTAAGCACTTATTTTCCTACAGGGTTCATTTCAATTTACGAAAGTTCAGTTCAAAACTTATCGGAGCAGGCAAGTGCGTCATTTGTGAGCATATTTTTTTTTTTTTGCGTCTGTATGAACACAAGTCTGTACTACTGCTTAACGTTTCGTTCTAGGGTTAGAACTTTATAATGTTGGTAGTAGTTTTATAGGCTTTTGCAATATGCAATAAATGTCTGAAACACAAAAAAGATTCCCCGTGGGTTTATCGGTGTGTAGGTAGTCTTTTCGATGTGGGCAATCCTTTGGTGTATATGAATCCAGTAAACGTCGGTATCCACATCTTCTGATTGCGCAAAAACGATTTTGTCGATATAACGATTTAATATAAAATATATATATATTTAGCACAGAAGAAAATCAACATTTGACTAATAATTTGCTTTAAACTTTGGCTTTATTATTACAAATAAATGAGTTCTAATACAAATAATTTACTGAGATATATATACCTTTTAAAATTCTACTACGGAATTATGATTTTTACTACAATTTTGTTCAACGGTAGTAGTAAAACTGCCACTAGCTATATCGCTTAGACAGATCGGCAGTTGCGGTTTTGAGTTGAATGAAACATTTAAGTAATAGCCACCACACACACACATACTCATAATTATAACAAAACTGCCTTGCTAATGCGCCTTGATTTGTGGTTTTGCTCTTATCAGTACATTCATTGGAACGCCTATCGGTACAAATAAACCCAGTCACTATATTCAAATGCAAATGATTTCAAATCGATTTTCTTCCCACTGTTCAATGTGGGGCAGAATACTCCGTTTTTAAGGAGTAGCAAATCAACTCTAACCAAGTTGAGTGCATTGAAAATCTTAGGCATTCGAAATTTAATCCTGCCAATCCGGCCAAAGGGTCTTACGAATTTTAATTTTGTTTCGGCCTATAAAGACCCCACATAAAATGAATATGTCGGTAGTGTTATCGAAGTGGACTAGTGAAAAATTTCACAAATATTTGTTGAGTACATGTTGATAAACAATCTTGATTTATAGATTTGTATATACTTTTTAATTAATTATTTTGATTTCATAAAATTATTTTTGGAATAAAGAAATCAGCAAGAATTATGCTTACATGACTATACGAAATTATAAATACAATAAAAGGAGCGCGATATCAGATAACTTGAAATAAAGAAACGTCGACAAAACCATAAAACGTAACTGTATCTCAAAATTTATTAACATTTTAGTACGTGGAGATGTGAAACAAAATAAGTGACCTTTTGAACACTTGACAAAAAATAGTTGACTTTATGACTATTTCGGAAAAGCAGGATAGTCATAATTTCAATATCGAGATTTGGCGTTATGGCCATTTCGTATGTTCGTAACTTCAATTGTTGTAGTGGTCATTTAAAATGGTCATATGGTCTATAGCCGTTGACTTAATGTCTCGCCCCAATGGATAATGGTATACACATAATAACTTTATAGCGGAACTCACGTAATTAAGTGCAGCGGGTAATGTCTTTATTGAATTTACAAGCGGGTACATTTAAAATAAATTTCTTATCATAGCCACTTGAGGAGTTAATTGATTAATACATTTTAGATTTGCAGGCGTTGATAAGTGTATCAGTAGTTTATATTTAGGTTTTATTTCATTTAGTACATGTTCTTCTATACATTTTTTTCACAATTTGCGCTTATGATTGTTTTTTTTTCCTAATAAAAGTCGTGTGCCGCTCGTGCGCGTAACTGTACCTTCACTTCACTTATCTCTTAAATGTGACATGCCAATAAAGTAGAACTATTACTCACTATAACTTTACTACAATGTATAAGGCAATTGGAACACATATTGCACACCCAGAAAGAGAAGATTATCAGCGGGTTAGGGGGCTTAGAATATAGCTGCGGTAGGTATGCCTGGCGTAAGAGGCGACTAAAATACTCAAATGATTCAAGAAATTGCCAGAGCAACCCATGGTCCTTTGGTGAACCCAAGCTTCTCATCGAACTATGGGATGGGGTGGGTTGGCCTATAAGGTTTAGTGTTGTCATATAATCCTTCCCGAGATAGTCGGGCTAGTACTTTAATGGTGATTGTTACCGAAACGTACCGGATCTGGCAAAGGACCATCAACATCGATAACGCACCCCACAACCTTCGGAGAGTGTTTTACTTTTGGATTTGGGCATGAACTGAAAAAGATTTCTAAGTTTTTTATTGATTTTTCATAGTTGTGAAAGCATAAAAAAACGCATAATTAAACAATAAGAAAAAATATAATAAAACAGATTTATTTTTTACAAAGTTTTATCACATAGAATAACGTAGAAAAGCTAAGAATAATTTCAACTTTTCCTTTTTAGAAGAAAATCAATTCATCTGAATTGAACTTTTGAAATTCAAGGAAGACTAACAAAATTATAATTGGCAACAATCTCAAATAGGAAAATTCAGATTAAATGTATACATAGCAAATAATTCCCTAGGAGTCGTCTGGTGATATATAGTGAGCTTTATTAGCTATAAAATAAATTTACTTGCATTTGTCGAAAGTACTAGTCTACACCTGGTTTTAAAAGGTTAATGTTAGTTCCCACATACTCAAAGTTATTCGCTGTCGCCAATTTATATTGATGGTTGCCAAAGCGCAAATATCCCTTTTCCTTCTCTAATGAAAGAAGGTGCTTCGTCTTATTGGAGACCAATGATAAACAGCCAACTTTGATATTTATTAAAACACATAATACCAGCATCATAAGAAATCGACTCTCAAAGAAGGTATGATTCATGGGGTTTACCAAGATTCACTCAACATACGTATGGATATTATACACACATACGCACGTTGTCCACATTGTATATTACGAAATTTTTCATATCTAAACATTTTAAATTGATTTGCCACTTTATTGCATTTAAACATAATTATTTGATAACTGAAGTCACGTGCCTTCACAAAAAAAAAAAAAAGAAAAAAATGTGCTCCACCAAATTTTTTTATCAAATAGATTAATAATTTGTCATCTTGGGTGTATGGCTTATACATCCCCGAAAATAGACCTAAAAACAATATATTATCAGCTTAAAAAACCCATGCAACTCTTTTCGGTCATACAACCATATAAGGTTATGATTACCTGAGTAAAAATTTGTATTTATACATGGTGTTTCTCTACGAACATACACCACTTTAAGGTTATATAAATTTTTGTATTAAATATATCGCACACCAAGATAAAAACAACGATCATCTCTAAAAATCATAATGTTCAGTAAGGGCAGCAAACTTATTGACTTTCCCTTATGTAGCAAGGTAATTTTTGATTCATTTCAAGCACTCTTACTTAGCTCACTATTGATCTAAGTGTGCGATGTCCACAGCTCTTGATATTTTTCTAAAATGTTGATAAGTCTTCCTAAAGATTTCGGGATCGTTAAGTTAAGTTTAGTGGTAGCCACCCCGGCAGGGGAAGCACACTTGGACAAAATAAATGTCTGTTTTGATACCATATAAGATAATAGTGACTTAAGCTGAACTTATTTAGAGAACCCTTGCATGGCAACTATGTAGTTCCGATAGGTCCTTCGGAGATCCTGGTGAGCCGATACTGAAATAATTTCGTCTTATTTTGTCAAAAACTAGATAGTCAAGCATGAAGTGTCTCGATGATTACACCACCCCATTGGACCCGTCAAAACCACCCTCGCCATTTATAGCAGACCGCTTGCTTCACGAGACCACTACGAAACTAGCTTGGGAGTGTTGCTGATGTCACACGGTGCTTCTTCTCCTCAGCCACACTTTATCTGTTCGAACTTATCTCGCTCTTAAAAATCGTCAAAGCTAAGTTAGAACCCAAACAAGTGTATTCTAGCTACTAAATATTAAGGAGTGTCGCATTTTATTTCATTCTTTAAATTTGAGTCTCACTTTCCAATACGTAAAATTGCATCATGCGAACTCTTAAGTATAATTCACAATAAAGATATACTAAATATGTATGTAGAATGTTTTACAATTTTCTGACTCAACTCATTGCATAGCGAACTGAGCATAAGAATATATGTATGTACTTAAGTGTGCCTCAACGCAAAGACGTAAAAACCGAGGCGCTTCGCTTGTCAGCGTTTTAAATTATACAAAAAAAATTAAAAAAAAATCACGAACCAAGCGGCGCATATTACCTACATATATGTCGGAGGGTGTGTATTACTCGGAGCGCGCAGATAAGGCGATCTAGTGGCGGCAAAAGCCGGCAAGCGTTTTAATTGCTCAATATGTGCGCTTTTTGTGACGCGTTATCATGTGAAATAAAAAACCAATTTTTGCATTTGAAGACAAAACGAAATTCCCAATTTCATTCAGTCGCATTTCAGCAATAAAGCGAGCAACAAGCAAACCGGAAATCGATCGGTTTAAAATTACAGTGAAAATCAAAAAGATACTAAAGACAAGAACAGGCTTTGCAATTAGGACGGCAAAAGTATTAGCATTATTGCAATGATTCATAATTATTTGGAGGAATTGCTAAAAGAAAACATAAAATCTAGTGCAGCGACTTACAGCTTATGTTGACAGTGAAAAAAATGAATAGACAAATCTAAAAAAAAAATTGTTAAATGTCTTGAATTTCAAAAAATTATAAATATCAGCAGCAAAGCAGAAAAAATTTAAGTTCTATGAAAGGCAAAAATTTATAAAAGTACAAATAAAAATATGCGACTTCATATAAAAAATCTTAGCGACCAATGGTCATCAAAACCAAAGCAAATGTGGCAACAACAAAGTTCATCGCGGTTGCAAATGATAAGCGCCATATATCACGTGCTCCTTTTGACGTTACTGACGCAAATAGCACGTGCTGCTGCGGCGCGCTCTCTTGCCATTGATAAGCGCAGTGCTTCGGCGCCTGCTACCGATGAACATCCGCTTTCACTGCATGTCAATAAAACGTGCTTCATTTACTCATGCAATGATACGCTTAACCAACATTACATACATGAAATAGAGCGTAATATCGATCGGAATGTAAGTGCATGTGATGACTTCCACAGATATGCTTGCGGCAATTGGCAGCCACCAAATGCTCACAGTAGCTCTGCGAGCATGTTACAAGTAGCTGAAGAACAATTGACATCACGTTATTTGGAATTATTTGAGCGCGCTTTGAGTAGCAGGCGATACGACGATCCCTCAACTACGACTGCTGCGGTAAATAGAGCAATACATAGACAGCGAATACGGCGCGCGCGTACACACAACCGACGCGCTGTTACGAAAACACATAAAAATATAGTTAGAAATAGAGAAAAATTACGAGATATAGAAAACATGCGCAAAATGCAAACCGAAGATTACAATCTTGTATTTTCAAAGCTTTTAGAGTATTATCACGTTTGTATGCAATCTGAACAGCTAACGCTACACGGCTATTATGATCAGCTGCATAGTGAGGGATTGTTGCATCTGCGACGCCGCCACTGGCAGGATATGTTAGCGAACTTCGCACGCTTCGGTTATGGCGAACATTTTGTATACTTCAGAGTGCGTCAACAAAATGCGACACAACACGACATTTATGTGCTGCCACATGACACTCTCAAACGAGTTAATTTGACCGAGAAAATTTATGACATATTGCGCACACATACGCATCTAAGCCGCGCAGATTTAGCAGAAGAGTTTGGTGTGCTAGAAAATGACGTGGAAACAATAGTCAACGCAACGTGTACGTCACACGAATATAAACTAAGAAATGCTACAGCATCACCAACAAATATTACAGATGAGCTTGCGACCCCTATTAACATTGAAGAGGATTGTGATCTTAGTGAAATTTTAACTGTTGCTGAGCTAACGGCACGCTGCAGCGAAATTGATTGGCAACGCTTTATTGGTGTACCTTTAGGGCGTCATTTGCATGCTCATGATCGCATACGCGTTGAATCGCTGGAAACTGTTTGCAAGTTGGCACGCTATATCAATCAAGCGCAACATGCTGAAATAAATTTTCTTTATACGCTTGCACGTTTTCTCAGCCACCTACAACAGCAAAACTACAATCCAGTGCGTTTAGGTAGCAATAATGCTACTTGCATACGTCACATGCGCAAAATGTTCTCTGGCGCAATGACATACGTCTATGATCAAGCGTATTATGCGCCTGTACGCACCGAAAGCGATCGCATTATACACTCAATATTTGCGCAGCTCAAAACAGAGTTCGCACACACTCTCTCACTCAATCGCATGCACTTTGACGCTGATATTGTTGCATACCTACAACAAAAATTACAATCGCTACGCATAAACATAGGCAATTTGCCGCCTAAGGTCAATTCATCATTTTATGTGGATCTCATATGGCAGTTAAATGTGAGCAAAGATAATTTCTATAGCAATCACTTACATGCTTTGGCTCATGCCTTTGGCCATTTGCGTCGACTTGCTTCCAGTGCGTCGAAGAATCGCAGTCGCAGTGCGTGGTACACTTTCAATTATCATTATCCCACCTTTGTTGACCGCTTAGACTGGACGCCATACTATTTTTGTCTTAGCAACATAATAATTGTGCCACACGTATATTTACAGACGCCTTTCTATGACCGTGAGTTTTGGCCAGCTCTACTTTATGGCGATCTCGCTAATACGCTGGGTCACGAGCTCATACATAGTTTTGATACCAATTTTCTTGAATATGACTCTAATGGTAACATGAATGAGCTGATGTTGCAGCGCATCTCATCGAACCAAAATTTTGCGCGCAATATTAAATGTTTGAATAAAAATACCAAATTTGTGGCTGAGCGCATCGCTGATGTGAGTGGCACGCGTTTGGCACTGAACACATTCTTGCGTGATTCATCATTCCGGCAGCGTAATGGTCGTTTATTTTTTTTACAATTTGCGCAATTCTTTTGTAGTAGAGCAGAAGATGCGACACATCAGCTTCTAGATCCATGGCACGACTCGGATATATTACGTTTGAATTACACCTTGGCTCAAATGCCAGAATTCACGGAAGCATTCAGCTGCTCAGCGAATAGTCCAATGGCTGCAGTTGAGCGTTGTGAGATGTGGTAGAATTTAGTATTTGAAATCATGTATAAAATATTTGAGAGCATGTGTTTTCCTAAAATTTAAATTATAGTATTTAATCTTAGCCGGGTTGATATTTATATTATTGTTACCAATATTTGTACTTATTCAAAATCTAGTCCGTACATTTTTAGATGAGATACAAAAATTAATTAAAAATACAAGCTTTACTTCATTTTAGTTTTCATAAAAATGCATACATTTTTATTTTAAGTAATAAATTATATATATTAAATAAATATACAAAATACTTATAAAATGAATACACAATTAAAAAAAGTTTCCATTTTACCATTAGCGTAAGTATCTAAGGCAGTGATGGGCAAACTGAAATGAAAACTACATTTACTCATTTCATTCAGCCTGCGCATTTATATTACTCAACAACAATTAAACATAACGCAAGATCTACGCATTTACATGCACATTTATTTCAGTGTGAAATGAAAGTACGATAAACGTGCTATAATCGCATCTTTTTACAGTTTTGCGACCTCTAAATAGGACAAACATTTAAGCACAGCAAATTATGCGAGTTGAATGCGTTAATAATGCATTAAATGCCGCAACAGCATTTCTTCATTCCATTTAATTCCAATAAAAGGTGTAGATTTTTCTCAAAAGAGAAATATACTATTGCTTTGATTGCAAAATTTTACTACACATTTACTAACTACTTATAAATTTAGACACACACATACATACTAAATGTATATCTTTCTACATCGGCTGTAGATACTATACATAGATATAATGAGCTACGACACATTGCGGCACGCAAAGAAAACCAAAGACTTTGATATTTATCTTTCAACAAGATTGTAGCTTTTATTGCTGATGCACGTATTTCGATAGATAATTACCTTGGAAATTAAGCTTACACTGCACACAGCAGACTGCATTACTATTTTTAGGTTTTTTATGTACTCGTAAGTTACTCTTAGAAGTTGACTTTTCCGAACTTTTTTTTTCCAGGTTATAGTTCAATGATGATACAGCCTGCCTGATACTTTTGTATACATAAATACTCATGTATAAACGTGCTTTGAATTTTATTTTGGATATGTGTATGAAAATAATATGGAACGTAGGATATGTGTTTGAAAATAATATGTATATCTAAATATATAAAAATCGCGTGTCACTATGTCTGGCGCCAATGGACTCCTAAATTACTGAACCCATTTTGAATTTGTTTTGCACCCCGTGTGTAGTTTGATCTAACTTGAAATATAGAATGGGTTACATCTCAGTTTATAGTCGCAATATTATTTTATTGCAAATTTTTTTATTTGTTTATACGCAATAATAAAATGTTACGTATACGCACCGGCACTCACATTTTCAGGGGTGCGGATATACTTCCGTGTAATTGGTTGGTGTTTAATTAAACAACGTGCTTATCAATAAAAAATATTATAGCGAATGATATCAAGTATAGCACATCACCAGGCCCGCCGAGATGGTGGGGGGTTTGTGAGGGGGCCCGCGATTTCGAGGTACTATGACATTTTTTTTAATTCAGGAGAGTCTTTAGTTGTTCCATGTGCAATTTTTAAGCCGAATTTCAAAAGCAATGAAAATCTGCATTTCGTTTTAATATTATAGTGAAGTGTGAAAAATAAAAAACTGTATATATAAAAAGAAAGGCTAAAATGTGTGTTAGTTGGTCACCGGTGTTTGTAGAGAACCGTCGGTCGATTTTGTTCAAACTTTCACACAAGTTGCGTAAACTTCACGCGGTGGTTACTACATAGGCTTGGTTGCGATCTACGTACAGGGTCTTGAGATATAGGCCGAAACGCGGACCCGAGTACCCCTAGAATGTGCTTAGAGAATATGGATAACAAATGAAAGCTGTTGATGACTGCTTTAGCAGAGGGTCATTTTCATACCCCTGTTTGACTAGGGGCTCGAGATATAGGCCAAAACGTGGATGCCTATACAGTGTTTATACAATATGGATATCAAAAGAAAGCTGTTGATGAGTACTTTAATACAGAGTAATATATTATCCAGAGACGGACTGGGACTGGGACTGAGAATCGGAGTGGGACTGGGACTGGGACTGGAATCAAAATACATACTACCCTCTGGGACAGGCAATAAGGGATGCAGAAGAATGAGAAGGAATTGAGAGAAGATAAAAGAGAGAAGGAGATTGAGAAAGAGATAGAATGGGACGAAGATGGAGGTAGATGAAGCGAAAAAGACGGAGGAGTGAATAAAAGGATTAGGAAAAAGTGAAGAGGCGGAAGGGCAGAGTCAGACGGAAAAAGCTTATTAAAATGTATGCAGATAGGCCAGATTTAGGGCAGGACAACTTCTGACGGGTCTTCTAGTAAATTTATAAAATATTATTTATGTACAAAGGTATTCGATCAGTCTGACAGTGCGTATGAGTAAGATTTTGATACATTTTATATTATTGTGAGTCGTTCGCCCACACGATACAAAACGAGTTCGAAAGATTGTCAGAAAATTTGAATCTTGTGTTAAGAGGGCTCAGAACAGCATTTGCTTTGTAGTGCTTGAAATACAGGCGAAATGTTTGACATCAGGTTTTAAAAATTTATTTGGTCTTAGGAAGAACTACTTATCATGCTTTTTGTGGCTCTGTAGTAAATCACACGTAGGCGTAATTTCAGAGTTTGCTGGAACAGGATCCATATTTTAAGGAGTTACAACAGGTTTTAAATGCAAAACTATATAATAACGACTTTGTAACTCAAACCGCCATTCCAAAGAAATATATAGTTTATCAAGAAAAAAATACTACGGAAGTGTTTACAACGTCCAGGGAAACTAACAGTAAGCAACTTTTGTTTTCGACTCAAACTAATATTGATAGCAAAATATCGACTCCTAACAGCGGTTTTAGTGTATTCAGCAAAATTGAATTTTTAAAAGAGAAGGCTTTTAAGGTGCCGTAACAAAGCTTCTAGTAGCATAATTCGTAGCATCAAAAGACGTGAGTAGCAAACACTCGGGTAGTTCGATGTGTCAACATTCAGATGTAGGTTTAGCTAACTTATGTTTTTTAATATACAAGAACTTGCCCAGGGATTGAAGTTAAATCAAGAAACTTCACCAAGAACAAATAATTTTGGGCTATTTGAGAAAAGCTTTATCGGCTTCTTATCGGTAACAACCGACGAGCTGTTGTTTTACTATCGGCTTATTAACTTAAGTGATATCCGTGTAGAGCTATCGGTTTGTTATAGGCATGACATCGGCTTCTTTTGATTCTTTATCGGCTTATCATGGATTGGTTACAGTTGTATCGTCGACAGTATACTGAAGTTTTATCGGTATCTATTTCATAAAAAAGCCATGAGTTGTCTATAACATGCCGATAACTGGTAACTGGTGAGTAACCGATAGCAAATGTGCAATTTTTTGTTGACAAATCGAACACATTTGAGAATAAATCGCCAACTATTCGATATAAAGTCGATAGCATGGTAATAGATAACCGATAACTTTTCAAAAATAAATCGACAGCTATCGGTTACAAGTAGAGTCTTTTTAATAGTTTATCGATAACAAATTGGTCGCAGATTGATAATAAGTAAATTATTTTACCAGAGCCAACCGATACCTTCGTAACACATCAATCACATATTAATAAGAAACTGTTAACAGCTTAATAATAATTCGATAACTTTTGGATAGCAAACCAACAAATTTGCGATAAACTAAAACAAATTTTGGATAATAAATTAATAAATATCTGACGAAAAAAAAAATAACTCGCCTATAAATAGTGCATAACTTATAGATTAGAACATTTTGATTACATATCGACAATTGGTATAGACCTCATCGATAACACAACGATAACAAACTGTTTACTTGATCATATCGCTTCTCCAATAAACTTTATCGATAACACACCGTTAATACCTCGATAAGAAATTGATAACACGCTGTCCGGTTTCAGTTCCGGCTTCGGTTTGGCTTGGGCTGGGACTTCTAGTCTTTCCTGTAATCTCCAAATTTTTTTTCCTTTCCTTTACTTTACTTTCGCGCTTTGTGTTCATTTTTTTAACTTTCATATACATATGGCCATATATTACTTATAATAACGTACATATATCGAGTTAAGAAAAAGGAGATATATTAGTTTAGCAATACAACTCTTTTAATGGCTCAGTCGATTGTCGGATGCCCTTTCACTGTGAAGTTTGAAAATGATGTTATAATGATGATGTAAGAAAATTTTTCGACTTTAAAAACCATTTATTTGGCCCTTAACTGGATACTGTAACCGATTCCAATACGTAGACGCCAGTTTTTCTTCTTCTACACAATCCCTGAAGCCATCAAACTGCCCATGCAGGACACCAACAAAAAGCTCAGCTTATTTGTATTTGATGCTGTCTGCCTTTATTTGTATTTAAATTGCAGTTAAACGAAACTTAATATGCAAATAATGCGCAAACATACAAGCGGAAAAAAATTGGAACAACAACAAAAACTAAAAGGTTTCATAACTGAAAAATAACAAAGAAAATCTAACGTACTACGAAATTTTTGTTTCAACCACAATCTGTCACTGCTCACCCACAAGTAACCAACTTCCAACTTACTATTAACACTCGCTTTTTTCAGTCAAATAAAAACATGTACATATGAAAATTTAATGAACACATCCACGTAGCATTTATTTCATGTAAATAAAAATGTGAGCATAAGCGAAAAGAAACAAGCAAATAAATGTAAATTGAGAAGCATCGAATGATCAAGAAAAAATCAACAATAAAACCGGAAAGGGAAGTGTGATTGGAATGTTACACCGGCGCCACACAACCGCAACCACAAGCGGTCAGCATATATGTACCAACACACATACACACACATTCATTCATATGCCTTTTGTATGTTAAACGATAAGACAGATACCACCCAAATATAAAAATTTAATGAAAAATTGACATTTAAATGGCGGAAACGTGTGTGTCACAAGCAACACATGCGAACACAGATGCACGTATATATAATACAAATGCAACTTTTTACAATTACAACAATAATAACAATTATAACATCGAAACGGCGGTACGTTACCGCCGGTAACAGAATTGACATTAAACGTATTAATTGCAGTTTCCGCCATGCAGCCAAACATCACTGACACTACGTCACATACGTAACTTCGCTTACACAATATATTTTACCGCTGATAGCATCAGCATTCATGCAATAATTCAATGTTGTTTTAATTTTTAGTGCGCATTTATGTAATTTACTGAATTATAGCTCTTTTGTGTTTATGAGTTCTGTGCGGAACAAGTTTAACACGTTGAGTTTCAGCTTTAGTATGGTTTGGAAGTTGTAAGGCAATCATTGAAATGAGAATTTAATAATATGGTTCTGATATGCTAGCACTTATTCCAGAAGACGATACTGCTACTACAAGATATCGACGAAATATTTAATATGTAATTTTTTTGAACGTTGCATGATTTTAGGAGCGTCAAAAAGACTGTGACTCAAGCATCAATCTGACATGGCAGTGTCCAAAAAAATTTTTTAGTTATTGATGATACAGTTCAACGAGAATGCCTGAGATTTTATATAAAGAAGGTTTTTTATCGCCTACTAATATTCTATATCTTTCTATAGCTTTCTGCAACTTGCTTTACTTTCTAGTGGCCTTTTATAGAAACTACACAGTCAATCACAAAAGTGGGTTTGCATTTTAGTAAGCTTCTCTTCAGCTAGCAAAAGGGATAATTATCCAACCTAAACTTGCCGTAAATAGCAACGAAAAAACTCTGAGCCTTGACCGTATAGCTTATTTATATCAGAACATACAGAGAATTTTCAAAATTACAAGATCCATATGATTATTTTCCTCTTTATGTCATGTTGCCCTCTAGCTCTGAACAACAATTCAAACTTCAAGTTCCTTGATTAACGAGGAGTTCTTTAGCAATCGAATGCCAGCCTTCGAAGCTTCCAAAAGACCTTCTTCCTCCAAGAGCTAAAGTGAAACAACTCGTCCCGTGGTTTTTTTTTTTTTTTTTTACTGCACAACCTTTTAAATCTAAATGCGGTACCTTCCTGCTGAATGATTCTATGTGGTGATGACCATTCTTGCTGAAAAAAAAAATTACTTCCGGTTCGGTATTTTACTTCAATCAAAAATTAAACCTGCTTTTTATTTATAATCACCATGCAGGGAATTATTATTTCTTTTTTAATATTTAATGGTTTTCTTATATCTGCGCTTTTACATTACACAGATTTCATAATTACAAGTAAATGCTCTCGTCAACAGACATGAATATCTCATTAGCGGTAGGGCAAATAATAACGTTAAATATAATTCACCTTTTAGTAGAGTTTTAATTATTTTTTACATATTTACTCTTAATTAAAAGGTTTCTCTGTGGCGTAATTTTAACTTAAGCTCATATGACAAAGAAAAATAAATCATACAAAGTTAAGGTTTGCAGCAAGTTTTAATTATTTTACTTTACGTCATACAGCAATAAGACAGTAGAGCAAATAAACAAAAAAAAACTATTGCTAGCTTCGTTAAGATTAGCCCATTGAATAAGAAACAAGCACAGGCAGAGAATTTGTGAACCTAGTGTTTTCCGTCCTTTAGCTATTTAACAGAAATAACGAGTCTCCAAAAATCATTGTCAAAATCTGAGAACCCATTTTTTTCTCTCGTGAATCTTACCGTTCATTTTTATGCGGCTTATTTTCCAATATATGGTGTATGCTGAATCTGTAGTGTATCCGAATATGTAAGACCATCAACTTTCATATATTCGATGATTAATAATCGATGGCCTATTTACACGTCACCGTTAAATTATCAAGCAAGTTTACTAATTTATGGCCGCTTTATAAATGCCCTCTTTCATTCTAAACTATTCCACCCAAATCAATAGCAAATCGTCAAATTATCGTTTCCTTGTGTTCTTTATCTGCTTCGCATGATTATTGCATCAAACTATTTCTTCTACGAATGTATCAATGCATCTTAATATATTAATAAATTTAAAATTTTCGTAACGGTCTAATGAGACCTCTGCATGATTATAGATTAAGTGAGCGTTACCTTAACCTTTAACCGAAGTCTTAATCTTGTACTTATATTTGATGACAAATATTTTTTTTTGTTTATTATTGACCTGGTTGATTGTTTTGTTCGCTCCGGTTATTTATGTTGCTTTTTTCTCTGGCCGCTTGTATGCAACGCGTATCCAATATATTTGCCTAGCCTAAAACAAACACCACCGGCCACCGTGGTGTGATTGTAGCGTGCTCCGCCTACCACACCGTATGCCCTGGGTTCGCACCCGGGGGCAAAGCAACATCAAAATTTTAGAAATAAGGTTTTTAAATTAGAAGAAAATTTTTCTAAGTGTGGTCGCCCCTTGGCAGTGTTTGGCAAGCGCTCCGGGTGTATTTCTGCCATGAAAAGCTCTCAGTGAAAACTCATCTGCCTTGCAGATGCCGTTCGGAGTCGGCATAAAACATGTAGGTCCCGTCCGGCCAATTTGTAGGGAAAAATCAAGAGGAGCACAACGCAAATTGGAAGAGAAGCTCGGCCTTAGATCTCTTCGGAGGTTATCGCGCCTTACATTTATTTTTATTTATATTTGATAACCCACTCAAAACTTCAAATTGTGGATACTTCTACCTTGTCTACTTATGACAAGTGAAATTCATGGAATCAGTAAATTTTTTCATGAGTGTGTACCTACGAAGCAAATTTGAAGAATTTAAATATCTCAATATTCAAAGTAGTGTGCTAGGCCAAAACTGTGTCCAAGGCAATTTCTCATAGCTAAGGCAATAAACAAAATATTAAAAGATATTCATTCCTGCAACCAAACAACACCTAAGCCTTATTATTTCTAAAAACTTCCACCTTTTTTTCTTAATATGAGATAATTAAGTTTTGACGAGAGATAATCCGACGGTTGCCTTCGCTGGCACGCTCATCTTACCATCCTTGATTAAGCATATTTAACAGCCTTAAGTAGAAGGTTATTTGCATTAAATATGCCAGTATATAAGTAAGTGTGTATGTGTTTGTGTATAAGCGCAAAACTTTTATAGAGTAACAGCGTGGACAGGCAAAAGTCTTCTTTGTTTGAAACTTCATTCTTGTTGTTGTTCTTTGCTATGAAAAGTTTGTTGAGCCCAGCAACTGGCACAGCAGTTTATCACTTGATAATTGAATTACGAGAGTTACAAAGAAAGCAGCTATTCTGGGGTTAATGATAGTTTAATAAGCTTCACAAACATTTCCCCCTCAAAGTGTTGTTTTAAATACATTTATGTTAAAGGATAGCGTAAAAACCAATATAACTTACCAGAGTAAGTTTAAACATTTAAAAATTGCTACTGCTGAAATAAAGTTTAAGGTGACGAGGGAACAGGGAGTTTTTTTTTTTTTGTATACAAAGAGAGAAAAAAGGCCTCTATTGGCAACTGGGTTAGAGAAGCTATAAATTGCGCCAGAAAACAGTTAAAAGAAATGCGGTACATAGCCTCATGAATCCATTCCATCAATTCCATAATGATTGCTGATCTGTAAGCCTGTTAATGCAATTTACTTCTCATCAAATGTTCGTTTTGCAGAATAAGCAATTGGCTAATCGATAGACCTGTCCTTCGGCAAAACCCTGAAAACTACTACTTTTTCCCTTAAACCTCTAAGGTACACTGCAGTGGCTTACAAGTACAAAAGATAAGGGCCGGAGTTCTGTTGCTGAAACAGAACACCTCCAAGCTAAAATGCTCATCAAATGTACGGAATCGAGATCGTACCACGAACGTAACCGTAGACAATCGTTTTCATATTCTGACTAAGGTTGCGACTGAGCCCAGATTACGGTATTCATAACTCTGAAAGCAGCTCTTTCCAATAAATCCTACTTTGGACTATGTGGGGAATTGAAAAGTAAAGCTCTCTAGCGGCAAACGAAAATCATACTCTACAAGTCACTTATCGTGCCCGTCGTGCTATATCATGCAGAAGCATGGATCATGCCAACATCAGATGGAGCGGATCTGGGAGTATTCGAGAGAAGAGTTCTTCGAAATATTTATGTACCTCTACGCGTTGGCGATGGCGAAGAAGATTAATGATGAGCTGTACGACTTTACGCAGACATCAACACAGTCCAGCGAATTAAAAGACAACGCTCCGGCTAAGAAAGTGTTTCTATCGGAACCCACCTATGAAAGCAGAGGAAGAGGGTGGCCCCCACTCCGCTGGAAGGACCAGGTGGAAAACAATTTAAACTTCCTTGGTGTGACCAATTGGTGTTAGTTGGCAGAGCGAAGAAGCGACTGGCGCGCCTTGTTGGACGGCGATAACCTTTTAAACAATTAAGTAAGTAAGTATTAACGGCTTGGCATGTTATCGATTTTTTTTATCAGCAAATCGTCTGTTTGTTATCGGAAATTTAACGATTGACAATGGAAAATTTATCGATTTGTCTACTAAAGGTTGTCGCTATATTATAAGAAATATCAAAAGGAATTTACAGAAAAATGTATCGAGAAGTTATCGATTTATTGTCAATTTGCTATAGGAGTGTCGCCAATTTCTTATCGATTTTATGTCAATTTGCTAAAACAAAAAAAAAAAAAAAACGAACACACAGCTGATTTTGCGAACGCTAGGATTTTGGATGTTGAGAGAAGGGAAAAAAGACGGATGACACTGGAAAGTCTCGGAACTCAACAGCAACTCACAATCGTAATGAATTTTAAAGAAGACGTGGACAACACAAACACCGCTTACACAGCTGTGATCAAACATGTAAACAAATAATAATATAAAAACAATATGTTTAATGTTAATATGTGATGTTTTTGTAATTTAAAAAATTAATCAAATTAATGTGAGTAAAGTTCCAAATGTTAATTTTTATGTCTATTGATTGTGCTGTATTCTTATATTTCATTTTGTGTTTTCATGTTTCTGTTTTTTAAAATAAATGTAGACCTTTCTGATGATGACGCGAAAGCGCCGAAATGCATAGAGGGAAAACGTAAAAACTTTTTTGTTTTTCTTTATTAATCTATCGGCCTAGCAGCTCCTATACAGCAAACATTGCTATCAAGAAGCTAACGATAAGTTATAGATCTATTATCAGAAAGTTATTTATCGAAAGTTTATCGATCAGTAGTGGAAATCTTAACTTTTAACCATTAATTATATAGACTTTTTTAAGACCGTCTTTCAATGCAATTGGAAATTCTTTATTGTCTACATTTAGTCCTTATACTATGTTCAAACAGAAAAATAAATTGAGGAAATTTCGATTTGAATTGAGTGCTGTTCATACAACTCGATTTAGCTTACACAATAGTAATTTGATAGCTGGTTGGCTCATCTCTACAGCAAGAAGATACCTTTGTTCAGACTGTCAAAATGTTAGTGTTGGTATTAGGCGAATGAAATGGAATGAAAACATAAAACTTTGAAATTTGTGTGTGTTGTAAGAAAATGTGTTCAATGTTTTGGTTTCATTTTGAGTTTGCCATCTTCTTTTGACAATCCCTACTCCAGTGAAATGAAAGACATAAAATCAGCTGATGAGATGAGCCAACCATATAGTTCAGCCATGCGCAACTGACGTTGAAATCTACTCAATAAACACACTTTACAAGGTTGTATTTGCAGTTTGAAACAATTTATTACGCAATTTTTTTTCAATTGGCAATTTATTATTACAATTTATTATATGATAAATTGCGTAATAAATTGCCCAAATAGTATAAATTGCCAATTTGGTGTGTGTTTGAACCTAGTATTAAAAAGTATATAGCAGAAAAAATTTGAAGAGTAGTACACGGCGTATGAGTGACATACTATTAACATTTCATGAATATCAAAATATCCACTTTCGATTTGCTACCAAACTCGCAAGTCATACAAATGCCAATGATTCTTCCAAAATCTAAATTTTTGTATTACTTTTACTTTTCGCATGTGTTAACATAGAACCTACATAATGCTATATATAAGCCTTCATATTTAAACTTTAAAGCACAAACAAAGGAATATAGAAATTCCTTGCGGAATAAAAGTAACAAAAAGCTAAACCATATCATTGTCAGTTAGTTAAATAAAAGACAAAACAAAAAAAAAAAACAACTAAACAAAAATATCCCAACAATTTTTCACACATTCACACTTTGATAAACATCAAATACAAAAGTCACACATAACAATAAACAAAGGCATGCTTGTAAGTATATGCACTCGTATATTCTATTATGCTAAAGGCACTAACACATGCAGGCAACAGTATTTGCTAGTTGGCATTATGTGCGTGTTTAGTGATAAAACTGTCAGTTTATTTGTCTAATATACATTCTTCTATATAATCCCTTTTTTCGCATGAACCATTCACTCTTCGCCTACAAATTTGCCATATGCAATTTAGACTAAATTTTTCATGTTATTGGTATTAAATTCTTTTTGTTTTATTGCTGTCAACTTAGTATTTTTTTGTTTCGTTCTCATTCTTAAAGTGTATACGTTTGATGTTTTGACAACTGTAACATTTCATTAGCTGTCACATTTTATTAGCTAAAGGTTGCTTACCAGACATGATAAGTTAGTCCTTTTAAAAGTTTCCCATTGCTACTGTATGTTTGTTTGCTTGCTTCCTCCTTTTTTGTGTATTTACTGTTGCAAGCTTTATATTTACGCTTCGGCAATAAAAATGTTTAACTTTTCTTAAAAATTTTTTGCTTTAAAAGCTTATATCATAAATAGCTATTTTTATAGTAAAAATAAATTGCGGTATTAAGCTGATGAAGAGCGATGGGAATAAAAATAGAAATAGATATATATATTTTTACTTTTCACTTAAAGCAGTTGCAGTACTTATTTAAAGATAATTTTAAATTTACCAACTCTGATTATTTCAAGGAATAGTTCGACGAGCCTTCGATAAAATCTGTAAAAAAAGTTTGAAGACGCCCATTTGATTTACACTCATGCTTCAGAAGCCTTAAACTGATGGCGACTGTTGACTTCCAAGTGTAGAACATGAGATATGCTTCGAGAGAGGAATGAGAGAAAAACGAAAGCCGAAAGAAGAAAAAGGGAACAGAAGCGGGACTGCGTTCAAAGCATGAGGATCTCAATTAGCCGTATGTGCTTCCTGACCCATGCAGTGTCTTCCATATATGTAGCATGTTCAAGACACCAATGTAACTATCTCTATCCAGCCTCCCTGGCGTTCATAAGGAATCTCAATATCTACCTTTCTAGGTCCCTGGGCAGAGCGTTTATGAAGGGAATTAATGATATAGCCATGAAAAATCCTATGGATATAAGCGAGGCGGACAGCTCTATACGAGGGGATGACTACGTTGCCTCAAAGTTATCATGGCCATATTTGTATAAAAAGTAATAAGCTGCCTTTTCAACCTAAAGAAATCTGCAGTGAGAAAACTTACGGGTGGCGCAAACCAAAAAGCTCCCTCCGCAGTAGTTGTCGGGAAAAAAGAAAGAGAAGCCGATTCATAATGTTCTCTACCGAAGCCCGGGACTGCAAACAAAACGACTCAAAATTCTGGGTGCACGGTTTTTTGATATTGTGACAGAGGTTGGGAGGGTGGATCTTTCGCGCCTAAACTCATTTGAGAAATGAAGTGGTTCCTGGTGCACTGCTTGGTTGTTGACTGGTTCACATGATATATAATCAAAAATAAACCGAAAAGTTATCGATATTTTATTTAAAACCTTGTCAATTTGTTAACACAAAGTTATCGATTTCCAATCTAAATATTATCATTTTGCTTCAATAAGTTATCGATTTGTTAATAAAAAGTTCTTGCTTTGCAATAAAAAATTTATCGATTTGTTCTTGATGTGTCACCAATTTTTTATCGGCGTGTTATCGATTATTTATCGAGAAGTTACCGATTTTTTATCAAAAAGTTTTAGACTTTTCTCGAGCAATTTTCTATTTCTTATCGGAATGCTACCAATGTTTTATCTGTGTGTTATTGACGGCTCATCGGTTTGTTCTGAAACAAATACCGATAAGACTTCAATATAAAATCGGTCCCAATACTTAATACAGCTTTCATCTTGTTTTTTTTTCTCCTACGAAAGATATGAAACTTTGAAAAGCCGGGTTGTTATAAAGCTTTCTCTCAAAATGCGGCTGTTGCAAAAAAAAAAGTGTACACTATCTCATTCTCATACGACTGACTGCCAAAGTTTTGAATACAAAACTAGAAGCAAAAAGAACAATTTAGCCTCTTTCTCTTTCTATTTAGCTAACCCTTCATTGCCAACCCCCCCCCCCCCCCCCCTCACAACGCAAAAGTGCTTAACCAATTACCAAGGTTACACACAATATCTGCTGAGGCCTGCAAGTGTAAGTGTAGAAATAATGTTGACATCCGCCTCGTCAACCAACCAACAAAATTCCAGGTGTCTTGTAATAGTTGAATGTAATGCGAAAGGGTCGACCGCTGACAATCTTCACTGTGTTTACTTGTTTTTTATTTTTTAAAGTAAGTATGCCCTTATTTGCTTGTAAACCAGCACTAACCACACATACATTCACAAAGCAGCTATGCAGACATACATACAAGCTTGTAACTTTTTACTGTAAATTTCCTTTTCATTCAGTGAACTTTTGTATTAGCTCTTTTCCACCTGCTACTTACACTTCATTCACCCAACCAGACAATCAACCAAACCATGCTTCTTTGTCAAGAGGTAAACATTCAAAAGAAACAATGGCGGATTTGTGACAAAGACTGAATTTCAAATGCATGCCAGAGGCGTGGCGTTGTCCCTTAGCAACTTGGCTTGTTAATAATTACCACAAAAATGCCGACACCGGTGAATGAGCTGTACAAAGCAGAAGAAAGTGAAATAATAAAATAAAGTAATGAAAAAATATGAGCAACGCATTGCTTTGGTGACCAACGCCACTGGCCAACTGACTTTTACTGCGGTAATCAAGTAAATTAAGTTTACAACCGCAGGCATTCAATTATTCGACACTAAATCCTATTTCATTTTATTAACTGTGTCGTGCGCAATCTGGTGGCACTTGAAGTTTATGAAGTACATGGGATGCCGACGCCTTTATAGGTCACTTAGCAAAAATTGGGAAATGAAAAGTTACGGTAATAAAGGACAACTGTCAATTTTAAATTAAGTTAACTCATTATGATGTTAGTGCTGTATTATCAAAGTAAGATAATCTGTGTACAATTTTGAGAAATAGTATAATAGGAATATTATTATTATACTTTATCCACAAAGATAATGTCTAGTCATCTTTTGTACCAGAAGATTTGCAAAACGTAAGAAGTTTAGGTATAAGTCTGGTCTGTAGAGTGGTAAGACAACTAATAGAAAGTTGAATAGCGCAGCGGCAGTGAAGCGACGAAGCGCGTACTAGTATTGCGGCAGAAGGAACGGATATGGCAGTGAATACGCAGGGGCTACGGATGTTGATGTTTTACCTTGACACGCTTTCCGATTACCCAGGGTTAGTCTACGGTAGATGATCCTTTCACTAGAGTTGTATTTGAGTGGGGGCTAATATTATAACAGTAAAACAATCATGCATCATTCCTCATGGGTAAGAGGCAAGCCTTTTTTAGAGTCCCCCTACAGATTGTTTTTAATACCTGAAAAGTTCTATATAATGTGATTGCTTACTTATCCGGAATGAAATTTTGTGGTTGAGTTAATTTTAATAATCTTGACCCACAAATTACCCACTATTTTTCTAAGGGCTTCGGGTAGTTTGAATTTGTAACCGTTGTCCGCATTTTGCAATCGTTTTTGGTTTACTAGATATTTAAACGTCTTCATTCTTCATTTTTATTCCTGCGAAGCTTCTTTATTGAGGATAATTCTGTGCGAGCCGTTCTAAAAGATTTGAAAAGCATTTAATGGCATTTTTTTTTATTTTGCATGACTATGTAAGTGGTGCCATGACATAATCGACCCCAAGTTCCCAACTAAGTGGCTTTGCTAAATGCTCCCGACGATCCACATGAGAATTAAGATTTGAAGTTAGAAGGACGTGAAAACGACGTCCAATGCATGCAATCAGTTACATTTATGCTTTTTGTGAATGCCTTCAGTGGGCACCGAAGGATAATCGTTTATCTTTATAGTTAACTAAGAAATTGAAAAAGTTTTGAAATCTAGTCGTAGCTTATTGTTTATAATGATGCAAAGGTATCGAGGGTAGTTTGCACACAATTACTTCTATTTCGAGCGATAATCAAAAGAGGTTAGATTTACTTCCGAGAACGTGCCACCAAAAAAGTTTGTTGCTTTGTATCCTCAACTTCGACAAAGCAAATAAATGATCGCCTTAACCTGATGTCGTTGTCGAAGTGGCCTAAATGGTCTTGGCAAGAATTGTTAAATGGACACATCAGATGATCCTGATTAAGTTCAGGTTGCATATAATTTCGATATGAGAACTAGATAGTTTTCAGACAAGAACCATCTATCTCCATCAAGGCTCTTAAAATTCGGCAATGCAATAAAGGTTCTGTATTGTATAAAAACACTACCCCAAGGTTTTGGGGGATTTTATCGATCTTGATAGTCCTTTGCCGAATATATATCCAGTACGTTCAAGTAAAAACGTCATTAAGCTACAACGCCGACCATCTCGAGAACATTTTAAGACGTAGTTTACAAAAACATATTTATCAATATTTCAAACGAAAATATCAAGAAAAATTTAACGGCGTTTTTCAGTAAAATGATTTTGCTTTAAAATGGGATAGCTAGAAAATTGTGAAGTCCGAAGAAAAACCATCCCTAAGGTTTATGCTCCCTACAGCTATTAAAAAATATTAAGCGGCATTTTGCATATCAGCCTAAGACAAAACGCACGCCTTTTTAACTTGCCGCTGAACGTTCTTTTTCCTAAATAAAATTTTTAAAATAAACTGTTCATGCCGTTAATTCAACCCAAATAAGTAGGAACTCAGTCATGAATTTTTACATATTTCCATGTACTGCACAGGCAGTCAAATTTTATCCGTTCAATATAAATTTTAAACATTTTACGATCTAACTTTCAAACACTTTTCATGTGCGTGCTTAAACACTTAAAATCCGCCACTTATAGTCGTAACAAATCAAATCAAATTTGAGTTTAAATTTCGACAAGCAAACACTTCAATTACATACAAAACGCGTTCAAATATATATATATAAAAATTTAACAATGCACATGTGTATGTCTACAATGTACCAGGATGTTTCTAACACTCAGAATAACATTGCTTGTGTGTAAGTAACTGTTCATAACTGTTGTTGAGTATTTCAACTTACCTCATAATATACTAACAAACAAATATGCATGGAACATACAATAATGAATGCGCAACCCCAGCGGGTTAGAGGGTCAGAATATACCCGCGGTAGGTATGCCTGTCGTAAGAGGCGACTAAAATACCAGATTCAAGGGGATGTGTAGCGCAACCCTTCAGGTTGCCAACGCAATGTATAGCTTCTCCAAACCCAATTGTCAACCTCACCTATCTGCGGCGAATCCTGTTTCACTAACAGACGAGGCTCTGGCGACCCCAAGCTCCTCATGGAACTTGGGGGTAGGGAGGGAGGGAATGGCCTGAAGGTTTAATGTGGCCATATAAATCCTTCCCGAGATGGTCGGGCTAGCACCTTAATGGTGCTGTGTTACCGGAGCGTACCGAATCTGTATCCAGCAAAGGACCATCACATCGATAACACTCCCCAAAGCCTTCGGGGAGTAACCTTATCGCTACAACAACAACAACAACAACAACAACAATGCGCATTAGGGTGGCTCTATTCTGTTAATATTGACCAAATCGTATTCCAAGGCAGCCCAGGATTATCGTTGAGTAAAACTCGTTGATTCAATTTGCTCTTGATTTTTTTTTTCTTTTTTTTTTTTTTTGCTGGAGTGGTAACTAGGATAGAACTAACAAGTTTACTGACTGATTTGGCTGTGCTGTAGATATCATAACTTTCATGAATTTAGCTGAACATTTATGTGTTGCAATTTCAAAAATTTATAAACTTTTCACAGTTCTATAGGATATATATTATATATACGACCGATCTTAACAATATTTTCGAAGAATTACATATGAAATATATGTAAGCATCTTATGAAACTTCAAGTTTCTAGCTGTTAAACTTCTTATCTGTATGGTATGTATATTATTTATATGACCGACTGTGAAAATTTTTTGAGACAACAATAAATGCCTTATATATAATCTTCGTGTGATATTTCAATGGCCTAGATGTAAAAATGAGGAATAAATGAGTCAAACCCGCTATTTCGAATATGGTCGTCCGATCCGGTCTGTTCCAACAAACGAACAATCAGACACCCACTTTTATCAGCTCACGAAATTTCATCAAGATATCTCAAAAACTGAGGGACTAGTTTGCGTTCAAACAGACAGACAGACGGGCATGATTAAACCAACTAATTCGGTATGCTTCTTTGTGGGTCTATCACTTCTCCTTTTACAATTTACAATTTTACTGCTTTATTTTCATTAAAGGTATAAAAATCACATACCTTTTATTAAGAGTTACTTTCAATAATAGTCGACTTTATACCAAACAAATATCCCACGAGACCCAGGCTAAACGGAAATGGTAACAGCAGTGCTATATTTCGTTCTGATCTGATAAGTTTTTTGTAATCCCGTAAACAATTTCGTAAGATATTGTATTTGGTTCGTTCGTTTATCATTCCCCCGTCACATGTTTTTTTTTTTTTATTTTTGATTTCCAAACAAATTTATGAATTCAGGCGTAGTTATTTTTGTAGCGATAGAAATTCAGGCGTTAAGCTGCTCATGACGAATGTTGACTATTTTAGTAATGCATCCCGTTGAACAGTTATTTTCGAATGCGGAATTAGATTCGTATTTGATCATGGTATTTCGCATATTTTTTCTGTAGTCCAAAATGTGTTTGTTGAGTTTCCTACTTTTTTTCGACCTGTTTGTGCGACTCACTCTGTTGGTATTCGCATAAATATTATCCTCTAAACGAGTCTTGTGAGGAAGTGTTCTTAAACCTGTGGGATTCGATCTTGTTAATGCTGTATATTTGTTGTATTTTTTTAAAACTATTAGACTCTTTGTTCAAGATTTTCTCCAAGATAATTGTATTTACCTCTTTATTGTTTCGCCTTAAAGCCTCATGGTCATTTTATTGTTTCTCGAGTATGATCTAGACTGGACCCACCTGTGTATAGGTGTTGAGCTTTTTCGGGTCACTAGTTAACGGTCTAATCGCAAAAAATAGTGAATGTCGTATAGTGAGGTGAATGCTAATAGGACACTGCTCAATGAAAGTCTATGCGGCACTTATTCTATACATGCTCAGCTCACAAGCTTTTAAATGACGAAATATGTATATACATTTGATAAATTCCACGCTTTGATAAATTTACGCTTCCTACAACTTTTTTTTCCAACGAGCAAACATTAGTGAAAATAATTCACACAAAAATTACACACCCTAATGCACATACAACCCGTAGTCGTTCACAGAGTTGGGTGATTGTACATAGCATTAAACCACCGCTTGTGAAGTGGGTAATGTTATATCAACAACGTTTAATATTACATTCATCGATAGCAATCGAAAGCACTTACCATGCTAACACACACAATCACACGAACTCAGTTAATGTTTAAATGTATATATATATATACATATGTATGTGTTTCATTGTTGATACGTGCAAATTGGATGTAGACAAACAGGCGCCACCACATCCGTTGCGGTGAGCTAGCAGTGTGGCAGCCGTTTAGGTAATTTCCCTAATATTTTACCAAAGTACCAAACAATACATGAAAACATAGAACAACAAAAACAATCAACCTACTGACTGACTACACGCTATTGCTGTATACGTTTACATATTGTTGTTATTGTTGTATACAGATAACCACTGGCAACCACCAAAAACTTTTTTTACGTGCATGTCTGTAGCAATTTGTTTGTATGCGTGTATGTGTGTGTGTGTGACTGTCAACCATCAGCAATTTAGTGCATCACAAGGCAAACGTGCTTTTATGTAATTTATCAGCGCGCCTCCGGTGACAAACAATAACGAAAGTTTTCTAATTTTTGTACACAAATTATTGTAAAATTTTTAAATAAAAACACACAGATAATTTTTTTAGTACTTGTTTACAACTCATAACACAACGTTTATGGTAAATATTTGTTATGTATTTAAGTTAATGGGAGCTAGCGTTTTGGAGTTAGTGTTTTTAGAGAGAGCCAATATTATTTTTTTACATCTACACCTATGCACATTATGAATAAAAGTTTACATTCATTGTTGTAGCGGTAAGAAGTACGATTTTGTGAGTCGTGAATCAACTGACCTGCTTTTCGTTCGTAAATTTTCAGCGATATGGGTAAAAATAATACTTCGCTACATTTTTTTGTTAGGGTAGATTTATTTTGTTCCGGAATTCAGTGTTGTTATCCATGCCGATAGTTTGCAGGTCATTACAATGTTTCTAGCACTACTGAGACATTGTGTTTCATAGTCATGAAATTTACCCGTCTTATGACTCCTTAGGGTACCCTTTCGTTTTGTGTCGGGGTGAAAATGAATATGCGATAAATATGCCAAAAACCAATTCCATCTTCGGAGAATAAACCAGCAAGACAGTTTCATCCATGAAGTATTACGCGTATCGTATAACGATAAGAGATTACCCATTTAATAGGATATTGAAATATGGAATGCTGGCTAATCAATAATTAGTTCAGATATGATTTTTTGTTCAAAATCAAAAATATATCAGAACCAAATTAAATATCGTAAATAATTTATACATAACTGAAAGTGTACACTAGGCGCGTGGCGAAGCCTTGCACAGCCATGGCCAGCTGGTATAAAACATTTTCAAATCAGCAATAATTTAGAAAGATATTTTTGTATTCTTATAGCATGGTTTATTAATTAATTAAATTAAATAATTAAAAATTCAATTTTAAAAGCATTCAAAAGCAATTAGCGCGCACAGTTCACAGCGAACAACCACACACACATTTTTTGGTAAAAAAGTTACTTTTGTTTAAACAATTTGGCTGATATAAGAAAGGAATCAAGTATTTTTTTATGCAGATCTAAGGTAAATATTTCAAAGTTTGACTTAAAAGTAGAATTTTTTAAATCCATCCATCCGTTTATGAGTTATAGCTGTGTAAACAAAAATTTTATGATTTTTGACTACATTTTGGAAATTTTCCACGCTCCTATAATATATACATTCAAATTATATTAATTATACCATCTCACGTAGCTAAGCTTTCAAATGCAAAAAATCGTTTTAAAATCGGAGCATTCTGTGTGAAGTTATGTGCGTACATGGCATTTAGCGACTTTATTTTATAAGATTTAGAGATAGATAGATAGATAGATTACCAAATAGTTAAACAGATTTATCTTCTCTTGTTTAATTTTACTGCTTGCCGCACAATTTTGTTATAGATCGTCAATTGGTCATGGTTTAATTTGCGGTATTTTATTTTGTATTTCGCTCTATTTTTGTATTTTTGTTTGCATTTTTTTACATTGCCGGACACAGCCTTGCGAATTTTTAATTATGCGAATATTTGCACATACATTTTTGTTGCTTTTATCGTTGCCACAGCCTCAACACTACATACGAGTACATACTCCTATATTTTGTGCCTGTATGCAGTTACATAGTTTCCTTTTGCTCGTAGTCATCCAAATATGTCGTACTCCATTCTCACCCTCTCGATTGACATTAGCGCGGAATTTTGTCAAAATATAGCAAATTTGACAGCTTTTGAAAGCAATAAATTTTCGTAAGGTACCATAATTTATGTTATTGTGAAAAAATTTTAATTTTAATGCTGGTTGGAATTTTATAACATAGCTAACAATTAAAAAATTCTTTAAAAGTTTTACAGTGTGAATTCAATAAAAAGTAAATTAGAGCTTTAATTAATAACTAATATTTGTATATTCGTCAAGAAATCGTGTAAGAAATCGACACCAATGGGATGATACCCCGCCATATTTCAGGCAGAAATCCATGCAATAGATGTCTGTGGTAGAGAATGTCTGCATCTATATTATGTCGGACAGTCAGGCGGCCCTGCGTGCCTTGCAATCCTACACAGTTACATCTAAGCTAGTGGACGACTGCGCTGAAATCCTTAATGACCTGGGAGCCAAAAATAAGGTTTTGTTTGGATGGGTTCCTGTACATCAGGGACATGAAAGTAATGAGCATGCAGATTAACGAGCAAAGCAGGGTGCTACAACAGCATTCTATGGTCTAGAGCCCTTTTGTGAACTTACAAAAGCACACACCAGGTAAACTATAAGTAACTGGGAAAGTAGACAATTCAGACGTCACTGGATTGACTGCCCAGAATAAAGACAGGCCAAACTGTTTATACTTCCGGCCACGCAAGTATCAGCCAAACTCATTAATCTAAGCAGGGAGGAACTAAGAACTCTCACTTGGTACTATACGGGACACTGTATTCTACGATATCACCTAAGTAAGATAAATCTATCCGATACCTAAATTTGTCGTTTCTGTGAGCTGGACGATGAAACGCCGGTTCACATTTTCTCAGACTCTCCCATCTAGGTGGTGTGACTCTTTGTCCCTATGTGATATGGAGTAAGATCCTAAAGAGGTACTTAGATACATCAAAAGCTTCCAGATACAAAATTAGACTGAAAGGTCATGCACAATAGATCTGCAAAAAGGTCGCAGTGCGTCCAGGCCTACTAATAATAATAATAATATTCGCAATACTTTATCACCTCTTTATATTTTTATTAACAAATATAGGAAGAACTATTAAAATTACCAATTAAACTCTTCGTTTTTTGAATGGTAAAAAAGGTAAATAAAACACATTCAACGGAGATGCTACGAAAAGTTTTGAATGTATATATCTATTTCATTTTTTAATAAAGTCATACATATTTATTTTTATTTTGCGGGTAGACGTCTATTATTTTCTACGTATCCCTATCCAGGAGAGCATCTTAGGTCCAAAAAAGTGATAAAATAGCTCCCTGCTCCAAAAGGACATTTAAACCCATTAATCATCCGCATTTGCATTCACATCCTTAGTGGCGGATATTGGCTTTTAGATATTGCACATGCGAAGACGCCCAAAATTCTATATCGGAGTGTCCCTACATTGCATACATATATAAACACACACATGTTAGTTGCATGAAAAATATTTATAAATAAGTGCTGCTAATCAAGAGCAAAAATCAACCAGAGGTCGTAACGGCTATGACTTTTAAAATAAAAGCCAACATTTTATAGTTATATTTTTACTTTTACAACCAAAGCCAGCTCTAAACTTTATATTTGACTCATTCGGTCTATGCGAGCTCGTCACGGACCGTCCAGTTCAATCTTACCCAACCTACTATTAAAAAATTATATTTTAACTTTTGTCGTATAATAATAGCCCCGAAATTTACATATTGTGACGAATATTAGCACCACTAAGGGATACTATCACCTCTTTAGGCCGATGCTAAGCAGTGACCTGAATGCACGTCATTAAATCAATCACATGCATATATCTTATCTGAGATGCTCACAAAAGAAGGAAATAATTTGTGCAAGTATTACTCACGTATACACGCGCATATGAGAAGCTATAAACGTAGTTGTGATTTTATAGCTGATAACTAACTAGTAAATTCTAGAATAGAAAAGTCTAGAAGTATGCAACGAGGAAACCAGACAGTAAAAATCAGTTTGATTTAAGACGCTGTCTGGCGAGCAATAGAAGTGTTATTGTGAAGTACTTTAATAAAGGCCATTTTGCATCATTGAATAGTGGAGTTATTTATTCAACAGTTTAATGATCCGAACGTTAGCAGAAGGTTGCAAATAAAAGGAATTGCAGTAAATTCGTTACAATATATTAAAATACGCTACACCCAACATTTTTATACTCTCTTTTTGGACGCACTGTTTGGCCAACTTGAAATATGCTCCAATCTGTAAGAAATGGAGGTCTTCAGTACATAAGGGAATTTGGTATATAGGAGGCGTGGCATATATATAGAAAAACATATGAGCAAGTGAACACAAAATAGATGTAACATCAGCGGAGAAAATGCAGAGGAATTGGAAATGTAGGCGTTGTACTTAAAATTTTGTTCCCATTTCACATTTATAATGAAACGCCGAAATCTTCCTTGTCGTTTTGAAGAAATTGGTCTGCCACCTTCCAAAATAACTCAAATTTTCATATGTACATATATATAGCCGCGGAACACACATCACTGTTATTCGCTGGATATTACTATTATGAGAAGTATTGCAAAATGAAATGTGCACTCATAAAAATCTATTAATTTATTTATTAATACGTAATCGCGGGCGATTTTAGTTACCATAAAATAGTCCTGAAACTAATATTGAAAGCCTGAAAAGATCACTAAATATTTCTAAAAGCAATACTGGAAACAGTCACGAAACCGGTTTTGAATGACACCAACACAGTTCCAGAAACAATACCAGGACAGTCATAAAGTAATCGCGAAATAGCTCCGAAATGCTAAAAAAAACAATCACGAACTAATTCTGCATCAGCAGTAAAAAAATATTATGCTTTTAAAAAAAACTTACTAAAATGGGAAGCATCAGTTTTTTCCTTAATTTCAAAATAAAATGCATGCGCTACTGTTCATAGATCTTGCACCTAACCAAATATATGTAAATAATGAGATAATTCAGAATATGTATCTTTTACCGAAGGCAGAATTCAACCTCTCTGAAGTTGGCAAGACAACTTTTACGTGGAACAAAATTACCTATTGGGAAAATTGCCGTGAATTTGCCGTAATTTATCCGTGAAACAAAAAAATTTGCAGTGGCCATATTTTAGAAAATACAGGGTGGCACGCCAACTTCACGTGAAGTTAGCGTGCCACCCTCAGAAAACCACCTTAGAGACCAGCTAGGAAAATAAATCTTGCACACGAATTTGCCGTAAATTTGCCGTAAATAAGTGGCATATTTTATAAATTCGAAAATGAAAATTCAAATTTTTTTTTATGGTGCCCCGCCAACTTCACGTGAAGTTAGCGTGGCACCCTTAGAAATCTACCTTAGAAGCCAGCTAAGAAAATAATTCTTGCACACGAATTTGCCGTAGATAAGTGGCATATTTTATAAATTCGAAAATGAAAATTCAATTTTTTTTATGGTGCACCGCCAACTTCACGTGAAGTTAGCGTGCCACCCTGTATTTTTTAAAACGTGGCCGCGGCAAATTTTTTTGTTTCACGGATAATTCACTGCAAATTTACGGCAAATTCGCGTGCAAGATTTATTTTCCTAACTGGTGTCTAAGGTGGTTTTCGAAAAGTGGCACGCTAACTTCACGTCAAGTTGGCGGTGCACCATAAAAAAAAGTAAATTTTTTTTTTTCGAAGTTATAAAATATGCCACTTATCTACGGCAAATTCGTGTGCAAGAATTATTTTCCTAGCTGGTCTCTAAGGGGGTTTTCTGAGGGTGGCACGCTATCTTCCCGTGAAATTGGCGTGCCACCCTGTATTTTCTAAAACATGGCCGCGGCAAATTTTTTTGTTTCAAGGATAATTCACGGCAAATTTACGGCAAATTCACGTGCAAGAATTATTTTCCTAACTGGTGTCTAAGGTCGTTTTCGAAAAGTGGCACGCTGACTTCACGTGAAGTTGGCGGTGCACCATAAAAAAAAGTAAATTTTTTTTTTTTCGAAGTTATAAAATAATCCACTTATCTACGGCAAATTCGTGTGCAAGAATTATTTTCCTAGCTGGTCTCTAAGGGGGTTTTCTGAGGGTGGCACGCTATCTTCCCGTGAAGTTGGCGTGCCACCCTGTATTTTCTAAAACATGGCCGCGGCAAATTTTTTTGTTTCACGGATAATTCACGGCAAATTTACGGCAAATTCACGTGCAAGAATTATTTTCCTAACTGGTATCTAAGGTGGTTTTCGAAAAGTGGCACGCTAACTTCAAGTCAAGTTGGCGGTGCACCATAAAAAAAAGTAAATTTTTTTTTTTCGAAGTTATAAAATATGCCACTTATCTACGGCAAATTCGTGTGCAAGAATTATTTTCCTAGCTGGTCTCTAAGGGGGTTTTCTGAGGGTGGCACGCTATCTTCCCGTGAAATTGGCGTGCCACCCTGTATTTTCTAAAACATGGCCGCGACAAATTTTTTTGTTTCAAGGATAATTCACGGCAAATTTACGGCAAATTCACGTGCAAGAATTATTTTCCTAACTGGTGTCTAAGGTCGTTTTCGAAAAGTGGCACGCTGACTTCACGTGAAGTTGGCGGTGCACCATAAAAAAAAGTAAATTTTTTTTTTTTCGAAGTTATAAATTAATCCACTTATCTACGGCAAATTCGTGTGCAAGAATTATTTTCCTAGCTGGTCTCTAAGGGGGTTTTCTGAGGGTGGCACGCCATCTTCCCGTGAAGTTGGCGTGCCACCCTGTATTTTCTAAAACATGGCAGCGGCAAATTTTTTTGTTTTACGGATAATTCACGGCAAATTTACGGCAAATTCACGTGCAAGAGTTATTTTCCTAACTGGTATCTAAGGTGGTTTTCGAAAAGTGGCACGCTAACTTCACGTGAAGTTGGCGGTGCACCATAAAAAAAAGTAAAATTTTTTTTTTTCGAAATTATATAATATGCCACTTATCTACGGCAAATTTACGGCAAATTCGTGTGCAAGATTTATTTTCCTAGCTGGTCTCTAAGGTGGTTTTCTGAGGGTGGCACGCTAACTTCACGTGAAGTTGGCGTGCCACCCTGTATTTTCTAAAATATGGCCACGACAAATTTTTTTGTTTCACGGATAAATTACGGCAAATTCACGGCAATTTTCCCAATAGGTAATTTTTTTCCACGTAAAAGTTGTCTTGCCAACTTCAGAGAGGTCAGAATTCAATAACGGCTTCAGTGCATAAAACTTGACTTATTACTTCATTAACTCTCTGTTCGAAATTAGTGTTAAAATTTGATATTTCTCAATATTCGAGGAATTTTAAAATAGTTTGTAAGAAAAAAAATTCAAAACTTCAGTAGAATATATCAAATCCTCAGCAATTGCTAGTTCGTCATCCGATTTTGCAAATTTTTATTTAGCACATATATATAGTAATAGTAGTAACGTTCCTGCCAAATTTCATCATGATATCTTCAACGACTGCCAAATTACAGCTTGCAAAACTTTTAAATTACCTTCTTTTAAAAGTGGGCAGTGCCGCGCCCATTGTCCAAAATTTTTCTAATTTTCTATTTTGCGTCATAAGGTCAACGTACCTACCAAGTTCCATCGCTTTATCCGACTTTGGTAATGAATTATCGCACTTTTTCGGTTTTTCGAAATTTTCGATTTCGAAAAAGTGGGCGTGGTTGTAGTCCGATTTCGTTCGTTTTAAATAGCGATCTGAGATGAGCACCCAGGAACCTACATACCTAATTTCATCACGATACCTCAGAATTTACTCAAGTTATCGTGCTTACAGGCGGACGGACGGACATGGCTAAAAGGATTTCTTTTTTCGCATAGATCGCTATTTAAAATGAACGAAATCGGACTATAACCACGCCCACTTTTTTGATATCGAAAATTTCGAAAAATCCAAAAAGTGCGATAATTCATTACCAAAGACGGATTACACGATGAAATTTGGTAGATGGGTTAACCTTATGACATAGAATAGAAAATTAGTAAATTTTTGGACAATGGGCGTGGCACCGCCCACTTTTGAAAGAAGGTAATTTGAAAGTTTTGCAAGCCGTAATTTTGGCAGTCGTTGAAGATATCATGATGAAATTTGGCAAGAGCGTTACTTCTATTCCTTATGTGTACTAAAAAAATTAGCAAAATCGGATGACGAACACGCCCACTTTTTCAAAAATAAATTTTTTAAGTCAAATTATAACAAAACATTTAATATCTTTACAGTATATAAGTAAATTATCTCAACATTCAACTCCAGTAATGATATGGTGCAACAAAATGCAAAAATAAAAGAAAATTTCAAAATGGGCGTGGCTCCGACCTTTTTCATTTAATTTGTCTAGAATACTTTTAATGCCATAAGTCGAACAAAAATTAACCAATCTTTGTGAAATTTGGTAGGGGCATAGATTCTATGACGATGACTGTTTTCTATGAAAATGGGCGAAATCGGTTGAAGCCACGCCCAGTTTTTATACACAGTCGTCCGTCTGTCCTTCCGCTCGGCCCTTAACACGATAACTTAAGCAAAAATCGATATATCTTTACTAAACGTGGTTCACATACTTATCTGAACTCACTTTATCTTGGTATAAAAATGGCCGCAATCCAACTATGTCCACGCCCACTTTTTCAATATCGAAAATTACGAAAAATTAAAAAAATGCCATAATTCCATACCAAATATGCAAAAAGGGATGAAACATTGTAATTGATTGGTTTATTGACGCGAAATATAACTTTAGAAAAAACTTTGCAAAATCGGTGTGACACCTACCATATTAAGTAGAATAAAATGAAAAAGTTCTGCAGGGCGAAATCAAAAGCCCTTGGAATCTTGGCAGCAATACTGTTCGTGGTATTGCATATATAAATAAATTAGCGGTACCTAACAGATGATTTTCTGGATCACCCTGGTCCACATTTTGGTCGAAATCGCGAAAACGCCTTCACATATACATCTAAGGGCCACTCACTTTTAAAACCCTCATTAATACCTTTCATTTGATACCCATATCGTACAAACACATTCTAGAGTCACCCCTGGCCCACCTTAATGGCGATATCTCGAAAAGGCGTCCACCTATAGAACTACCACCACTCCCTTTTAAACCCTCATTAATACCTTTAATTTGATACCCATATCGTACAAACACATTCTAGAGTCACCCCTGGTCAACCTTTATGGCGATATCTCGAAAAGGCATCCACCTATAGAACTAAGGCCCACTCCCTTTAAAAATACTCATTCGCACCTTTCATTTGATACCCATATCGTACAAACAAATTCTAGAGTCACCCCAGGTCCACATTTATGGCGATATCCCGAAATGGCGTCCACCTATAGAACTATGGCCCACTCCCTTTTAAAAAACTCTTTAAAACCTTCCATTTGATACCCATGTCATACAAACACATTCCAGGGTTACCCTAGGTTCATTTTCCTACATGGTGATTTTCCCTTATTTTGCCTCCAAAGCTCTCAGCTGAGTATGTAGTGTTCGGTTACACCCGAACTTAGCCTTCTGTACTTAATATATACTGTCCAATGTGCGTTCTAATAAGCTTACTTTTTTTTGCGTTTTGCTCTCAAGCTTTAATGGTGTTTCTTCCATGGAAAAGGCATGACGTGGCTGAATGCGTTTGTAACACTTCAACCATCGTAGGAGTGCGGGTTCAAATCCCACTCCGGGGAGAAAAGGCTTTGAAGAGATGTACAAGGTATAATCGAAACAGCTGTCGCCTTGTCCGTCCTGATGTCACTTTGTTAAAGTTTTTCCCAAATTATTAAATAAAAAAAAAAAAACATGGAAAAATTTACTAAAAAAAAAATATTGCTTTGATGTAGCTTGCGGCAACATTTTTCTCATACCTCAAAACTGACACTTAATTTTCGGCACTAGGCTGCCTACTTTAAATGCAAAATCTTTCTTCATTTACTTTAAACTTTTGCCATCGTCCTAAATTATGGTCCCACCTGAGGATTGATGAAACTTTTGAGGAGCACAATTTTCTTTCTCCTTTTCTATCCCTCTTTCGGTTACTCAGGCATTAGATTAAACCTTTGTATGTTTAATATAACTTAAAATTATATAAATTTTTCTAATATTTGCCTACATTAACGCTTTTTCTTTAAATAACAGCTAATGAGGTTTGCCAACTTTAATTGAACCCATAATATTTTCCGCCATTTAATATAAAAAAAATGCTATGACAACTCTTAGTCTTAATCTTATCTACTCGTACATAGTTTTGTTAATAACTGTAATTTTCTTACCCAAAATGCGCAGCGTAGTATTTGCAATCAATAGGAGTGTTCTTTTGTTCGCCAGAATTAACCCAAAGTTGGACAAAAAATGTATGAGAAAAAATCAAATTTTTCAAGAATAATTATCAGAATTTGCGGATAAGCTGAATCATTAAAAATTAATCTGATTTCAAATAATGAAGAGATGAAAATCAAACACTTAATATGCAGTTGGTATTGTTGTTGCACTGCTATTGAGATCTACAGACATACTTTGGCTCTTGACTATTGGCAATTATTCTACTTCAGAGCCAGAAAATGGAGGTAGATTTTGAATTATTTTACATTGCTCCCGTTATTACTCAACTTTTAGTTTCCTTCAAGGTAAGACTTTTTTCGGCTTCCGCTGGTACTGGTTGCTTCGGATATAGAAATCAGCCCGAATAAAAAAAGAACACTCCTAATATGAACCTTAGGTAAATAATTGAAGCTAGATCATTGTTGTGGCATAATATTGCCTTAACTGCACAGAGCCAGTACGAAATTCATTGCCTCGAGTGATTGCCACCTCCCCGGTAGTTTAGTAAATTATGCTACTTGTGAAAGAGCAAGCAACTAACAGCCACAACTGTTTAAATAAACGACCGACCGCTATACACGTTTCCTATTCTATTCATAGTTTGTTCGCCCAAACGTCTGTCACTGTTTTTTTCTTATAGTTTTCACGCCACCCGAATGATTATTCGCCGCACAGCACACACTTAGTTGGCACTCGATTGTCGAGGAGACTTACCTAGCGGCTAATCGACATTTTAATATCACACTTTTATGTAATCTCACACCCACCAACCTGGATTCCACTGCGAATTATTACGCCTATCCCACCGCCCTCGCATTCAACTAGATGTTTTACTGTTTGTGTGTATGTGTGTAAGATTATACTGGGTTATTGGTTGGCCGCAGGCATCATCTTAGCGGCATATTGTGGTATGCCACTAGTGACTAGTCATGCTGGTGTGCGGTGGTAGCAAAAAGCACATGAAGGAGTTGGGGGCAAATAGCGCAAAGACAGTAAGTCAAGATGTTAAGTAAACAGCTAGCGTGGTTAGCTTTAATAGCAATTCTACCACCCGCAAACGTCTCTTGTCTCTAGTGAAGCACGTAATTGTATCTGTAGCTATATGCATGCCAACAATACGCTGTGGTGTATTTGTTGGTGCCTGTGTGCATGTTAATGTCACATAAAAATTGCGCTTCAAACGTGACTTGACATAACAATCCGGAATTGCGCTTGATTATGTGCAGAGAAAGGTGGCATGCTTTTAGGCGCAACCCCACACATTTGCGCTATCTATCTGTGGTATACTTTTGATATCGTTTTTTCTCTGCAGTGGGTTTTTGCTCCTGTCTTTATCTAAACAAACGTCTGTATGTATGTGCATTTATAGGTTTGCATAACTTCGATCTACAAAGTTGTTCCATTTTAAACACAGCGCCTGGGCTGATTTAATTTTTTTTCGACTTCCTTCCGTTTTTCGTTAAAATAATTTGTTGATTTTTTCTCTTAGGTTTATTTTCTGTTCTCTAAAATTTCCTTTGTTAAAGGCGTAAACATATGAAAGCTTATTTTTTATTTACTGCAGATCAAGCTAATCTCTCAGTGATTGCAATATAGCAAATTTTCAGTTTAAAGAATTTAATCAGGTCAGAAAGCCAGAAAGTTCTGAGAAATCAGTACAATAACTCCCATGGCAACATCTTTTCGCTTACTATTGTATTCCAGTCACCCGAATTATGCTAATTGATTTTATTCACATTTCCTGATTTTCTCGAAGTAGGTTTTCCATTTCCACAACTAATCAAACTAATTAATTTTAACATATCTTTTCTTCGCGGTTCGAATCAAATTGAGAATAACTCTTGCCAACAAGTACTACTTTTGCGTGATTAGCCAAATCAAGTCGCTCATTATACTTATCCACACGTATGGCTCGAAATCGTGGACGGTGCCGGGAGAAGATGAGATGGCTCTTGGAGTATTCGAGAAAAAAATGCTTCTATCCGTGTTGTCGATGGCAAGTATCGAAAGAGGTTTAATGGTGAGATGTAAGAACTTAAGAAAATATTTCATTTGAAGTCGCTGTTCCAAAGCAAAGAAAAGGAAAGACATCCACTAAGTTGGGAAAGGCAGGTGACGGAAGACTGGATCTCCCTTGGTGCTCCCAATTGACGTCAGTTTCCGCAAATAAGGAACATCTTATCCTCCTAAGCGCCAGTTAATGATAATAATGAAATTATAACGGTTGTGGACGAAAAAGGCCGAATGTACAATAGTTGCCACCATGCAGCCAAGTGTCCGTATAATAAAAACAGTAGGTTTTTTGGAAACAGCGCCCACTTGCAGACTACTTCTTGCACAATTTCTCTGCCCTTGCTAGGTTCCATACTTTTCCTTCTTGATCGATAGTGTGCAATTCTCACCTTCTTTAGTCTCGCCCAATCTTTTAGGGACATCTACGGTACGAACTTCGAGAGAGCGCCCTGTTTAGCTAGCTCACTCACCTTTTTCATATCCATATATTTCCATATGCCCAGAGACCCAATACAGATGCTAATTTCCCCCTATCCCGATGGAGATACATATGGATTTACGCCTTAATTGTAGCTTAGCTGTCAATGTTAACCATCACGAGGCTACACTTTATGCTATTTTCCTGTGGTATGGCTTTTGCCTTAGTCACGGCTACTACTTTCGCCTAAAAAATGCTACAGCGAGCGGGCAGCTGGTAGTATCTGTATATTTCGGGTTTGGTGAACTCTTTATACGTTCCATTTCTTTGAAACTATCGACGTACATCTGTGTCGCCTCATCTCCATTCGAGCTCACTTGCGGCAACCTTCCACCATTATTGTGGCTGTAGTATTTTTGTTTATCAGTATTTGATTTATAATTTATAAGTTATGAGAAATTATTAATTTTTTATTATTCATAGCTTAGGATTCATTCTTATGCAGCCGTCGAGTATTGTTTTAAGCTTTTCCACGATCGTTCTTCTCAAGATTTGTAGCATGGCTGAGAGTGTAACGTCTGTACTCCCCAGTTTAAATTTAGAGAAAGTCGTCGCTGCCTATTCAGTCAGTCACCAAACCTGGTACTACCGTCTCCATGATCGAAGTATAGGTGTTATCTGCTGGCTCTATTGCATCATCTTAAGATGTGTCTCGAGAAGTGCTTCAAGTATTTTCTTCACTACTTTGTAACCATTCTCCATTCTCTTTCTTTATTAATCCATGGACTATAATTCCTCTCTCTAGAACCTTCCCCAACCGCACCTATTCGCACGAGCACTCGATGTCTGCTCTGAAATTTTTCCATGAGGTTCTCTTCGCCCTCGCATTTGCATACAAATTCATTTATGCACTTTTTCAAAGCTAACAAGTGTACACACATACACATATGCATATATACAAATTCAAAATATTTGAAAACTTGCATATACTTAAATTACGCAACAACAACACGTGAATAGTGGCATAACCTGACCTGATCAACGATATTGACTTGCACAGTGCATATCAACAATTCAGTTTATGCATACTTACATTCATATTTACATATGTACAACAACACATGCATCTGCAAAACAAGCCACTTGAACTTGAGTAATATTTGTGCTTGAATTGATAGTATTTATGTATTTGTTTGGCAGCTTGTTCGCATGCACTTTTCATTTATGTTTGTGCACATGTGTGTGTAGATATGTAATGTTGATCAAATCGATATTAGTGTTGTTGTAATAGTAATAGCAAGTTTAGAACGATTTGAGTGTAGTTTCCGGTAAACAGTCAAAAAGTCAAAAAATCCGTATGAGAACAACATAAACACAAATATTGCATGTGCATTGCTGAGGGCAGTACGCAAACATCAATGCACTTATGCACAAATACATACACATGTATGTCATACAAATACATTCAAGAGTTGAAACGCAGTTGAAACTAACTTTCGATTAGAAACCGGAGTACTTCAGCAATTGTTGTAAATAAAATTGCCAACACTCACACAACGTGCGTGATACCCTTACTTGTGTAATATGCGTCACACTCCACCGCGTCACTAAAGGCCACAAGCTTTAAACGTCAGTTGTTGTATGAGCGGCTTAGGAAAAGCATCATTTTAGTTTATTGCAGTAGTAGGGAAGCCCTGTACATTGAGCTAAACAAGCACATCCTCCGTTCTCGAATTGGTTTAGCAGCATTTTTTCTCTACTTAACCAGGTCGCAAGTTCCAAAACTTCCTTCAGAAGGCCGAAGGAAAATACAAATTCGAAGGTCTCTGCCCAGTGTCTAACGTACGCAGCTAACCACTGTCAAAGAAAGATAAGATATTAGGCGGAATAGCTCAGGAATCGATGTTGGTCCTGATCTCTGGAATTTTTCTTACAGTTTTACTTGTTCGATTGAACGTGCCAGTGAGCTTCTTCCTCGTCATTTTCGCAAGTTACATGGCAGCTGTCATAAGAGAATGGAAATGCTAAACTAAACCGGGTCATACTCAGTACACCATAATTCCAGTTAATATGCAGGCCGGGTCTACTTTTACAGAAGACCTTACTTGAATTTTTATATTTGAAAATGGCAATTAGTTCGAAGGTTTTGCTTCCTTTATTTTTTCTGCATTTCTCCAGTAGAAAAAGCAACTGCTGGGTTCTCCAGTATTGGACAATATTTTCCATGGTATCATATATAGCAGGCAATGTTTTGAAATTTCAACGCCTAATGGCATTCCCAAGCATCTCTTACAGGTTTCGATCATGCCAATCCCTGCTAAACTAAGTATGTATGAGCAAAAGCTTATCTGTTCATGTGTGGTCGTATGTGCGTGTGTATAGCATACTGCAAAGTATTTGAATTCACTGGTGCCATTGGTATCTGTGGCGACTTGATATGAACGAAATGAGTTCAGTGGTTTTTCTTTCACATTCTCGGAATTTTGTGAAAAATTCAAATACAATACAAGCAACGACTACCATCCCCTACTCCCCATTTTAATAGCCATTGGCAGACGACTGCCTCTTACCAGAACACTTGCATACTATATTCTGTCAGCTGTCCAAACGCAGTAAGAGATACATGTATACAAACCGTTATAGGTGCATTCATTTACACATTTGTGTGTCTGTCAGTCATGCAGTCAATTTGTTCACTTGCTCCAAGTTGAGTTTGCAACCATGCCAGTTAGAGAAACTATTCTATTCTGCTCAGCCGATTTTCATCTTTCTGCCTGTATCGCATAATTCCTTCGTTTAAATTTCTCAATACCAATTTGGCAATTGTTTGTAAAATTCGTAGCAATTTGCTTCAGTTTCGCTTGGTCCCTTAGTATTTGCTCTTCACTTTCAATCTATAGTAGTTATTGCAGTAATGCGTATGTGTTTAGAACATATGTGTATATGATTATTTTAGTCTGCAATTTTGCCGAATACATATGTACACCCAGGGCCGCATTAACAGGTAGGCAGAATAGGCCGTTGCCCTAAAATCGGGGGGCCCGAAAAATTGAAAAACTTCTAAAATTTTCTTACAAACATAAAATACTAGAGAGTGAAAGAAAAATATAATCAGAACTGAAAATAAATTTTACTCAAATAAATAAAACTCAATTGACCGCATTCAAAATGCGACGACCGACAAACTATAGGTTCCTAAAAAGGACATTTCCGACTCATTTGACAAATTGTATGAGTGTGCAAAGAATGTACCGAAGTGAAAGAAGGGTATATTCAATAATAAAAAAGGTTTATAACTTTTCTTCATTTGGAAGGTCATACTGGTGAAAGTCTAGCGAATGAAACTTTAAAGTTTCTTACAAAAGACTGTGGTTTAGATATTTAAAATTGTAGAGGACAATAATATGACAACGCATTAAACATGTCCGGGATGTATAAAGGTGTGCAAGCAAGAATATTGAGTTTGAATGAGAATGCGATCTATGTTCCCTGTTCCGCGCATTCCCTTAATTTGGTTGGAGAGCATGCTGTGAAGTGCTGTGAAGACTTTATATAATTTTTTTCCACTTCCAACTATCGTTGGGGCGTATTAAAAAATAAAATAAACAATGAAAAAACTTTGAAGATATTGTCAACTACACGCTGGGAAGCACATTCAAATGCGACGAATGCAGTTTACGATTCATTTGATAACATATTGGAGGCTCTGGAAATCATTGCTGATGATGAATCACAAAATACTGATACTCGTTATGAGGCGACGTGTATTGCGAATAAAATGCAAAAATTCGTATTTGGTTTCATGTTGATTTTATGGAACTCTATTTTGATTGCTATGCGTTCAGTGAGTAAGTCATTGCAAAGTCAAAAAGCAGATTTGCAAACGTGTGGTTTTTTGTACGGATTATTAGAAGAGAATTTACTTTCATTTCGTGAAAAGTTCAATGATTTCGAGGAAAAACCAAAACAATTATTACCTGGTGTAGGTACAGAAATCGTAAAACGTACTCGTCGTAGAAAAAACTAACCTAATGACGGAAACGCTCCAGAAGTCCAGAAGTAGAATTTTCGCCTCGCCATGATTTTAGGACAAAGGTTTCTTCGATCTCATTGACAATCATCACAATGAATTCAAACGACGTGCGAAAGTGTATACGGAAGTTTCAGAGAGATTTGCATTTTTCATCAACTTTTCTCTAAGTGATGGAGATCTCCACGAAGCCATATATAACTTAGTTCGTTTTTATTCTAGAGATTTTGAAGAATTTTTCATTGAAATTAAACAATTTCAAAGTTACGTGAATTCCAGATACTCTGATGCACAAAAACTCATAGTCATTTGAAGATTCTAATGGAGGATCCATTAGCCAATGTATTTCCTAGCGCAGAAATAGCTCTTGGGAGTTTTTTAACATTAATGATCACAAATTGTTCTGCCGAACGATCCTTCTCTCAATTAAAAAGAATCAAGATGCTGAAAGAGCTACAACAGATTTTTTGCACAAAATCTATATTGATGTTATAATTGATGAATTTGCCGAAAACAAATGTAGAAAACGACATGTTGAAAATGTAGATAGTAATTTTATTGATATTATTACATTGTGACAATACAATTTTTTGAAAGATATAAGTTTGTATTTTTTAATCGAAAAAAGAAGGGAGCGGACATGAAAAAAAGGCCCCAAAATTGATGGTAGCCTAGGGCCCCGTTGAGGGCTAATCCGGCCTTGTGTACACTGTTACGAGATGAATAAGCTTTTAACATATCTACATATGAGAAATATGACCAAAGATCGCGTGAACTTATTTTAGTGAAAACAGTATTTATATCAGTACATGCATCCTGAGTCAATCGAATGAGCACAGACCCAACTATCATAAAATCGGTGTCAATTACACATTCTCGAAGTGCTAAGAACTTGTATTGCTTTACTGCTAAGTGTAGCTGTGCTGTTGAGACTGTCAGATAAGAAAGAATAGTATACCTAAGTTCCTTATATAATTTTTATTTTTTCAGTCGCTCAAAACTTACATTTTGAACTGAAAAGCATTGGAAATATTACTTATTGAAATTTTCTCTGTTTAAGCTTCAACCCTTCTGGCAAAGAAAAAAAAACAGTATGGATATTTTTTCGATAACAAAACGATAACTTGTCGATAACAAATCAATCACTCACCAATAATACCAATAATAAGCTGGTTGCACTTCGATAAGAAATTGATATCTTTTGAATAACGAATAGATAACTTTTTGATGTCGCATCGAGAACTTTTTGATAAATAGTCGACGAATTTTCGGTAATAAATTGATAACGTTTCGATAACATTTTGGTAATTTTTTGATAACTAATTATATAATTTTTCGTTAAGAAATTGACAACTTTTTGTAAATTAATCGATAAGCTTTCTATAATAAACCGATAACTTGTAGATAAAAAATTGTTAACTCATTGATACCCTTTGTTAAATAAAAAATTGACCGTCTATATATTGTCGATAACACACCTATCTGTTTGTTGATAACTGGTAACACGCCAATAAATCTAACTAGATAACACTTCTTTAACAAATTGACAACACCGTTCGGCTTCGTTTCTGTCTTCTAATATTTCATATCTTCTCCCCTCCTTTACTTTCCTTTTCTGGTCCTGATTTGATGTCTGATTTATCTCATCTTATTGTTCCACGTACATACATTTATAACGTTGTACTGTAGTGGCTTCACTTGATCTAACCTAAAACAATATAATTTGTTTATTCTTTTAAACTCGTTTCAGACCAGACCATATAGGGACATCTGGCATGGCGTATGAGTAATTTGTTTTCTATATGTAAAAAAGTAACCCAATTTCTACATGAAATAACATAGCAAAAGGAAGCGGATGTTCCGTTACCCTATCCACGCAACCCTACTGTGTCGAACTGTGAGCAAACACAGACGAAAATCCGCTATTAGCTCCCACTATCTCTTAACTTCTATCTGTGGTGGGCCATATCAGGAAATATACGGCTGACCACTAGAACTAAACGAAACGATCAATTATTGATGAAGAGAAAAAGAATATTAAAGCAAAAAAGCAGATGGATCAAGAGCGCATAAATTTCGCTAGCCAAGAAAGAAGGAAGAAGTCTACAGACTGTGCCACGATCGCTGAGAAAAGCAACAATGAGGCATATGAACAGTGACTTAAGGCTTTGGTGAGGCAAAATACTATATTACCTAATTGCCACATATATAGACATGGTTCGAAAAATGACAACACAGTTTAAAATTTAAAACGAATGAGCCCATCTATTTGGCTGTTTGATAAATATGTTTGCTTTAATTTATTTCTTCGATTACAAGTCAAAATCGTTAATTATTTAAAAGAGCGAAACTGAGACATTATTCAAAATCATATATTTAATACTCCTATATTGCTACAAAAGGCTAGGTACATTCCCAAACATCTAAGTTCCGATATATTGCTGGTTAAACGTTTTTGTTTTCGTATTCAATAATCGAATGTACCTAAATTTTAATTTTTTCTTGTCACACTTATGCTACTACAATCACAAAAATTTTATAGGCTGTCTTGTTTTGATTTCGAATTCAAAACACATTGCGAGCATTTTCTATTAGCAATATAGGAGTATTACATATATGTTCAAAACTAATCTCAATACTGAAAGGTGTTTTTTTTTCTTTTTGTTTTTTTGTCTTTCTTGTGGGTATGAAACGATGTCAAATGCCGCATAATCGTCGTAAAGGGAAAACCCGCGCGACAGTCGATTAACGAAAAGTATCTTTTCTTTGGACCGCTTTCTCATTTCTTCAATATGCGGCCTTTGTATGAAAGAAAATCCACTTTGAAAACAAAGTCACCAAAAATCATAAACATTTTGAGAGACCTATCACCTGTACTTTGTTGACTAAAATTGACTCAGCTGCAAAACTGAATACTGATGGCGTTTGCTTTTCTGGAAAAAAATTACACTCATGTTGCACTCTTAAATTTTAACTATTGAACTGTGCGCTGTGCAAAATGACTTAATTCGTAGGCAATTCTCATTCACTGGAAAATATTTTGTGGAAGAACCCCACAAACTCACGAAAGAGCTGTGAAGAACCACCAGGACCGTATTATTTTCATAAAAGAAACCGCCAGCAAACAAATTCCGAAAACTTTAAACTAAAAATTCGAAAATTTCATAAAATTTTTTCAATTTTTTTTTTTTTTTAACATTTACTTATAGACTGGTTTGCAGCATCTCAATTATGAAATTCCAAGAAGCTTCTTTATAAGCAAGTGAAATAAAAAAATTCAATGCTATTTTCATGTTCACTGCTGTATGTAGATTGAAAAAGATTCAAGATTTCATTTTTAGGCTTGTAGAATAAGAACATGTGGCATCTGGCGTACACACAAAATAAAATTGGAGGGGAGTAAAACTTTTTTCAATCAGAGGTAGATTTAACCTCTGGAATTTTTAGTCAGAATACCACGATATTGATATAGGAAATGGTATTCTTTTCACAAATATTCCGAATAAAATTGTTTGCGAATGGAATCGGAATTTTCCCATTATCAATATTTAAAACAAAAATCTAAACACTTTATTAACCATCAGTTAGATCCAATTACTCTATATTTTTCCCCCCTTAAATATCTTAAATAAGATTAATGGCTATACATAAATTATGTGAGCAATGAATTTCATAGATTACATAATTTGTATATACACATTAAAATTCCTTTGTATGAATTCTTCTAATTGTCAAGCAATTAATCTTCTTTCGTACGCATTTGCTGAACCATTCATCATTTGACATTCAATTGACCTTTCGTTTATAAACTACTTATGTGCGTGTATTCCAGACAAAAAAAATCGTATTATACGACATTCTTTATCACTTTTTAATGCATTCCTCTTACACTGCTGTACCATCCAACCTGTCTTTCGTTTAGATATACATATTTATACATCTATTTGTTACTTTAATCACGTGATCACAGCCTTGTGAGAAAAACTTGCCAGTCAAGGAGATTCAGATATTTGGCACTAGTATAGTCTATATTGGAACGCAAGACAGCAACTTCGAATTAAGTTCCCCAGTTTTTTCGAAAAAAATGACGAAAAATGGAAAAAATGCGATAATTCATTGCCGTAGGTTAATTAATTAATGTAATTTGATATGCATGTTGTGACTGTGTGACAAAAAACTGAAATTGTGTGAAGTTTTCGATTTTTGTACACACTTTGAAAAGAAACAACAACACTGTTCGCGAACACGCCCAATTTTCAAAAAAATTTTATCGAAATTTAAAAAAAATCCCACAATTCATTACTTAAGCGCCTTAAGGTGTTGCAAATTAATATGCGGGGTTACTCTAGGACAAAAATAGAAATTGTTTTTTTTTTTTTTTAATCTAATATTAACGAAAATGCAATAACTTTACGGTATGTACTAATTTCAATAAACTTGTACTAATACTGTAACGTCAGGAGTAAAATACTTTCGAAAATAGACGTGGCGCTGTCTTCTTGAAAATGGGCGTGGCCCAGCCTTTTTATTAATTAGTTTCTCTTTAAGACAATTAATGCAATAAAAAGAACCAAAATCGACAAATCGGAACGAAATTTTGTAAAAGCTGATTTGCTGACAGTAACTGTTTCTTTTAAAATGTGAGAAAGCAGTTAACAACCACGCCCACGTGTCCGTCCATCAACACGATAACTTGAGCGATATTGAATATTCAAAAAATGTCGAAAGAAATAATCGTAAAGTGGTCACACTTACCGTGTGTATTAATTCTTTGACGCAAAATATAAATTAAGTTAACATTTTTGGAAAATGGGCGTGGCACTGCCTTTAATTAGAAGAAGAAACTTTCAAAGTTTTGAAAGCCGTAAATAAAACGCCGTTGATATCATTTTCCAAGTTGACTGAAGTACGCTTCTTGGTATTATATTTAGATCTGAGCACAACAATTTTATTGACATGCAAATAAATGATAAATACCTGGCGTGATTAGATGCGACAAGATTAAGTCAAAGGACCTGTTCCAATTTGCATAGTGCCGCTATTTAATGTTTCCTACTAATTGGGGAGACGTGACCTATGTACATGTTTTACGTCGACTTCAAACTCCAGCTGCCAACCAGAAAACTTTTTCATGGCAGAAATACCCTCAGAATATTTGCCAAGCAACAGTGTTGCTTTGCCTGGGACTTGAACCCGGTGGGTGTGTGTATGTTTTGTTTAAAGACAGTAAGTCCAAGTGTAAGTTTAAAATTTTTTTTTAAAAAATGTATGAATTTAACCCCTAATGTCAGGCTAACTCTAAGTTATCTTTAAATCTATCCTTAATATAAATATGGGAGCATACGGTTTTGCCTGAACTTAGACTTCTTTACGTGTTTTAAGTCCTTTGACAGCCGCCCTACCACTCACAGCCAATCCAACATATAATCAATAATTACTACTTTAGCTTTTCCTGTTAGTTCTAACTCTTTGTTATTTATGAAAACTATTTGTGAAATCATTTAAACTGGTTTAAAGCAAATCATAAAATTTTGTGATGCTAATTTTATAGTCAACCGAATTCTCTGTACTTGGGTAATTGCTATATTGTTGTAGTTGATCATACACTCAATATAAATATACATATCGTTAGCTTAATGTGAAAATGTGCTAAGTCACTTTTTACAAATTTTACAGGAGACGAAAAAAATTAATAATTTTGGAAATGGCCATTTTTTTTCAAAACTGTGAATGAGGATACCTTAGTTGCAATACTTTGGAGTGTAGAAGCTTTGAAAAAAATAAATAAAAATCATGTATGCAAACCGAGCAGCTATTTTATGACTTAGCACAATTTCCGCACTCAAAACAAATTTTTTCTCCCGACTTAGCACTTTTTACTCAATATGTTTCCCCATCACTCCTCCCCTTTAATAACTGAAAGATAACAATAAAACTATATATTTCACAAAAAATACTATTTATTTGTCAAACTATTTCTAACGTTTCTGATCTGCACTCTTTTGCCGGATAGCGCGCAGACATTAATATATTTTTAAATTCAAACAAATGCTGTGTTGTGCCTTATTCCAAAAAGACAACTGCCACATACTTTATCTACAAACTAAATGCTAAATCTCTTAATCGTTGTCAAGAGAGTAGGTACTTGGGTGTAAACTCTCTTTTTCTAGTCACATTTACTTCATTGTTTCAAAATTTGTTGCAATGGTTGGGTTCAATAGACGTAACACAAGTGACTTTACGGACCCTATGACGTTGGAGGCACTTTATATATACTTGGTCAGAAGTCGTCTTGAATATAGCTCAATAATATGGAATCCTTTCTATGAATCTAACTCCTACAAAATTTAGATAGTTCAAATTTTTTTACCAAAAATCGCTTTACGTATGCTTCACTGGCCAGACGGCCTCCCATCATATACCAGCAGTCACAAATTGCTTGGTCTTCAGGCTTTGCATGACAGAAGAACTTTTATCTCACTCATGCTTGCCTATAATGTAATAAACTTTAGTACGAATTACTCTGATTTATCTAATTTGTTCCTTCCATATATTCTACTGCGTGATCTTCGGCACAATATATTATGTATCGAAATAACTCATAAAACGAATTATGCTATGAATGAACTTATAATTAGGACCCTACATTTAGCAAATTGATTCATCGAAATAACGCTACTATTAATTTTAATAAATATGTAAATTGAAGCGTGAATTGTTTTATATTTTTAATTAGTCTGTAAGAAAGCATGTAGTTATCGACATGTAAGAATTCAAGTAGATTATGGTCAGAGCAAAGTATTTATCAAACACCAAAGGCATGTCTCAATTGGGTGAATACAATTTCAAGGGGTGGTGTTCTCAACCCTCTAAAGGGGTTGCCAGCGCAATATATAGATTCTCCAACCCAATTGTTAACCCCACCTAACCGTGGCGAATTCTGTTTCATTGACAGCCGAGGCTCTGGCGACCCCAAGTTCCTCATGGAACTAGGGGGTGGGAAGGGCGGGATGGCCTAGAAAGTTTAATGTGGCCATACAAATCGTTCCCGAGATGGTCGGGCTAGTACCTTAATAGTGCTTCGTTACCGGAACGTACCGGATCTATATCCGGCAAAGGACCATCAACATCGGTAACACTCCCCAAAGCCTTCGGGTAATATTTTTATCGTTAATACAACAACAACAAAGCATGCGCGCACAAAGAAATTACTAGTAATTCAGATTGATATTATTGACAGGTTGACTTAGCACATTTTTTTTAACATCTGACGACTTAACACATTTACACATCATTGCCCACAGCACGTAAAAATGAAAAATAAATTTTTTTTTTTTTTTTGTGATCGATGTATCTTAATTCATTTTTAAAACCTCATTAAAAAACAATTTTTCAAAAAAAGTGACAGTACATTTTCACATTAAGGTAACGATATGTATAAACCTACTTTAAATGTATGTATGTATGTACAAACGACTTTTCTTATCTGATTATTGACTGCAATCATTGTCGTCTCAATACTACACTCTCACTACCAATTATCGCTTATCATAATTATCTTCTTGTTCAATTATGTTGCTGACATCAACGGCATCCTCACCCACACGTACATACATACATACATACATATATACACACATACACAAATCCACTCATTAAAATGAAATTCACAATGCGCAAATTCATTGTTTTTGTTATTGTACTTATATTGTCTGCCACCACAATTGTTTGTATGACTACAATTCCTAATTTGATTGTTATTGTTTTTGTTATTATTGTTGTTTGTGCATTATTATCAATGTTTTGTTGATGGTTTAATGGTCTATATGGTAGTTGTGTATTTGCTACAATATTTACGGTGAAATGGTGCACGTCAAGTGTCAATTGCTATTGTTATCAGAATGCATCTCAACAAAAAAACACAAACAATAACAAAATGGATCAACAACTAAGTATGATACTAAATAATTGTTTTCCCATTATTGTGTATTTATGTTTGTAGAATTGTTCGTTGTTGTTATGCATTTGAATTGCTGGCATTAATATTCGTATTGCGCTTTCCACTCTATAGCAATAACAACAACAACACAATTGGTGTTAGCGAATCCGAGTTAGTTGTAGTTTTGTTGTTATTATGCCAAAGCTTATGTATTTACTGTTGCTTTTGTTTTTATTTTATTTTCTTTAGTGACTATTATTGCGAGGACAATTCTGTGCGCCGTTGAAGTTTTACAAAAACAAATACTGCCATTATTTGAGTTGAGTTACACTCCCTTTTGTGTTTTTATATAAATTGCAGAATTTGATAAGTAGAGTAAGAGCACTCAGGATTATTATGGCGTTAATCATTATTGATTTAATGAATAATTTTAATCAATTTACTTACTTTCTGCAATATTCCCTACAGTTTTTCATTATAAAAACTTCTCTTAATTTCCAAACTCTTAATACATCATTCGACTACGCATTTTTTTTTTTCATCTGATATTTATACCTTTCATGAACATGAAATGGTATATTAACTTTGGTCCGATGTTTGTAACGTTGAGAAATATAGAAGATAGACTCACCATTAAGTATACCGAATTGATCAGGGCGACGAACTGCGTTGATATAGCCATTTCCGTCTGTCCGTCCGTCTGTCCGTCCGTCTGTCTGTTTGAACGCAAACTAGTCCCTCAAATTTTGAAATATCTCAATAAAATTTGGCACAAGGGTGTATTTTTGTATTATGTTAGACATTTGTCGGATCCGGTAGGATCAGACCACTATAATATATATCTCCCATACAACCGATCGTTCAGATAAGACGATTTTGGTCATTCCTGCCGCAATTTAGAAAGTATAAACGTGAAACTCGGTGATATATATTCTAAAATATCCTAGAAGATATCCTGAAAAAATTACTTTGATCGGAGCTATATATAGCATATATCCCATGCAACCGATCGTTCAGATAGAAAGATTTTTGGCAATTTCTCCCGTAACTTCCAATATAAAAAACTTAAATTTGGTGATGTTTATTCTAATATATCATAGAAGATTTCCTGAAAAAATCATTTCGATCGGGGCTATATATAATATATATCCCATACAACCGATCGTTCAGATAGAACGATTTTGGTCCCGTCCTTACTTCTTTTTGTATACCTTCATGGCAGAGAACATAACTAGAGAAACGTTGATACCATCTTAATAATAGAGCCCACACCAACACGCTTAGCTTACTCGAAAAAAGATCACCGAATGGTTTCAAATCAATCTAAGCACTATAAAAATAATGCGTACTGATCTTTGATCGAGATTGCGGTCAAAAACTACACAATTTCTTTTTCAAAACTGTAACAAACTCACCTGTTAGTTATCAAGGTTCGAAACTCACAACAAAATTGCACGTCTCGCACAAGGATACTATCTGTACTAATCGAATCAGCTTTTCTATCGCCCGTTGTTGTTGTTGTTGTTGTAGCGATTACGTTACTCCCCGAAGGCTTTGGGGAGTGTTATCGATGTGATGGTCCTTTGTCGGATACAGATCCGATACGCTCCGGTAACACAGCACCATTAAGGTGCTGGCCCGACCATCTCGGGAACGATTTATATGGCCACATTGAACCTTCAGGCCATCCCTCCCTCCCCACCCCCAAGTTCCATGAAGAGCTTGGGGTCGCCAGAGCCTCGTCTGTTAGTGAAACGGGATTCGCCGCTCGAAGGTGAGGTTGACAATTGGGTTGGAGAAGCTATATATTGCGCTACACAACCCCTTGAATCCCTTCTATCGCCCGTATTAACCTACTGTAACACCAATGCTGTTCTGATCTCATTCTGCCATAACAACATGTTATCAGGAGAGTTGGAAGAGGGAGGTGGGGAACGAATTGATCTCCCTTGGTACTCCTAGTTAGATGGACTCTAAATGTGCGTATAGACCATGGTCACCCCACAAACTAAACGTGATTGACCTTTCGCAAATAAAAGAAGAACACAATTATGTTAAACACTACAGACTTCTGGTATAGACTCTAGGCTTTTAAGCCCGTGTGGGTTTAGGGACTGAGATTCGTATCTCAAAAACTTTACGTATGACGTATTCGTAATTTAGAAAAACGAACAGTTATTGAGCAGTGTAGTATCTAATTTTTTCTCTAATAATAGGTATTAAAAAAGTAGAGCATTATTGGCTCCACGAAGTCAGATCTATTTAGTGCCCTCTCTTAAAAAAGTGTAATAATAAATATAATTAAATTAAAATTTCTTGCACACAGTCTAATTAATACTCTATAGACCGTGATTATTTTTTGTTAATAGCAGGTTTCACATTGTTGATTTCGATTCCGACCAATTCATTCTGAATCGAAATGGATTGGTGTTCTGAATAACGATTCCGACCAGACTTGGTCGATTTGAAAAGTTTTGCCTCTGAGCAGTCGGAATCGAAAGTAATTAGCCTATTAAGCACAGATAATTACATTATTTTCCCATAAATAAATTTTATTAAATTATTCATTTTATTTGGAATATTTATAACAACTTTTTGCTGGACTATTTGTTTATTTAGTATAACAAATTTTAATTTGAAAATTCCTATCAAAAATTTTCCAAGCTAAACAAAGCGATTCTGGTCGAAAGGAAACCGACGTGTTCTCAATTTCGATGGATAGATTTTTTGCGATTTTTATGCACAATTGCACGTCTTCTTGTCTCTGCATTTCCGAAAACCATTGGAGCTAGCATTTTCTTCAAATTTTTGCACAATTTTAATTTAACTAAAACCAAAATAAATAAAAACAGCCGTTTCGCTTGATTATCGACTCGAGATGAAAACGATTCGAAATCGACTTCAAACCGATTTGTTTCAATCGGAATTGAGAACACCGAAAAGAAATCGACTCGGAATAAGCCTCGTTTTACTTTTCAAAACGAGTCGGAATTCAGAACAGGCCTGGTTATTTTTAATTATTTACTCAGAAAACGACATGCTGCCGAGAGCAAATAATCCACACGAGATTTCTATGCTGTGTAATATAACAAACAATTTCACATGTTAGCAGCTGACCTGTAAAGTACTGAGTACATACTTGTACTAGTACCAAATAAGTACAAGTACTCAAGTACTTCAAATCTAAGTACAAAGTATCAGTACTACGGTACTTGTACTTCGAATCCGAAAGTACAAGTACATACACTTACGAAATACTTGCAAGTACACGAAAGTACTTTTTCTGATAAAAGATGTCAGTTTGATTCATAAATGGAAACTCAAAATATGAGTAAAATTTATATTAGAAAGCAAGAAGGAATAAAATAACATATCAAATATGTACAATTTGTACAACAGCTAACAATATTAAAGTTGTTTTGCGTTTGCCTTCATTAGAACTAGCTTTTCAAATTCCGTGACTGATTGCCTTCTAGGACTATAAATAATGCCTGCTAAGGAAAATAAACGCTATACTGGGCGGAGGAAGCTGAGGATGTATTAATTTTGAGTGATAGGTCCTTCATAAGAGGATAACTCTGAAGCATATTGAAATCAGTTGATGTATCATTAAAATACCTGTAAAACTCTTCTTCAACCATTCTGTCAAAGTTAGATGATCGAAGGGTGCTGGTTGATCCGCTTCAAAACCGTTCAATACTTATCAAAGTACCTACAAGTACTTTACTTATACTTTAACAATTCAAGTACAATACTTGTACTCATTTTTCGAAGTACTGAGGTACTGATACTTGTACCTGTACTGGTACTTTTTCTTTACAGGTCTGGTTAGCAGAGCAAATTCTTGTCAAATAAAAGATTTTCAGATTAAAGTTTGAGGTTTTCTTGCATCCTAGTTTTCAATATCCTTACAGATATCCTAACTACCACCCTTGACTGAAACAAAATATTCAATATTTTTATTACCCCGAATTACTTTATGTCTTTAAAACCAGATTTTCATAACACATACATATGTATATGGGCAAATCCCAAAAACGTTAACTTTTTTGGATACTCGGGTAAAAAACTTAAGGCCAGAAAAAAGTCCAAGGACATTAAGCTTGACCTTTTGACTATCCGATCTGATGACTTTAAAAATCAAGAAAGTTGATAGTAAGTTTTGCAGAACTTCGAAACGTAAAAAACGTCGATTATTACACTTTTTCAAGCGATACCTTTGATTTTTTTTAAATTTTTTTGATAAAATTTTGAGGCATCGCTGAAACGCTATGGAATTTAAACTGAATGGTGTCTTTGAGACGGAGATTCTAAAGGTATGAGCAAAATTAATGTGCCCCTCCAATACTCAAAACTATCATCAATCAAAGTAGCGATACTTTTTTTTTGTCATTTTCAATATTGACAGTTTTTTCCTTATAGCTTTTTGAGGCAACTGAGTATTGAAATTTGGATTATGCACGATAATAGCCTATCAGGGACTAAAAATACCTGGGGCTTCAAATTCGATGTGCCCCTTATGTGCCAGTTTTGAAGGTAGCGGCAGAAAAGTGGAAGCACTTGGTTGCGTAAATATTTTTCAGGAGCATGTTTTTTTGTGGGCACAGCTACAATTTTACTTTTATCACTTCATACCTGTTTGTTAATTTTTCCTCTACACCACAGTAGTTTACCATCAATTGCCTCATCTTGGAATATTCACGCAAAGAAAGTTATTGATGTTTGTACATGGGGCAAATATACGAAATTTCCGACAAAAATTGGCAATCGTCAAAAAGTGTAGAAAATAAAATTTTTTTTTTTTTTAACCTAGTTTTATTTAAAATTAAATGAAAAGAAACACAAATTTGGTACAAAAATTAAAAAAAAAAAAAAAAATTGTCTACACTTTTTGAGCATTGCCAATTTTTGGCGAAAATTTCGTATATTTGCCCCATGTACAAACATCAATAACTTTCCTTGCGTGAATATTCCAAGATGAGGAAATTGTTGGTATACTGCTGTGGTGTAGAGAAAAAATTAACAAACGGGTATGAAATATTTGACGGTTACCCGGTTCCATATTTTTGCCGATATCTCTAAAACCGAGTTTCGGGCATCAACAAAATTTTACCTAAATATGCCGCACATAGATATGTTCATTCTGATAAAATTTCAACACAATCGGTTAAGAAGTATTTAAATAAGTAAAAAAATTTTAGGTTTTCCCGGTTTATATTTTTATCAATATCACCAAAACCGGATCTCGGGTATTAAAACTTTTTTACCCAAACATATTTCGTTCACATGTCTATATGTTTTAAAGTTTCAAAAGAATCGATAGAAAGGTGTTAAAATAAATGTGTTTCAAACTTTGCAGTAAAAAATAGTTGGCGGTTATTCGGTTTCATATTTTTACCAATATCCACAAAACCGGGTCTCGTGTATCAAAAAAATTTTACATAGCTAACAGCTGCATATATCTCCATAATTTGTTGAAATTTCGATATAATCGGTCCAGAAGTTTTGCAATAAATGTATATTTAATATTGCGACCTCAATTTATATATATTTTGCTAGATATTTTGACATATCTTTTTCAGGCATTATGTAAGACGAGTAACGGCGATGCACTATAGCTCCAATTTACCCCTCAATGTTCCTACCAAAAAGATATTTGTGTGATCCCATGTTTCAAAAAAAAAATTGTTTCTCCAAAAAAACCAAAGTTTGGCGGATTTCCCCATATATACAATACTTTTGTTAAGTTTTATCAGAGAATTTAAACACAATGAGAAGGCGTTTTTGCTAGATTCCAACTTTTTTGCATGTGAACACGTCTTGCACTTCACCACACACAATCCAATTTCAATGTTAACCAGTTAACAGCAGAAAATTCTCTGTCAACAGTTTCAGCTAGTGTTAAATTCTCTGGATTTTCTCGTAATATGGTTTCTTTGTAGGAATATAGGTATTTAGTAGGATTAATTAAATTTAAATTTTATTACTTTTAGCAATATATTTGCTTGTTTTATAATTTAATATGAATTTGAATTTAATTAATATAATTTAGAAATCTTGAAAAAGGTAAAATAAGCTTAATTTCAATGGTAAATGGAGGAATGAAAATAGCCTTATGACGTTGCAAATAAGTATATACGGTCTAAGTAACAGATAAGACAACGTGAAACTTATAGTACATTTGGCGCACCTGTTAGGCACTAGTTTAAGGTTATAGGTGTTTCAGGTTCGAACCTCAATACAGCTTGTTTTCTTTTTTTTTTTTTATTGCTGAAAAATCCGGTTAACATATCGAATTATGAATTTTCGATAAGCAAAAGCCGATGTTATTTTGCTCATTCCAAAAAGTTTTCTTGAAAGTGCGGTTGACGCGATTAAAGTTACGCGGGTTTGAATATAATTAAAAAAATAAATTGCGATGTCGCGCGTTCGAAAATGTGTTGCTCGTGGGTGTTTGAACACCGAGAAGGTTTTGCCGGTCTTCCGTTGGCCGGTAAAGCCTTCTCAAGACAAGAAGTGGAGGGCGGCTTTGGGCATTGCCCTTGACGCCCATATTCCTAAATGGAATTATTATGTGTGCCGGGCACACTTTACAGACCGGGACCTTCATCATAAAGGCAACCGCCTGAGGGAGGATGCTGTGCCATACATTGGTAAGTAAAAATAATGGTTTAATTGTGTGAAAGTGGTGTAAAGGAGTTAAAAAAATATGTATGTGCGTGTGATGTGTGTATTTTCTATACCCAACAGAAAATTCTGTAAATGTTATTGGAAATACCTTTAAGTAAGTTTACAAAATAGGCGAAGTATAAATGCTTTCAATAGTAAATAAATTTAAATTTTCTTTTGTAAGCGTTGAGACCGAATGTTTGTTAATGATTTAGTTTTACAAAAAAAAATTAAATGTATTGCTTTCTTTTAAAATTGTATGTAAGCTTACATTTTTCAGCTTCTAACGAAATCAGCGTTTTATAAGCTTAATATCTATTTCTGTAAACTTACTTTTTAAAAATATTTTTATATAAATAAATATATTTTTGAAATAAATTTAATTATTATTCTTTTTTGGTTTATTTTATGTCTGCTATTTTGTTTTATTATATTGTATCCTTTTATATTCAAGTTTTTTTAAATTCATTTTATTATAATTTTTTTCTAATTCCTTTTATTAAATTTTTGGTTTATTTGCTTATGTTGTTTTATGTTTTATTATACTTTTATTTTCATTTATTTTACTAACATGTTTTTCTGTTTTTAATTTTTATTTTCTATAGTTTTTTTTTTATCAAAGATTTTGAGCGGCATTATTTGTTAAATTTATTGGTTTTTTATAAAATTATTTTTTATTATTCTATTTTCTAAAGTTTTTTTTATCAAATATTTCGAGCGGCATTATTTTGTTAAATTTATTGGTTTTTTATAAAATTATTTTTTATTATTCTATTTTCTAAAGTTTTTTTTTATCAAATATTTTGAGCGGCATTTTTTTTTTTTGTTAAATTTATTGATTTTTTTATACAATTTTTAATTGGGAAAAGCAACTAAATTATGGCATTTTCTACGGTTGCTGCCCCGATTGCCGAGGTCGCCGATGAGGAGCCGATGTGCTATGCAACCACTTTTTCTGCGCCCGTTTCTTCAACTCCAATTGCGGAGCCACGAAAACGGGCCAGAAAATGCTGCATAGGGTCCTGCGCAAAGGACGAAAGCTGTGTCCTTTATTCGTTCCCTAGCGACGAGGCTGCTTTCAATTCGTGGGCGGCGGCATGTTGTTTAAATGTCACTTTTAAAAACAGAAAAACGTTGAGCATTTGCGAACGTCACTTTGACAGCAAATATCTTGCAAAGAATAGAGTCCTGAAGGGTGCTTTTCCCAAATATCATTTGGAAGCAAATGATTTTAGTAGCTGTTCAGGCATTTCGGAGAATTGCGAAAATCCAAATGAAATGCCTGAAGGCACATTTGTATTGTCGGATGAAAGACCGGACATTACCCTTCAGGAGTTCGAAAAATTTTCTGACCTCTGGGCCAAGCGCGGGCACGGGCATTCGTCTGAACTTATGGCGAAAGTTTTTCAGATGTATCTGAAAAAAGACGTACAACGTTACAAACTCATTTTAGAGTTAGAAAAAGAAGTTCAGGATTTGAAAAAAGTACTTGAAACGGCTATTATACCTTCAGAAAACGCTAGTTCTGACGCTATTACATTCGCAAGAATGATAGTCGACACTACGTTTTCATATCCAAATGCAGAAAGTAAGACCTTGGCACAAAATATTAATTATATGTCCACAAAGGCCTACAACTTCCTCCGCGATGACTTAAATTTTGCATTGCCTCACAAAAAAACTCTTCTGTCGTGGCGACCAATAAAATATGTAGTACCAGGCATTGATAGTAACATTATTTCCAATTTGAAGACTGTTGTACGCGGGATGTCTGCAGATGAAAAAGTTTGTGAAATACTTTTTGACGAAATTTCGATCAAAAAGGATCTCGTATACAACGGAACAAAAGATAGAGATCTAATTGATGGCTTTGTTGACCTTGGCAATAATAGAAGAAAGCAGCAAGTTGCAGACAAGTGCTGCTTCTTCATGGTCAAAGGCATAACTTCTCATTGGAAATATGTTTTATCATATTACACTGTCAAAAATGGTCTAAAGGCAGAAGAATTGCGTGAAATTTTATTTGAAAATATTCAAGCGGTTGAGGATGTAGGTCTATCTCTTAAAGCAGTAATTTGTGACCAGGCAAAGACGAATGTTTCAATGTACCAAGGTCTGAATGTCACAAAGGATCATCCGTTTATTTTTGTAAAAGGAAAAAAAATTTATTTCATGTATGACTATTGTCATCTGATAAAATCTGTACGAAATAATTTACATAAGTACAATCTCGTTACTGGAAACGGATTAGCCAGCTTCGCTGTCATTCGGAAGTTATATGAGGTAGACAAAAAAATCCAAATTTTAAAATATGCCCAAAACTAACTTCTACCCATATAGATCCGAATTGTTTTGAAAAGATGAGTGTGTCTCGGGCGACACAAGTCCTTAGCAATTCCGTGGCAGCTGGCATTGACATGGCATGGAAGAAGGGCCTTTTTTCGGATGATTCTTTCGTTTTAAATCATGCCATTCCAACTCAGATTTTCGTAAAACGAATGAACGACATTTTCGATGAGCTTAATTGCAAAAAAATTTCAAGTAATAACCCGATTAAATGGCCTATGAATAGGAAAAATAATTTGAAGGTTAAAAGATTGATGGATCACGTCGAATATCTTGAGGCAATTGTAAATCCCAATGATAAAGTGACATGCTTCGAGGGATTAATTTTAACCATTAAAGCTATGATAAGTTTATCTAGCGATATTTTTGAAGATTACCCGAAGGTTGAATATATATTATTGGGTAAATTGAATCAAGATGCGCTTGAAAACCTTTTTTATAAAATTCGAGCTAGTCAAGGCATCAATACCCATCCATCTGCGCATGATATCCAATATATAGTTGCTCGTTTGGTTACAATGCGCATTTTAAGGTATAGATTTGATAACAAAAACAAAGGTAATAACTGTGAAGACGATGAAGACTTGGATTTAGAATGGAATACACTTCAAGAAGACGCTGGTGATGAACTATTCCAGGTAAATGAACAAGTTGTTTTGACCGAGGTCGCTGATCCAACGGATCAAGCTGATGAATCAAAAGAAGTTGACGAAGACGACCTTCTTGAAGAAGAAGAGGAACTTCTTGATTATGAAGAGGAAGAGGCATATCCTCTTAGTGTCATACCAGCGTTAGGCAATTTTTCCCCACTCACATTAGAAGATGAGGAAGAAGTTATTCCAGGGGAAATTCAAGTTCAGAGGTACTACACAGGATATACCATTTGTAATACTTTATTTAACAAACTGAATTGCGATAATTGTTCCAAAGCTACGGTAAAACCATATTGCGACTTGAACTCCGATTCGGAAGCTCTTATTCGGTCAAAAAATTATAAAGGGAATGAGAGATTATTGTTAGTGAACCCAAGCGATGATGTATTCGAAGTATGTCATCGCCAAATGTTCTGGTATAAACAAATATTTAGCCAGAGATCTCATTACCCTGGTTTAAAAGAAAATATAATTGACATTTTGACCCCTTTGACCGAACACGAGTTTCCAAATTGGTTTTCGGGAGCTGGGCCTTGTTTGGAACACCGTAAGCAACTATTAGATTCATTAGTTGTTGTTTTATTATTTAAAAATGCGAGATGGATGGCTAGAGATGACTTGATTACCACTCGAGAGCGACATAAAAGCAATAAATTAAAACGACTAAATGCTCAACCTAGGAAAATTTAGCTCATCCATAGCCAAGCGTAATTGACAGTAGTAGTTGCTAGGGACAATCGGATAGTAAGTAAAATGTATATTTAAATGTTTAATGGAAATACTGATACATTTTTTTTCTTTTCTTTCCAGATTATTTTCTTAACACGTATATTTCGTAGATGTAGATTTAAATAAATTTCGTAAATTTAGATGTAAATATATTTCGTAGATGTAGATTTAAATAAATTTCGTAGATGTAGATTTAATAATTTTCGTAGATTTGGTATAAAAAATTAATTTTTATTTATTTCATTTGTGATAATAAAATCAATTTTAAAAACATTTATTAATATTATGAATTATTTTCTTTTTTCAGCTAACACGAGCCTAGACGAGTTGGTGTCAGGTGAAAATGATGTATTATTCATTGATGCATCGTGTGAGAGTTCGCTTTTAAGTGTTAGGCGAACTCGCAAATCGTGTTTACCTTTAAAAAATCTAAACATTTGACACACGAGCCTAGGTTTTCAAAATCGATTATATTACTCGTTTTTGTAAACCAGGTGAAAAAATCAGAGAATATGCACTTTTGCTTCTCTGAGAAATGATTTAATCTTAATTGATTATATCCTGAGAGAATTCGCCATTAAGAGTCTGGCGAATTCGTAAATCGTGTCTATTTATACCAATTCTCATTCAAGTGATTAAATGTTTTTAATTAATTTTTCCTTTTTTCTTTTCAGATTTTAAATAATTTTTGTTTTCTCTTCAGCTGTTTTATCACTTATACTTGTTTTCCTTTCAGTTTTTTAAATACTTATTATTAAATCCCGTTTTCTAATTGTTTTGTATCTTATTTTCTCTTTTCGTGTTTCAGGCTTCTTTAAATTATTTTTGTTAAGCATATGTAAATAAAATAAAAATATAAATAAAAATATAAATGTATGAAAAAATTTAGTTTTGTTAATTATATTTATTAAGTTTGAATTTTTTTCTGTAATTTGAAATAATATTTCAAGTATACAGTTTTATATCCCTTTTAATTCTACCCTACCAAAGTGCAAATGTCAAGTTCATAGAAAATTCCGCCGATTTTTGGCAATTTTTTCCCTTTTTGACTATTTTGCGTTTAAAATCTTTGATTACCTCTTATTTTCAGCTTATTAATTCTCTGTTCGGACCTTATCAACTGACCAGGCATAATTTCAAATACATTGCGCTTGCAAGTGCGAACGACTTCAAAATTTCGGTTTTGTTATTTTGTTTGTTGGTCAGGTGAAGGCGGTGAAGAAAAAGAAGATTTTTCTCCTCATTAGAAACTTCGAAATATCAGAAAAGAAATGGAAATATAAAGTTTTGTGTGGTATAGTCTCATGCGTAAAAGGAATGGCATGTGTGCTTACGAAAGCCAAAATACTATTTTCATACATTTCACACACGCGCCAATTTTTATGAGTGCCTGGTAATATAAAAATGTTTCTTGTCAATATTCTTCTTTCTTTACTCTTCTTACACTTTGAAGACAAGCAAGATTTTTGGATTTTTACAATGTCTTTGAAAGAATAAATTCTATAAGTTTGCTTTTGGACAAGGTGCAGTAGGCGGGAATGGAAGTTTTCCTCTTAGGGTGTAGTAGTTTTGGCCTATATGTACGAGGCCACACAGAAACTTTGAATGTGTTAGTAAGCGGAATCAAGTCGAAATAAAAATGTTGTCTGACTTCGATTTTTTGTTCTTCCTCTTATGTTTGTGATTTTGTGGATGGGACGTAGGAGGGAATGTAAGATTTCCTCGCCAAAATCTAATGTTGTGTTAGTTTTGGCCTATATGTACGCGGCTGGACGAAATGTTTGAATGTGTTGGTAATAAGAATCGACACAAAATCAAAATGTAAGATTTTGTCTCTGGTTTGAGTTTTGTGCTTGTTGATGAAGCGAAGGCGGGTATGAAAGTTAGGAAAAATGTTTGCATATTTTAGCGACATTTGCTATTTTATATGTTCGCCTATTACCATGCCAGCTTTCTATAGTCTTGAAATGCCCTTTTTAGCTTTGAGAACAATTTCTAACAATTGAAAGTAAGTAATTCAACAATTGTTTGAATTTGGTTAGCTTTTGATTTTGTCAAATGGTTTTAGCACATTATTATATCTTGCAAAAAATTTTGCTTTGATATTGCATTGTAAGAAAACGCGCTTATCGGCAAAATTTTGCTATTTTGGCGCAATATCAGAATTTTTCTAATTTCAGCAAAAAAAAAAAAAAAATAAAGATAACTGCAGCGGGATTCGAACCCACGAAAGCGCATAACAATGTAGTTGCCTACACAGTTGTACCACAATAGCTTGTAACATTTGGTAGCCTAACAGGCAGTTATAAGCATGAGTTTCAGTCTAGTGAGTGGTGAGTGGTGAGTGAATGCGTGGGACATATATATAACTAACGGTAATTTCTAACTTGGAAACATATTTATATGTTGCACAAAGGAGATAGCTCTATTGTCCTCTTTGGTTTGTATAGTACTTTTTACTTAGCAGCATTCATTAGAGATGCCAAATGCAATACTTAACAATGTATCATATGACGTAGGCGGGAATGTAAGATTTCCTCGCCGAAATCTAAGGTTGTGTTAGTGTTGGTCTATATGTACGAGGCCGGACGAAATGTTTGCATGTGTTGGTAATAAGAGTCGACACAAAATCAAAATTTAATATTTTGTCTAGAGTTGTGCTTTTTCGTTCATTTCAGAGATTCGAATCTTTCGTTCTTTTTCTGATGAACGAACAAGTTGTTCTTTTTGTTAATCTGTTCTTTTTTTTTCAAGCAAATTTGTTCACTGCTGTTGCACCCGCGAAAAAAGCCACCAAGTATAGATGAGGGTGTGTATGCAGCAATGCTTTGTGTAACTAAAAGAACAAATGAACTAAAAGAACAAATAGAACCGAAATCGAAGATCTAGTTTACTTGTTTAGTTGAGAGACCCGGTCAATTTAACAAGTTCAGAACGAAACGACCCAACTCTAATTTTGTCTCTGGTTTGACTTGAGGATGAGGCGAAGGCGGGCATGGAAGTTAGGAAAAATGCTTGCATATTTAAGCGACATTTGCTATTTTATATGGTCGCCTATTACCATGCCAGCTTTCGACTTTTAACTTGCAAAAAACATTTTGCTTTGAAATTAAAGAAACAAAAAACGCGCTTTATCGGCAAAATTTTGCTATTTTGGCGCAATATCTCAGCATTTTTATAATTTCAGCAAAAAAAAAAATAAATAAAGCTAGCGGGAGCGGGATTCGAACCCACGAAATCGTATAACAATGTAGTTGCCTACACAGCAGTGCCGCAAATGCCTGTGACGTTTGATGGCCTAACAGGCTGTTATAAGCATGAGTTTCAAAGTAGTGAGTGCTGAGTGGTGAGTGAATGCGTGGGACATATATATAATTAACGGTAATTTCTAACTTGGAAACATATTTATATGTTGCACAAAGGAGATAACCCTATTATCCTCTATGATTCGTATAGTACTTTTTACTTCGCAGCATTCATTAGAGATGCCAAATGCATGAGTTTCAATCAAGTGATGGTGAGTGAATGCGTGGAAGATATATATAACTAACGTTAATTTCTGGATTGGCAACATGTTTATAGGTTGTACAAAGGAGATAGCCCTAGTACTTTTTACTTAGCAGCATTCATTAGAGATGCCAAATGCAATTTATATTATCCAGTAACCCTACACATTTTTATGATGGCCTGGTGAATCGGGCTCTTTTTCAAATTTTCTGCCTTCTTTCTGTACTTATAAAAAGAAAGCAGAAAAAATACAAAAATAAATAGAATCACATCAATCATGGAGTCGACGCGGTAGTCGAACTCAGAGTTTATAAAAGTTGTGCGCTCAGCATAAGGCACTTAACACATACCATATGATTTCAATAATAGCTGAAGGGGCGTTAGGGAGGAAGAGGGAAAAATCAAATTGAATGCCGATGAGGAAGATGGCAAGACAATATGGAAATGAGTAAATTCGATATTTATAAAATTGTATCAGATTGTATGTAAAGGAGTAAGACGGTAACATGAATTGTCTGTAGGTGAGGAAGATGACACCATGGAAATTCGATATTCGAAAGTTAGTTGAAGGTGGGGAATTTGTGGTAATATTATTCGAGCAGATATGTTGTTCCCTTTTTCTGATGGCCTGGTAAAATCGGCTGTTTTGGGAAAAATGGGCACCTTTTTCCTCCCACATTCATGTAAGGTAATGAATGAATGAATGGATGGGACCAATATATAAATAATAAAACAAAGAGCGGCATTGAACCACAAGTTGAAAAAAGACCTGCGCCAAACACCCTATTAAATACTTGGCTCCCAAGACCTTACTTAATGGGGGAAGTCAATTTACAATGAATCATCATAATTTATTTACAAAAAATCAGAGAATTCAAATTTCCAATATATTTGCTCTGATCAGAGATTTTTTGGTAACAGACGAACAGAGAAAATGGTTAAGAGAATTTTCTGTTACGTCTTGCACCCTGTTAAGTTAACATGAATTTGGGGAACAGTGGTGAAGTGCAAGACGTGTCACATGCAAATGGATCGTAAGCAGTGGATGCCAAAATAACGCCTTCTCATTGTGTTTAAATTCTCTGGTTTTATTGACATATTTCAATTAACTCCTCAATTTTTTGTATGTATATAGACAATTTCATTTTCGTTGCATACTTTTGTGCGCTCATACATGTAAGCAATAAAAGACAACTTAATTAAATTGTATCTAATTTGTTTTTGCATAATTTGCTATAGACTATATTATGTACTAAATTGGAATTCAAGCTTTATATTGCACGCTGTTTCTCGTTTATATTTGCATTTGCATTTGATTGTTTGTGATTATTTTTGTTGTGGCTTTTGTAGCGGCAAAATATGTTTGCTTTTGTTAAATATCCTTGTTATATATACATTACACACTGTGTTTAGTGGTGCATACAAATATATATGTAGGTCAATGTTTCTTTGCATTCAGATTAATTTCAATGAGATTTTATAGACTCAAAGCCGCAATAGTAAACAGAACAGAAGTCCATTAGTATTAACAGATATATTTAACTACTACATACAACGAATATATGTGCACATATAAATATATCAAAAATAGATTAACTTATGCAGATGTGGGATATGCAAAGTTTTATTTACAAACAAACAACCACGCAAACCGATTTAAGCATTTGCTCCACAAAAGTGTTTTAAATATAATGAAGTTAAGTATTATCTAACTAAATGCTTGTATTTTATAATTGCACTTTGATTGTTCAATTGTACGAATATATTTGTAAGATTTATGTACTTAAACTCATTAGCATCATCGCTTTTCCCAGGAATTGAACATAGGATCTTCGGCCTAGTAGGCGGAGCACGCTACCATCACACCACGGCGATCCTTTTACAATAAAAAAAAATACGCTAACAAGGACCGAGATGCGATGAGTGAAAATCGACTGATATGAGAGCTTTAAACAAATATTTCTCGAAAAAGTTGTATGAAACTTGAAAAGTATGTCCACTTTTTAATATTTTCTTGGTCCCTGGAACACGTTGAAATATATTTCAACGCAACTTTCGAATACCCTATATATAAACACCAGTTCAATAGCATGAATGCAGGCGGATTCTGTGATTACATATTTGAGATACATGAAACAAAACATGTCCCGAGAAAAGGCGCCTTGAATAGCCAGAAACATGTTACCATTGCCTTTCGTTTCATGGACTTGTCAGGGTAAGGATTTTGTGTACATTTAGACTTTGACTTCATGATAACATTCATATTTTGACTTCGAAGCTGCATCGGCAGATTTGGATTTTCCTCTCCGATTGAAAACATAATATAATATAAAATTTGTTGATATCGTGAGATCTTGTATAAATTTAAAATTTAAGCCTAAGGAACCAAACAATTTTTGGTTCAGCAGTCTTCTAGCTCGGCACGGCAAAACTGTTACCATGCCCTCTGTTGAAAACTAAACCAAACCCATTACAATTTTAAGCAAACTAAACTTTTCTCTTTTACTTTTTACACATATAAAAGTCGCCCTGTGAATATTTCGCCGTAACTCTACACTAAACTGCTTGCGCTCAGAATTTGGTGGTGCTTTCAGCAGAGAATTTAAACACAATGAGAAGGCGTTATTTTGGCATCCACTGCTTACGATCCATTTGCATGTGACACGTCTTGCACTTCACCACTGTTCCCCAAATTCATGTTAACTTAACAGGGTGCAAGACGTAACAGAAAATTCTCTTAACCATTTTCTCTGTTCGTCTGTTACCAAAAAATCTCTGATCAGAGCAAATATATTGGAAATTTGAATTCTCTGATTTTTTGTAAATAAATTATGATGATTCATTGTAAATTGACTTCCCCCATTAAGTAAGGTCTTGGGAGCCAAGTATTTAATAGGGTGTTTGGCGCAGGTCTTTTTTCAACTTGTGGTTCAATGCCGCTCTTTGTTTTATTATTTATATATTGGTCCCATCCATTCATTCATTCATTACCTTACATGAATGTGGGAGGAAAAAGGTGCCCATTTTTCCCAAAACAGCCGATTTTACCAGGCCATCAGAAAAAGGGAACAACATATCTGCTCGAATAATATTACCACAAATTCCCCACCTTCAACTAACTTTCGAATATCGAATTTCCATGGTGTCATCTTCCTCACCTACAGACAATTCATGTTACCGTCTTACTCCTTTACATACAATCTGATACAATTTTATAAATATCGAATTTACTCATTTCCATATTGTCTTGCCATCTTCCTCATCGGCATTCAATTTGATTTTTCCCTCTTCCTCCCTAACGCCCCTTCAGCTATTATTGAAATCATATGGTATGTGTTAAGTGCCTTATGCTGAGCGCACAACTTTTATAAACTCTGAGTTCGACTACCGCGTCGACTCCATGATTGATGTGATTCTATTTATTTTTGTATTTTTTCTGCTTTCTTTTTATAAGTACAGAAAGAAGGCAGAAAATTTGAAAAAGAGCCCGATTCACCAGGCCATCATAAAAATGTGTAGGGTTACTGGATAATATAAATTGCATTTGGCATCTCTAATGAATGCTGCTAAGTAAAAAGTACTAGGGCTATCTCCTTTGTACAACCTATAAACATGTTGCCAATCCAGAAATTAACGTTAGTTATATATATCTTCCACGCATTCACTCACCATCACTTGATTGAAACTCATGCATTTGGCATCTCTAATGAATGCTGCGAAGTAAAAAGTACTATACGAATCATAGAGGATAATAGGGTTATCTCCTTTGTGCAACATATAAATATGTTTCCAAGTTAGAAATTACCGTTAATTATATATATGTCCCACGCATTCACTCACCACTCAGCACTCACTACTTTGAAACTCATGCTTATAACAGCCTGTTAGGCCATCAAACGTCACAGGCATTTGCGGCACTGCTGTGTAGGCAACTACATTGTTATACGATTTCGTGGGTTCGAATCCCGCTCCCGCTAGCTTTATTTATTTTTTTTTTTGCTGAAATTATAAAAATGCTGAGATATTGCGCCAAAATAGCAAAATTTTGCCGATAAAGCGCGTTTTTTGTTTCTTTAATTTCAAAGCAAAATGTTTTTTGCAAGTTAAAAGTCGAAAGCTGGCATGGTAATAGGCGACCATATAAAATAGCAAATGTCGCTTAAATATGCAAGCATTTTTCCTAACTTCCATGCCCGCCTTCGCCTCATCCTCAAGTCAAACCAGAGACAAAATTAGAGTTGGGTCGTTTCGTTCTGAACTTGTTAAATTGACCGGGTCTCTCAACTAAACAAGTAAACTAGATCTTCGATTTCGGTTCTATTTGTTCTTTTAGTTCATTTGTTCTTTTAGTTACACAAAGCATTGCTGCATACACACCCTCATCTATACTTGGTGGCTTTTTTCGCGGGTGCAACAGCAGTGAACAAATTTGCTTGAAAAAAAAAGAACAGATTAACAAAAAGAACAACTTGTTCGTTCATCAGAAAAAGAACGAAAGATTCGAATCTCTGAAATGAACGAAAAAGCACAACTCTAGACAAAATATTAAATTTTGATTTTGTGTCGACTCTTATTACCAACACATGCAAACATTTCGTCCGGCCTCGTACATATAGACCAACACTAACACAACCTTAGATTTCGGCGAGGAAATCTTACATTCCCGCCTACGTCATATGATACATTGTTAAGTATTGCATTTGGCATCTCTAATGAATGCTGCTAAGTAAAAAGTACTATACAAACCAAAGAGGACAATAGAGCTATCTCCTTTGTGCAACATATAAATATGTTTCCAAGTTAGAAATTACCGTTAGTTATATATATGTCCCACGCATTCACTCACCACTCACCACTCACTAGACTGAAACTCATGCTTATAACTGCCTGTTAGGCTACCAAATGTTACAAGCTATTGTGGTACAACTGTGTAGGCAACTACATTGTTATGCGCTTTCGTGGGTTCGAATCCCGCAGCGCGTTTTCTTACAATGCAATATCAAAGCAAAATTTTTTGCAAGATATAATAATGTGCTAAAACCATTTGACAAAATCAAAAGCTAACCAAATTCAAACAATTGTTGAATTACTTACTTTCAATTGTTAGAAATTGTTCTCAAAGCTAAAAAGGGCATTTCAAGACTATAGAAAGCTGGCATGGTAATAGGCGAACATATAAAATAGCAAATGTCGCTAAAATATGCAAACATTTTTCCTAACTTTCATACCCGCCTTCGCTTCATCAACAAGCACAAAACTCAAACCAGAGACAAAATCTTACATTTTGATTTTGTGTCGATTCTTATTACCAACACATTCAAACATTTCGTCCAGCCGCGTACATATAGGCCAAAACTAACACAACATTAGATTTTGGCGAGGAAATCTTACATTCCCTCCTACGTCCCATCCACAAAATCACAAACATAAGAGGAAGAACAAAAAATCGAAGTCAGACAACATTTTTATTTCGACTTGATTCCGCTTACTAACACATTCAAAGTTTCTGTGTGGCCTCGTACATATAGGCCAAAACTACTACACCCTAAGAGGAAAACTTCCATTCCCGCCTACTGCACCTTGTCCAAAAGCAAACTTATAGAATTTATTCTTTCAAAGACATTGTAAAAATCCAAAAATCTTGCTTGTCTTCAAAGTGTAAGAAGAGTAAAGAAAGAAGAATATTGACAAGAAACATTTTTATATTACCAGGCACTCATAAAAATTGGCGCGTGTGTGAAATGTATGAAAATAGTATTTTGGCTTTCGTAAGCACACATGCCATTCCTTTTACGCATGAGACTATACCACACAAAACTTTATATTTCCATTTCTTTTCTGATATTTCGAAGTTTCTAATGAGGAGAAAAATCTTCTTTTTCTTCACCGCCTTCACCTGACCAACAAACAAAATAACAAAACCGAAATTTTGAAGTCGTTCGCACTTGCAAGCGCAATGTATTTGAAATTATGCCTGGTCAGTTGATAAGGTCCGAACAGAGAATTAATAAGCTGAAAATAAGAGGTAATCAAAGATTTTAAACGCAAAATAGTCAAAAAGGGAAAAAATTGCCAAAAATCGGCGGAATTTTCTATGAACTTGACATTTGCACTTTGGTAGGGTAGAATTAAAAGGGATATAAAACTGTATACTTGAAATATTATTTCAAATTACAGAAAAAAATTCAAACTTAATAAATATAATTAACAAAACTAAATTTTTTCATACATTTATATTTTTATTTATATTTTTATTTTATTTACATATGCTTAACAAAAATAATTTAAAGAAGCCTGAAACACGAAAAGAGAAAATAAGATACAAAACAATTAGAAAACGGGATTTAATAATAAGTATTTAAAAAACTGAAAGGAAAACAAGTATAAGTGATAAAACAGCTGAAGAGAAAACAAAAATTATTTAAAATCTGAAAAGAAAAAAGGAAAAATTAATTAAAAACATTTAATCACTTGAATGAGAATTGGTATAAATAGACACGATTTACGAATTCGCCAGACTCTTAATGGCGAATTCTCTCAGGATATAATCAATTAAGATTAAATCATTTCTCAGAGAAGCAAAAGTGCATATTCTCTGATTTTTTCACCTGGTTTACAAAAACGAGTAATATAATCGATTTTGAAAACCTAGGCTCGTGTGTCAAATGTTTAGATTTTTTAAAGGTAAACACGATTTGCGAGTTCGCCTAACACTTAAAAGCGAACTCTCACACGATGCATCAATGAATAATACATCATTTTCACCTGACACCAACTCGTCTAGGCTCGTGTTAGCTGAAAAAAGAAAATAATTCATAATATTAATAAATGTTTTTAAAATTGATTTTATTATCACAAATGAAATAAATAAAAATTAATTTTTTATACCAAATCTACGAAAATTATTAAATCTACATCTACGAAATTTATTTAAATCTACATCTACGAAATATATTTACATCTAAATTTACGAAATTTATTTAAATCTACATCTACGAAATATACGTGTTAAGAAAATAATCTGGAAAGAAAAGAAAAAAAATGTATCAGTATTTCCATTAAACATTTAAATATACATTTTACTTACTATCCGATTGTCCCTAGCAACTACTACTGTCAATTACGCTTGGCTATGGATGAGCTAAATTTTCCTAGGTTGAGCATTTAGTCGTTTTAATTTATTGCTTTTATGTCGCTCTCGAGTGGTAATCAAGTCATCTCTAGCCATCCATCTCGCATTTTTAAATAATAAAACAACAACTAATGAATCTAATAGTTGCTTACGGTGTTCCAAACAAGGCCCAGCTCCCGAAAACCAATTTGGAAACTCGTGTTCGGTCAAAGGGGTCAAAATGTCAATTATATTTTCTTTTAAACCAGGGTAATGAGATCTCTGGCTAAATATTTGTTTATACCAGAACATTTGGCGATGACATACTTCGAATACATCATCGCTTGGGTTCACTAACAATAATCTCTCATTCCCTTTATAATTTTTTGACCGAATAAGAGCTTCCGAATCGGAGTTCAAGTCGCAATATGGTTTTACCGTAGCTTTGGAACAATTATCGCAATTCAGTTTGTTAAATAAAGTATTACAAATGGTATATCCTGTGTAGTACCTCTGAACTTGAATTTCCCCTGGAATAACTTCTTCCTCATCTTCTAATGTGAGTGGGGAAAAGTTGCCTAACGCTGGTATGACACTAAGAGGATATGCCTCTTCCTCTTCATAATCAAGAAGTTCCTCTTCTTCTTCAAGAAGGTCGTCTTCGTCAACTTCTTTTGATTCATCAGCTTGATCCGTTGGATCAGCGACCTCGGTCAAAACAACTTGTTCATTTACCTGGAATAGTTCATCACCAGCGTCTTCTTGAAGTGTATTCCATTCTAAATCCAAGTCTTCATCGTCTTCACAGTTATTACCTTTGTTTTTGTTATCAAATCTATACCTTAAAATGCGCATTGTAACCAAACGAGCAACTATATATTGGATATCATGCGCAGATGGATGGGTATTGATGCCTTGACTAGCTCGAATTTTATAAAAAAGGTTTTCAAGCGCATCTTGATTCAATTTACCCAATAATATATATTCAACCTTCGGGTAATCTTCAAAAATATCGCTAGATAAACTTATCATAGCTTTAATGGTTAAAATTAATCCCTCGAAGCATGTCACTTTATCATTGGGATTTACAATTGCCTCAAGATATTCGACGTGATCCATCAATCTTTTAACCTTCAAATTATTTTTCCTATTCATAGGCCATTTAATCGGGTTATTACTTGAAATTTTTTTGCAATTAAGCTCATCGAAAATGTCGTTCATTCGTTTTACGAAAATCTGAGTTGGAATGGCATGATTTAAAACGAAAGAATCATCCGAAAAAAGGCCCTTCTTCCATGCCATGTCAATGCCAGCTGCCACGGAATTGCTAAGGACTTGTGTCGCCCGAGACACACTCATCTTTTCAAAACAATTCGGATCTATATGGGTAGAAGTTAGTTTTGGGCATATTTTAAAATTTGGATTTTTTTGTCTACCTCATATAACTTCCGAATGACAGCGAAGCTGGCTAATCCGTTTCCAGTAACGAGATTGTACTTATGTAAATTATTTCGTACAGATTTTATCAGATGACAATAGTCATACATGAAATAAATTTTTTTTCCTTTTACAAAAATAAACGGATGATCCTTTGTGACATTCAGACCTTGGTACATTGAAACATTCGTCTTTGCCTGGTCACAAATTACTGCTTTAAGAGATAGACCTACATCCTCAACCGCTTGAATATTTTCAAATAAAATTTCACGCAATTCTTCTGCCTTTAGACCATTTTTGACAGTGTAATATGATAAAACATATTTCCAATGAGAAGTTATGCCTTTGACCATGAAGAAGCAGCACTTGTCTGCAACTTGCTGCTTTCTTCTATTATTGCCAAGGTCAACAAAGCCATCAATTAGATCTCTATCTTTTGTTCCGTTGTATACGAGATCCTTTTTGATCGAAATTTCGTCAAAAAGTATTTCACAAACTTTTTCATCTGCAGACATCCCGCGTACAACAGTCTTCAAATTGGAAATAATGTTACTATCAATGCCTGGTACTACATATTTTATTGGTCGCCACGACAGAAGAGTTTTTTTGTGAGGCAATGCAAAATTTAAGTCATCGCGGAGGAAGTTGTAGGCCTTTGTGGACATATAATTAATATTTTGTGCCAAGGTCTTACTTTCTGCATTTGGATATGAAAACGTAGTGTCGACTATCATTCTTGCGAATGTAATAGCGTCAGAACTAGCGTTTTCTGAAGGTATAATAGCCGTTTCAAGTACTTTTTTCAAATCCTGAACTTCTTTTTCTAACTCTAAAATGAGTTTGTAACGTTGTACGTCTTTTTTCAGATACATCTGAAAAACTTTCGCCATAAGTTCAGACGAATGCCCGTGCCCGCGCTTGGCCCAGAGGTCAGAAAATTTTTCGAACTCCTGAAGGGTAATGTCCGGTCTTTCATCCGACAATACAAATGTGCCTTCAGGCATTTCATTTGGATTTTCGCAATTCTCCGAAATGCCTGAACAGCTACTAAAATCATTTGCTTCCAAATGATATTTGGGAAAAGCACCCTTCAGGACTCTATTCTTTGCAAGATATTTGCTGTCAAAGTGACGTTCGCAAATGCTCAACGTTTTTCTGTTTTTAAAAGTGACATTTAAACAACATGCCGCCGCCCACGAATTGAAAGCAGCCTCGTCGCTAGGGAACGAATAAAGGACACAGCTTTCGTCCTTTGCGCAGGACCCTATGCAGCATTTTCTGGCCCGTTTTCGTGGCTCCGCAATTGGAGTTGAAGAAACGGGCGCAGAAAAAGTGGTTGCATAGCACATCGGCTCCTCATCGGCGACCTCGGCAATCGGGGCAGCAACCGTAGAAAATGCCATAATTTAGTTGCTTTTCCCAATTAAAAATTGTATAAAAAAATCAATAAATTTAACAAAAAAAAAAAATGCCGCTCAAAATATTTGATAAAAAAAAACTTTAGAAAATAGAATAATAAAAAATAATTTTATAAAAAACCAATAAATTTAACAAAATAATGCCGCTCGAAATATTTGATAAAAAAAACTTTAGAAAATAGAATAATAAAAAATAATTTTATAAAAAACCAATAAATTTAACAAATAATGCCGCTCAAAATCTTTGATAAAAAAAAAACTATAGAAAATAAAAATTAAAAACAGAAAAACATGTTAGTAAAATAAATGAAAATAAAAGTATAATAAAACATAAAACAACATAAGCAAATAAACCAAAAATTTAATAAAAGGAATTAGAAAAAAATTATAATAAAATGAATTTAAAAAAACTTGAATATAAAAGGATACAATATAATAAAACAAAATAGCAGACATAAAATAAACCAAAAAAGAATAATAATTAAATTTATTTCAAAAATATATTTATTTATATAAAAATATTTTTAAAAAGTAAGTTTACAGAAATAGATATTAAGCTTATAAAACGCTGATTTCGTTAGAAGCTGAAAAATGTAAGCTTACATACAATTTTAAAAGAAAGCAATACATTTAATTTTTTTTTGTAAAACTAAATCATTAACAAACATTCGGTCTCAACGCTTACAAAAGAAAATTTAAATTTATTTACTATTGAAAGCATTTATACTTCGCCTATTTTGTAAACTTACTTAAAGGTATTTCCAATAACATTTACAGAATTTTCTGTTGGGTATAGAAAATACACACATCACACGCACATACATATTTTTTTAACTCCTTTACACCACTTTCACACAATTAAACCATTATTTTTACTTACCAATGTATGGCACAGCATCCTCCCTCAGGCGGTTGCCTTTATGATGAAGGTCCCGGTCTGTAAAGTGTGCCCGGCACACATAATAATTCCATTTAGGAATATGGGCGTCAAGGGCAATGCCCAAAGCCGCCCTCCACTTCTTGTCTTGAGAAGGCTTTACCGGCCAACGGAAGACCGGCAAAACCTTCTCGGTGTTCAAACACCCACGAGCAACACATTTTCGAACGCGCGACATCGCAATTTATTTTTTTAATTATATTTAAACCCGCGTAACTTTAATCGCGTCAACCGCACTTTCAAGAAAACTTTTTGGAATGAGCAAAATAACATCGGCTTTTGCTTATCGAAAATTCATAATTCGATATGTTAACCGGATTTTTCAGCAATAAAAAAAAAAAAAGAAAACAAGCTGTATTGAGGTTCGAACCTGAAACACCTATAACCTTAAACTAGTGCCTAACAGGTGCGCCAAATGTACTATAAGTTTCACGTTGTCTTATCTGTTACTTAGACCGTATATACTTATTTGCAACGTCATAAGGCTATTTTCATTCCTCCATTTACCATTGAAATTAAGCTTATTTTACCTTTTTCAAGATTTCTAAATTATATTAATTAAATTCAAATTCATATTAAATTATAAAACAAGCAAATATATTGCTAAAAGTAATAAAATTTAAATTTAATTAATCCTACTAAATACCTATATTCCTACAAAGAAACCATATTACGAGAAAATCCAGAGAATTTAACACTAGCTGAAACTGTTGACAGAGAATTTTCTGCTGTTAACTGGTTAACATTGAAATTGGATTGTGTGTGGTGAAGTGCAAGACGTGTTCACATGCAAAAAAGTTGGAATCTAGCAAAAACGCCTTCTCATTGTGTTTAAATTCTCTGCTTTCAGGCTTAGCTTTTTGCAAAGTTTTCCTTCAGATGTCGCTGGGTATAGCGAGTTATTAGCGTGCAATACCGTTAAGTGGGTTCTGAAGTTCTGTCATGCGCATAGCGAATCACGGTGGTAATAATGTGCAGGGCATTCCATTCTACAAAGTTGAATCATTTTTATATCATACAATTTGATGGAATAAAGAATTGCTCAAAATCTCAGTTCATGATTAATAGCTTCCACGCTTACTAAAAATCAGTCGGTTAGTAAGTACTTAAAATAAATACTTTAACGGCAGGATAAAATTTTTTCAAAAACTTGTTGAACACGGCACCAAAATAGTTTTGTAAAATAAAGTTTCAGAAAGCTTAAATTTGAGCAAAGAAAGTTAAACATGATACCAATAGTTGTAAGCACTAATCCATCAAATCTCGAGTGGTTCGTTCAATTGTGCAGTGTTAACTTTAGGTAAGATATTTTGAGAAGTAACGCGACGGTGTAGCAGGTAGCAGTGATGCAACTGACAGCAGCCTAGCCCGAGCTTAGTGCATAAGAACAAGTATGATTCTATGAATATGATAGCTATTCTCAATTCAACTTTTTGGTAACTCTAACTTTCCCTTCCTTATAAATTTTCCACCAAAATAAAGTTATTCAGGCTCGCTCAGTGATGGATTAGGTTAAACTGAATAGTCAATGCCTCACACAGACAGCCAGTATCCATAGCACCTACCGGCGATTTGGCACAACACAATCGGTTTCGCCTTTGAAGCTCACCCTGGACATTGTCTGATAAAACATTTAAAAGATAACTTAAAATTCTTCCTATGTGGGTATAAAAAGTAATCCTCAGAGGTTTTGCATGGTTAGATACGTCTTGCAATCAAGAAAATAGTGTCAGATAAAATAAAAAACACTCTTTTTTAAACGTAAAAATTGTGACAATATGTTATATATGTATGTCATCATATTATGTTTTTTAACACTAATTTTGTTTAAAAAAAAAGCAATGCATAACAAAAGCCTGTTATTCCTTTTCCGAAATAATAAAGTTCTGGCAAAAAAATATTTTGTATGTAACTATAGCTATAGTTTCGTAAACACAATTTTTAGAATGCTTTGAACTTTAACTAAACTTAATTTAAGAATAAAATGAGCACACATTAGGTAGTTCCAATTCCCTGAAAATGTTCGCTGATTTTTAATAATTTTGTTAATTGGATGCGTCTTAGCTGCTTTTCAATAAAACGAGAACTTTCAAATATATTCTGGGCATATAGATATGTTCACTTGCATTCAGTGTTTAGTTTGCCTGTAGATAAATATATGAAAGGTGACTCGTAGAACAAGCTTTTGTGTATTTGCTTGGACTTTACTAAACGGCATGAGTTTCTCAATTTTTAACTTGTACTTTTTTGAGGCTGCATCAAAATTCCTTGTAAATGTGGTAGATGCTTATAAAGTTCGATTTTCCACTAAAACATGCCTATGATAAACTTCAGTATAGATATAAGTAAGCTTTCCTAAAGCTTAAGCTTGTAGAATAAGCTCTCTGGCTCTAGATATCTTATACAGAACATAATCCAACAAATTTTCTTTTTGTTACAAACTTTTAATACGACCTGCTTTCTTTTATTCTTCAACAACAACTAACATCCTTTACCAATAAACATGTGAAACCAAAAGCTGCAGCCTCAAGGACAATAAAGTTGATGTGACATAACATTGATATGCTTTTTTAACTAACATTTCATTGTGCACTAGCTTACATAACTTAGCGACCTCTGAATATAACAAAAAGCTTACGATATGGTTCTCTATTGAAAAAAGCTTAAATCCTTGACTAGTTTATCGAAATATAAAAATGTCATATACATACACCTGCATGTTGGCAGCAGATTTACCGCCAGTATAATATTAGTGGCAACTCTGTTTTGACTGTTGGCATATCAACCGCCAGAAAGCGCTATTAACGGTCACTAAAAAGCAACTTAGTGCAACTTTTGCTGAGGAAAAATGTTTTGTTTGTAAAATTTCCTTATATACATAATTTGTACTTGCACCGTTCCAAACGCTGGTAATATATATATAAATTTTGTTTAATATTTTGTATTGAAATCCTTTGGCGACCTGTTTCTTTTCATTAGGTATTTATTTAACCGGCTTTAGGACCAATTTTTTAGTATTAAAACACCAGAAAATTGTTACACCTTCAGTTTACCAATATATTTCGGTTACACACGGTACCCGTCTTCAGGGCTTTGAAATTATTTTACACGTCTTCGCTGTTTAACGTGGAAAAAATTTGAACAACGTGACATTAGGACGGACAAGGCGAAATTTTGTTTGGAGAATGCCGGCAATTCTCGGGAAAGCTTCCCTTGCTATGCGTTTTTTTTTATTTTGAAAGAGGCTGCTCTGTCAGGGTTTCTAACTTCATATAGAACCTGTAATATTGGCATAAGGAATTCTTGCTTTTGTTTTAGTTGTAGCAGTACAAAACTCCCAAAAGTTTAAGGGAGTATATTTGAGCCAAAGGCCTCCTTGCCGAATAAGAATCCTGCACTTTTAGATACAGTAGGTTATATTGGTAAATTTATCAAAATTTTACCCAACTACATATATTTATTTAAGAAATATTTTGTTTTTTGTAGCAGGAATTGGAATCCATTACATGCGGTTAGATTTTGAGGCGTATAGGGGTCGACGCTGCACGTCATATGGCTCATGAATCTATGCCTTAGGTTGCTACTTTTAAGATCACAAACAGATTGGTAATAAGCGTTCGCTAGAGCAGTCACATCAAATTTTTTAACTTGTTTCACAAATTTAAATTTACCAATTCATCCATTGCTAAAATCAAGTTAAAGGAACAGTGTGATCCAGAGTCGATTTATATGGAAAAACTTTCAGTATTGTGTTACCGGAAAAATTCTTTCCGAGTTTTACATAGTTAGTTGTGTCACTCAAACTCTCTTGATACAACTGAGAAAATTTTGAGGGGTTCTGGGGGTAAATGAGTTCTTACAATTGGTTCAATTACATGTTGAACCAGTAAAACATCCAAATATTATAATAAAAACCTTCTCTGGGCGCTGGCGTTAATTTTTATTGTATCTTTATTCGACTTCTAAGTGGAATAGCACCCTATCTCGCTGCTGTTTCGAAAACGCCTCATATCATAAAACGTTCCAATAACGCCATATTTCGGAATTTTTTTCAAAGACGCCCTCTCTCAGCATTGTTTTCATAAATATCCCAGCTAATGTCAAAATGTATTAAATTTTATCTCAGATGTGGTATTTTTAAAACAAATTTTTAAATAGGGCTTTATTCAATAGTTTTCCGATATAGGTCGTTTTTGAAACGGCAGCAGAGTTAGGTTGATATTCCACTCACCAGTCGTGTTGATGTTATAAAAGGAAGCTGCTCCATATTATAAGATCAATGGCCTCTCACTAAATAAAAACAAAATGCATTTACGAAATACTACATTATTATATGCATACTTCTGCTCACAAGTACCGCTTATTATTGTATTATTGTATTTATTTGTTTTTTTTTTTTGTCAAAATCTTCGTCACTTGCATAAGAGCTACACAAAAAGTTTAACTTTTAAAACCTTTTTGAGGTCAAACAAGACTTCTAAACTTTGGCGAAAAAGTTCTTTTGTTATAACGACAAAACTAAATAACTCAGCGGCTAAGAAAAAGTGTCTGAGAAAGAATCAAACCAAGATGAAAAAGTTCGACTACTCATCTTAGAACGAATAAAAAATAAAGCAAAGTTGTCACTAATAACACTCGAGACAGCAGTAAATGTTTGTTGGTTAACAGTTCCAACAATTGTTGAATTGTAAGCAGAAGTGGCATAGTCTTCACGGCTCACACTATTCACAGCAGCATCAGCGTGAATTATAAAACTTGCTGCGCGACACTGCTAGTGACAATGACATTGACTATGATTTCGCCTTTGTCCGTCCAATGATATCCACCTCATTCATGTTGCCGTCGACCGTGAAAATGACAGCTGCAGCAAGCAGCGGCTATAAGAATAACAACAAACTGCCTGCAGAAGCAAAGGGGTATGTCTTACTTGTTGGTAGCAATAAGTGATAAGGAATGCTTGAGGCAAAAAGCTGAATGCAGCAGCAAAGAATAATAAGTACAGTGAAGTTGTGTGAGCAATGACTTATTTCTTCGGCTGATGGGTTCTCGTAAATGGCATTAGAGTTTTTACAAATGTTCGAGTCACGAAAGAAATAATTAAAGAATGAATAGAAAATGCGCTCATGTGCCTATATTTAGGCGCAAAAAAAATTTGTCATCTTGCAATGTGGTTTAAGGTTCTCTTGAATGCTTTTAATCAAGATAAGATTATAATTCTATTTTAGTTAAACTAAAGATATAGGCATTTAAAAGTAAAAATGATCATTTTTCGATATGTTTTTCAACATTGTTAAACTTCTTGCGTCGGTCTGTCTGCCTATCGCTTTTTGAATCATTGCTATTGTCTATCTGTGACATCCATCTTTCAAACAGTTTTTTGTCGTAGCTCACCGGATTTTTAATTTCATTATTTGTTCTACGCAGACGCTTTGGCATATAAATACAAAAGTAGTAAATCAGCTCAGCGGCGCTTATAAATGAGCAGCCGAGGAATAACGCCGTTGCATTGCCAAAATTAACTGAGGAGTACACAAATATAAATCGAGTTAATAAAAAATATGTTTTTTTTTTTTTAATTTTTGATTTTAACAAAGGATATCTAATTGAAAAACCTTATTTCTAAAATTTTGATGTTGCTTTGCCCGGGGTGCGAACCCAGGGCATACGGTGTGGTAGGCGGACACGCTACCATCACACCACGGTGGCACTTACTAACCGAACATCAATTGGGCTTACATCAAATATGCTGGCACATATTTATCATTATACACTTTATTATTTTGCCTTATTAAACGCACTTTCACCAAATTTTGTATTTTACTAGAAGACCCCGCAGACGTTGTCCTGCCCTAAAATTGGCCAATCTGCATACATTTTAATAAGCTTCTTCCGTATTTCTCTGCCCTCCCCCCTCTTCACTTTTTCCTAATCCTTTTATTCACTCCTCCCTCCGTCTTTTTCGCTTCATCTATCTCCATCTTCGTCTCATTCTATCTCTTTCTCAATCTCCTTCTCTCTTTTATCTTTTCTCTTCTCTCAATTTCTTCTCATTCTTCTGCATCCCTTATTGCCTGTCCCAGAAGGTGGTATGTATTTTATTCCAGTCCCAGTCCCACTCCGAGTCTCAGTCCCAGTCCTAGTCCTAATCGCAGTCCCAGTCCGTCTCTGGATAATATATTACTCTGTACTAAAGCACTCATCAACAGCTTTCATTTGATATCCATATTCTATAAACACAATCTAGGGGTACCCGGGTCCACGTTTTGGCCTATATCTCGAGTCACCCAGTCACCTATCCTATATTTCAATTTAGATCAAACTACATACGGGGTGCAAAACAAATTCAAAATCGGTTCAGTAGTTTAGGAGTCCATTGGCCTCAATTGTGTGACACGTGTTTTTTATATATTAAGATAATTTATTTAATTTATAGTTTTGAACTTCGCTTTGCAAATAGAAATGAAAATAATAGTCACAAAAGTGATTATCAATTCTTTCGGTTGCAGCTCAGCTCATTCTCAATTTCTTCTCTCGCATGTAGTTGCCACCCTTGATCGTTTCGAACAAAACTTGTATAAATGTTTGACATAACATTTTAAATAGAGAACTTTTAAGTTATAGAAAAGTAATGAATCAAATCGCTAGAAGGTAATTCACCACTGGGGTAACTTTACATGTAATTCGGCAAGCTTAATTTTCGGAACACTTTAAGTTGAAACGATTCAAAAACAACTCAAACTTTTATGTTGTCGGAAACATAAACATTAAAAAAGGATTTTTTTTATTATCTTATTAAATTCGTTCGCGTGAGTGAAAATTCGTAAAACCTTGGACAAAATGTTGCTAACTTTGGGAAATCCTGTTCGTTCAAACAAAATTTTTGAAACAAGATGGCGCAATTTTGCATTTCTCTTGGAGGAGAAGTTGTAAAATTGTACTGGATAAATAGGTGTCCCGGTATCTCATAATTTTTTGCACACAAAATTCAAAAAAGGGTTCTTCGTTTTGTATTGATAACTGAAAAACTAGTTTTTGTTTTTTCCCCATTTTGTCTGTTTTATCGATTTGGTGGTTTTCTTATTTTGGTATTTATTTTTTTAAACAAGTGGCACCATCGTCATCAGTACAAGATAGAGAGCGCAGTGAGCGTAAAATTCTCTTTTAAATTTGCTCATGTATTCATTGTTGATCGCTGTTGAAATGACCAGTGAGATCAGTTTTGTTAACAGAAAAATCAGTTAGATTGACCAGGAATCTGTAAATTTTACAGAATTTTGTTAACTTAAGAGCGACAATTTCTCTTCTGTTGAAATGACTAAACTAATTTGTCCGTTTGACAAAGAACTCGGTCGAATTAACCATAATTCGATCAATTTCACCGCATCTCCGTTAAGTCAAGAACAACAGAACCGATTTGTTGATTTTACTAGCACCATTTCTTTCATGGTATAATAATATAAATATTCTACTTTCTTTTCTTACCCAACAAATCTACCCAAGTGTAAATCAGTCGGGCGATAGACCAAAATTGAATCATGTCTAAAATAGAAATCCACATCAATGTGTGTATTATTTGGATTTTGTGAACTATTTGGCAGTTTTTTTGCACGTAAGTCCACAAGATATGATAACGACAAACAATTGAAGAAGCACTCGCAAATCATACCCACACTGTCCTCATCATATGCCACAACATCGCGTTCACCACTTTGTTCAAAATATATTAAATTTTCTAACAAATAATAACATTTGTATCAAAATTTGATTTATGTATTTCTTCATGGCTTATTTAACTTACTGTTGTTTTTTGCCAGGCAAGGTAAGTCCGACAATTTGCACGACGGATATTGACTAGGCGGAAGGAATAAATCCATTGAACAATTGCAATACTTAATTGTATATTCAGATTAATAATTCTCAAACATGTATTTGTGATTCAGTAATGTTTTGATGTCGGCGCTATTTTGTTCGTGCTGTAAGATATAGCAGGTATTTGTACCTCTTATGAATGTAAGTCTTAAATCTTGAAAGAATTAGGCTGTGACACTACGGGACGTGTTGGGCTGCAGCTATCTTAAAAAAAATGTACATTGAGCTCTTCAAAATGCCTACTTAAAACAAAAACCAGGCCTCTATTTCTGAAATATTTAAGAAATAATTTTAAAAATTGCTACGAACTATTGCAAATTCAAGAAGTGTGATTGTGTGAGTCGTAAATCAAATGCCCTTCGCGAATAAATTGGTTTGTAGAGTGTGCTGGACAATACCATAAAGCTTACATTTTTTACACTGTGCTATCTGTAAAAGACCGTCTAGACCGTCTACAACTACTGAATTCCTGAAAAATTTCATAATTTATAATCTAGCAACCACCAGCAAACAAACTTCACTTTTTTTAAATTGCTGAATTAATTTTTCGCCATCATTTTCGGTAAGCCTGAAAAAGAACACAAATTTCTTGGAGGATTCAAGGAGTTACATATAAAGCGTAATACAAGCTTTATAGTTTCGCAGCTTTCTTAACCCAAAGAGAATCCTCTTGCAAGTATGAATGTTTTATACCCATATAAGTTTGTGAGCTTCTGGCGACTCCAAGTGCCTAGAAGATCCAGCGGGTCATATTAAATCATTCTCGAGAAATTAACGTGAAGTCATTTAAAATTTCTTCAAACAATTTTTTTCGAAATTTCCGATAAAGTAACAAACTTTTTTCCAACGCAGCATTGCGTGTATCTTTCCATAACCAGCCGATATTTCAACAGAGCCTTTTCGAGTTCTTGGACTCGATCACATGGTAGCTAAAGCTCGAAAAAATTTTACGCAAATGTCGAAAGTTTTATTAAGAGTTTTCTAAATCTTTTGAGTGGTCAGTTTTGTACTTCAATCAATTTCAGTCTAGCAAAATATAATTTATAGGTCTCTCAAAACTAGCATTGATTTTTGAAAAAATTTTTTTTTAAGAACTCCATATAAAAATTCATTTTGATAGGGTTGATATAGCTGAATATATTATAAGCGAGTATGTTTAATACTTTCATTTTGCTATCATAATAAAACACAATGATTGAATAAACGTATTATTGTGCAATGAATATAAAAATAATTGAATTTTCCATATGTAAAAAAGTTCAATATTTTGTAAAAATTTTAAAGAATTTTCGAATGTTTTCTAAAATGCTTTCACTATTCATTTGCACAATTTTAGTTACAAAATTTGTAAGCTGCTTTTCTCAAAATATCGAAGATGAGAAAACAGGAACTTAATTGACGCTATTTTCACAAAATTGCCACTGCTATTTTCTGTTCACTGCTGCACTTAGAGCAAAAAATTCAAAAATTAAAAAAGTGGAAAAGAGTACTATGTAGTTTCGAAGCCTAAGGAAGGTAGTATAGAAAATGTTTAAAATCAATTTTTTACTATAAACTGGACATTTTTATTTTTTGACCCGAAATTTAGTGAAGTCCCTACCGTTGCAAAAATCGCATATTCGCTGCCAGTGTTTTACTCAAACATTGTATACTTGTTTGTTGAGCGAGTTCATCAAGTAACTCGTGACAGTCTCCAAATCTTTATTTTCAAAAGTTATTAAATTTGCACGCGGATAAATTTTGGTTAAACGGAGATTTGGTACCAACTCATGAGTTAATATCATTAAAACAAAAAAAAATTACATGAACACTTATTAAGTTCAAAAACTCTTAGAATTTGCTTGCAAACATTTTACGTTAACATTTGAGCGGTTACTTTTACTTTGATAAACATTTTGGCATGGTAGACCATTTTATATATGGAGCTCTAAACGTTAAACTTTTATCTTCACTCAAAGCAAGTTCCAGCACTCGCTTTTCTATTCGTGCACCTCCTGCTATTTACTTTGCTTAATAGGACAATTATTGTTTTACTTATTTTCAAATATTTGTTGCTGATTGCAAGTTTTATGGCCGCTTCAAAATAAACGCTAGTAAATGAAAGCTAAAGTTTACTATGTGAATTACTTGCTACCTGTTGCTAATATTTAGTTTATTGTAAATACGAAGGTAACAAATGTGCTCAAATATCATTGGTATTTGATTGTTCCTGGGCTAAAGCATGTGATTAATATCTGTTCACATACGAACTTACAATCGCAACAAAGGAGGGCATTGTAATTCGGCGGTATTTACTATTTTGAGTGCGTGTTAATATGCCATTTTGTTAAACACGTGCGATATTTATTCTTAGAATGCTGAACTTGCAGTTAACTTTATTTATAAAATTGTAGCCAATACACATACATATGTACATATTATATTAGCAATGATAACAGTGATAGGCAACGCTTGCGCATGTGAGTGGTGCACCCATAACACAAACGTACATATCGCTCATTTACTTCAATAGTGTCATAATTCAAAAAACACAATTTTCCAGGAGAGACATTCAAAGATTTCAACTGCCACATGTTGCGCATATAAAGGCATATTTTCATTTTTATAGCACGTGGTAAATTTTTAACTGATCAGAAAGATTTTTGTATACCTCATAGATCATGATATTGGGTATGTTTATATGTTATTAACTCAAAACTCATGTTTTTTGAGTTATGACAATATTGAAGTAAATGAGCGATATGTACATATGTATTCGTATCCTCGCCTAAGCAGTTGTTGTTGTTCAGAAAGTAACGAAAAAACCATGAAAGTGGTTTTACTTGAATTCCTTGATTTCCTGAGTCGTTGATTTAAAGTGTGTTGGACAGATATCATAAATATGATTCAATATAAAAAAAATCTGCATTTAGACTGAAATTGGTGCACATCATGGTCCCGACTTAAATAATTCCAAAAATATTTAGAAATCGGGTCAGGCCACAATTTTGAAAGGCCAAAATAGAGATCTGACATAACTCCAAATCAAGCTGCGAACAACACAGTATTCTACCAATAAGTAGGACAATGCATACTGTCATTAAGATAAGAATGCATCCAGACCAGGAGGCGCTTTCAAAGAGCAATAGGAAGGTTAAACTTCTTCGAATACTGAACTGTTTTCAAAGATTCACACCACAGTGCCTTCTTCCTCACTAGGAAACTAACTTTTACAATATCAAATGCAGCATAATATTCGAGGAGATAACCGTGAACAAGATGCTTCAGATGGCAACCAGTCTAAAAGATCACAAGTCTTTTGATCCAGACGGGGTTTCCAACAAAGTCCTTAGATGTGATCTTACTAAAAACACACAAATATTCTTAAGTTTGTTTTTGCATGCTTGGCTGAGGAGATATTTCGAGCAATCTGGAAAAAATCCGACAGAGCCATCAAGTTACAGGCCCATATGCCTGCTGGACACAGATGGTAAAATTTTGAGCAAGCTCTCTATAATCGACACGCAGTAGAAGTGAAAGGAATTGATGGTTGACAAAAAATCTGTTCGGATTTAGAAAGTAAAGATCAACAATTCACGCTGCGAACATGGCGAGAATAGTGGTCCAATGTGGAAAAAGCGGCATTCGTTGGCTCGAAGAATCTGAAGAATATTGCCATGTCATAGCATTAAATTTAAAAAATGCTTTTCAATCTGCTTATTGGACAAAAATTGTATACATGTGGATCGCGTAGGAGTTTCTTATTATTTGCGAAAGATTTTAAACAGCTACTTTGAAAGTCGAATACGAAACGTCAACTGGACCGGAAGACTTCCTCGAAGACTCCGTACATGGACCAGCGCTGTGCAATATTTTGTATGACGGAGTGTTGCACCTGAAACTATTAAACGAAGCGAAAACTATTAGCATCGGTGACGATATTACGGCTGAGCATTTAATTGAATTATTTAATATTCAATCGTGACACACGCATAATAGATTATAGCTTGAGGAGCAAAAAACAGAGTCAGTACTCATATCAAATAGGAAGAATGTGGAGCAAATCACCATAAAAATCGGCAGCCACGGCATCGACAAACTACCAACATAGTACCTGGACAGAAGCTTCAGAAGCCTATCATTGAAACCCACCTAGGGTATGTCAATGAAAACGCAGTAAAAACTGTAGCATCGTTATCGAGGATAATGATGAATGCAAGAGGAACAAAGCAACGATGGCGCTGATAAATTACTGGCATTGTAAAGGCCCAAATAACTTACGGGGCTGCAGTCTGGCACCATACCACCGACTACCATTTATATTTTTGCATGATAAAATTAACATACAGCCCGTGTGCGCTACGGGTCTGTAACGCCTTAAAACTGTATCGAATAAAGCATTACTCTTCTTGGCAAGAACATGTTCTATCGACGTTTGAATAAAAGAAGCAGGACAATCAAACCAAAATTCACGTTCCGCCGTATGGGAGATCATATTGCAGAACTATCAGCACAAACGGGAGACATACAAATGTATCACAGATATCATTTCTACCTTACTCAGTTTCTAACTGCCCATACTTCCCGAAGATGCCTTCATTTTACCCACACTTATATGCTTATCGATAAGAACTTTACGTCAAACAAATGTTTCTGATTTACTAAATTATTCCTTTTTTCCCATTTAAAGATTTAGACTAACTAAAAAAGGTTTTTTCCAGTTCTGCATACATAAATTTATTCACAACACTGTTACAAATTTTGAATTATATATTTTTAGTTAACGTGAATATATTTTAAAATTTTTGCTGCCGCCCGTATGCGCCACGTTATTCTCTTAGTTTTATTTTACTCTGCTCGAATCGAGATGGAATGTGCTTCAATTGAACGGGTAGCTCATGTGCCTGTTTTATGCGTCTTGGTACAACAATAAAAAAGAAGTATACCAGTTCCTCAAGACTTATAAGGGAACAATCTAAAAATAGTCCTAGGAGACTATAATAGAAAAATTGTTAAAGGCCATATCTAAGATTAAGAAATGTACATATTTTACATTCAACTCTCATCTTTGGCTTACCTATCAAATCTACCCAAGTATATACCAATATTGTTTTGTAATTCGTTATAAAATCTTTTTGAAAATAAACGACCATATCGATTAGTGATCTGTTTTCCAAAAATTCCGTTGGCGTGAGTTGTATCGAAACTATTTTTATCGAATAACGCAAATTATCGCAACGCGTTTGACAGCTGTATTAAACTCCCGGATATTGGCTTGGCATGAATTTTTCTTGCCCAGGTATTTCAAAGTTGACTAAATAATCTGCAAAAGCCAGTATAATTCGAATTCATACTAATAGTTTAAATATATTGGCTTAACTGTTATATTTCGCTATACATGGCATATCTACCAACTTGCAGGCGGGGTACATGGGATGGCACACGTCTTGTCACATCATCATATCTATTGAAGAAAGTATCTAAGGCTAAACGCGTTTTTGTTTGTTCAAACACATCAAGAGCTAATAATACCACACGTTGGGTTCCACAATCATTACCTGCGAGAAAAAAGTACAGTAATAGAACAAAAAACAGTGTTTATATTTTAAAGTTACATCATACATTCCACTAACAGTGTGCATTAAACGCTGTTGCTTATTCAATACAACATTCACTTTCAGTACCGATTTAATGTCTCCCTTATCAGTGCGCCAAGGCCAAGTTGAATCATTGACAGCTTTTGATGCATCCAGCGAATTGAATGCCAAAAGAATTCCTATTTGTAAACGTCGTTTCACAAAAATATACACACTTTGCGAAAATCTCTCTGCAAAATTTATATAATTCAAATCGTATAATAGATATTGTTCCAGCAGTGCAAAACAATCAAATGTGCCATATGCGAAAGTGTCTCAGAGTGACATTATTTCGGTGAAAAGTTCTTCGTATGAGTTATTATAGTGCTTTGGTAGTAAATAGCGGTTCTTTGCCTATTGCAGCCTCGACCAATTCAAGCGATTTTTATGGCACATGGTCACTTCGGAAAATTTTTCTCTTTGCAATGGGAAATGTGTATCGTCGACGACTGTCCGAAATTGTCCTTTAGAAAAGAGTGAAGCAAGAAATAGATAAAAGCAGATAAGTAGAACGACAGCGACGAAGAATGCAATCTTGCTAAGAGCGCTAAAAATAAAAAAATAAAATAAATTTTTCTTCGAGTTTGATTTGATTTATATTTTTATATCTTACATGAACTAGAAATTGCATATCGACTGGTGGGTGGAATGTCATCTATCGTAGTAGCCGTTTCGAAAACGCGATATCTCAGCAATTTTTTAAAAATAACAGTGTACAAGAATTTGTTTGAAGAGCAGCCTATCTTAGAATGTTTACCAAAACCGATCTACATAACTCAGCTTAAACTCAATAAATCTTGAGCTGGGGAGGGTTTTTGTGGCACATTTCTGCGATACTTTGCTCTTGAGACGTATTTCGAGATAGAGTTTTATTGACGCTAATTCTAAGCTAAGTCTTTTTTCAATCAAATGCTGAGATAAGTCGTTTCTAAAAAAAATGTTGATAAAATTTTCTTGAACCAATTTTTGATAAAGGAGCTTTTTTAAAATTTGTTCATATATGGACGGTTTTAGAACAACAATCAAGACACGGTGATATTCCACTCAGGCGTCGATATTTTTCGTTAGCCTTCGAAAAACATTTCTAAACCAAAATATGCTCGCCTTCAAGAAGATCAGCCAAGTGTGATCGTCTTTCTAGATAATAACGAAAAGTTAAATGTTTTCATAACAGTATTAGATCATCTACTTTTCATTCGTTAAACAAGTTTTCTTTGTATAAACAAATAGCTGAACCGATTGCTATTTTTTTTTGTTCGTTACAGTTTAAGGAGCGTTTAAAAATAAATATGGATAAGTGGGCGGGGGTACGCCCCAAGTAATAAACATTTTTTTTTTTTGCCCCAAACTATTAGTAGCTACACTTATTTTTTTAGAGATCACGTATAGATCTGAGCCGATATGATAGCAATCAAGGTTTGTATGGTGTTATACGATCCGATGCATGGTAAGTGCAGACCTCCAACCGGCCAGATATTTCGAGCGTCTAGAAGATGACATACGACAGCGAAAACAACACGCACGGGAGAAATACAAGGATTACGTGCTGGCGATACAAAACTTGATGCGGGTTACAGTAAGCAGCAACGGCTAAACCGTGATCGAAATAATTTTTAAACCGCAATAGCTCTAAAATGGTTAATCAGATTAGGTAAGTGTATGAAATGGTATTTAACAGTACTCATTAGGTCCACAATTTATTATGATTTTGCGACTCTTTTGGCAGACTCAAAAAGCTTGCAAACTGAAATTTCAGACACTTTTCTTTTAACCAAAGTAACTTGAAAGTTGGTAGTGAAAATAATAGAATCACAATCATAATCAGAATATTTATAGACCACATACAGCTGAATGCTCCAACAGAAAGCGTGTAATATATGTACCTTGAGCACTGCATTAGTAGTAGTAAATAGTACAAATATGATATAAACAATGACAATCAGCACAATCCCTCATGGATTATTCAACCAAAGCAAAAAACCGAAGGCTTCTAATTTTAATTCATGAAACGTAGAAGCAACTCGATATTGAGGGAGAAAGTATTGTTCTTTTGGCTTATTTCATTTTTTTCTTGCGATTACTTACCGCTCAAATCTGCCCACTCCTGGTGCACGCATCAAATTAACGCCATGCAATAACGCCTCTTATCTGAAATCTTGCACCAAACTCATCAAACTTTTATAATCCTTTTCGCAAAGTTTCGACTGTTGACCACTGCTTCTTTTGACATGCCGAGTCTTAACAATTTTTGAAGCTAACATTTTGTTTTTAATGCTTATTATCAACAAAAAAAAAAAAAAAAAATGTTATTCTCAGGTATGCATCAGCCAATGAAGTTTTTTTTATATGTAGCTTTAAACTTTGCAGATAAACTAAGCGCTCGAATACCGGGTGTGTGTATGACTTTTGCAGGTTGTTGGCTATTTAGCGTTAAATGAAGCTTTGCATGATTTTTATTCTCTCGCCACATGCCCTAATGACCTTGGGCAAATATTTATGTGCAGCTTACATAGCGATATGTATTTGTGGGTGTTTGTATTTCTATATACTTTTATACAACTTTAGCTATTTGTTTATTTTTAAATTTATTATATTTATGCACATTTAATTGACATTTGATTGAGTGTAATATTTTGTGCTAACAATTCTCATTCGACGTGCTAATTATAGAACTTTTGTTGCCTTTTGTATGCTTCGCGGTATTCGCGTAACTTTATTTTACTTTTCTGCAGACGTGAAGGTCGGCGTTTCAATTGTTGTGGTTTGTCATGCTCCTTTCTTAAGCGACTTGGCACCACAACAAAAAAGAAATATATCAGCTCAACAAGGCTAATTAGAGAGCAGCCTAAAAATAAACCAGTTGTGCCACCAAAGGAAACTAAAATTAGAAAAAGATTTGTGGGAATTTTTAAAAATATTTCTAGATATTGATATCTTATCTATCTTGTCTTGAAATATTTTTAAAAATTCGCACATTACAGTGGTCAACTTTAATCAAAGTGCTGAAAGTTGACAAGGGAGGAAATGCTAAACTTTTAACTAATTATACTTAGCATTGGATATTAATTTAAAGATCGATATTTTTTACTCAATTCCCTAAGTTCTCAGCATATCCCCTGATTCTCCTTACCGATCAAATCCACCCATGTGAAGACCAATATTGTTTTATATTTCGTAATAAAGTCACTCTTGAAGTATACGCTCAAATTAATAAGTGAAGTGTTTTCCATAGATTGAGCTGCTGTTAGTTGTCTTGAGATAATTTTTATGAAGTAACGCAAAGAATCACAACTCATGTGACAATTGTAAACAACTCCAGGATATTGACTCGATAAGTATTTTTCTTGTCCAGGTATTTCAAAGTTAACTAAATAGTCTGCAAATTTAGATTTTTGTTATTGTAATCCAATATTATTGAAAAAATGTATATTAAAGGTATTCACCAAGTTGAGCAAAAGAGCAAAGAGTAGGCGAGCTCAAATTAAATGAAAGAAAATTGGATAAATGTGCTGCCGCGTAGCTCTCGTATCCTGCGAGAGCTAGAGCACAAACGAAAATTAAACTTTTTTCAAATCAACTGAAACGTTTTTCAAATAAAATCATTTTCAAATATAATTAAACTTTTTTCATTTCACTTGGGGCAATAATTTTTTGATAAGGCGTATTGAATAAGAGTCCGAGATAGTACGTTTCAAAAGGGTGATATTCCACTCAGCAGTCAATATACGAAAATACCACATTGCACTTTTAATAGCACATAGGCTCTTGGGTGTAATAGCAAAATTCAATAACTATAGCTCTTTTAGCCAAAAATATAGTTTCAATTGAATTGAAAAAAGTTTCATTTCGCTTGAAAAGAGTTTCATTTTGCCTGAAGATGATATAACTATTAGGCATTTATAGTCGACTATCAAATTCAAAACTCCTTACCAAACACAAAGCACTCCTTACGCCACCTCTTACCCAATTTGGTGAATAACATGATTGACCTAACTGTTATACTTTGCCAGGCATGGCATATCAACCAGTTGACAGGCGCGATAGGGACTAGGGGGATAGAATATATCTAAAGTACAATTGCAGTATTTCATGAGATATTCTTGCTGACACTGAGCTTGACAGTTTTCGAAACGATAACTGTGGCCAAAGAGAGTTTTAAAATCATCACTGTTTTGCTCATCCTGCAAAAGAAAAAAATTTTAAGAATACAACATTTTAATAATTTGTTTTATATACACCTTAAAAACACATCCCCTTATATCTGAAGGCACGCGTCTGGTCTCATCATCGTATCTATTAAAGAAAGCATCTAAAATGATATCTGATGTAGTTTGTTCAAAGATATCTGAAGGCAGGTAGTACCAAGCATTAGGTTCGACAGTCATTACCTAAAATTGTATTTATGTTTTAATTGTGAATATTTGGATGCAAGAACAGCAGAACAGATTTACATCACCTTTTTTTTAAATGAATGGTTCCCAGGCCTTCTTAAAAATAACAATATTTTTAATTTTATTGTGACATTTGTGGTATTTTACCTAGATCAAGGGAATTTCGATGGTGATCTAAGCAAATTCGGAAAGTGAGCAGTGGTTTCTTGACTTCCTTCCTTTTTTCCATAAGTGCTTTCATAAATCGTTATAGCTCTGTGTTTATTTGAGCCCGACCAAAATAATTTGATATATGTGGCTTATAGAAAAAAAGGAGTCGGTAGGTTTAAGGGATCATATTGCAAAAGCTCCAGATACATCTCGGGACTATCTCTGTATTACCTAGGTTTTGTTTTCGAGATGGTTTCGAGTTTATTTCAGTATGGTTTCGTACAATTTTCGGCTAATTTTGGATCATTTTGGTGCTTTTCATATCCGTAATAATTGTACTATTTCAGAATCATTTTGAGACTACGTTGGGATCATTTCGGGCTAGCTTTCGCATTGATTTCGGAATTACCTCTGGACTGTTTCGGGATTTTTTTCGATATCATTTCGGAGCTGTTATGGTTGTGTTCCAAATCTTTCTGGTAATGCTTCAAAACGCTTTCGGGACTCTTTCGAGTTTGTTTTCGGGAACATTTTGAGAATATGTCGCAACTTTTTATGAGCAGTTTCGGAATCGCTACGAAACTATTTCGGAATTTGTTTATGATAATATCGAAACCATTTCGTGAAAATTTCGGAACTATTACGGGATTTTTCAAAAATATTTGATACATTGAATTAGAATTCAAAAGTACATTAGCTTTTTCAAATACCTGACCCTAAAGTGGAAAAATTATATGGCTTTAGGGGCTATCGCTCAAGTCACCTAAACTTTAGTAGTTTTCGAAAGTTTTTTATAAATTCTCTGCATAACCGTGCAAATCCCAACTTGTCTGAGGACTAATAAAATTTATATATTTATTAACTTGTTACTTATATATTTTTCTACGTCAAATTTTTGTGAAAGAATGTGATTTTTTAGTTTAAGGGCTAGATATTTAGACAATAAACGCTTTTGAGCTGAATAAGTATTGATCCAATAAACGATTTTACATTTTTTATAAACGTTTCAAGCATACACAAAGCGGCCGCCGTGGTGTGATGGTAGCGTGCTCTGCCTACCAGGCCGAAAATCCTGGGTTCACGCCCCGTACAAAGCAACATAAAAACTTTAGAAACAAGTTTTTTCAATTAGACGAAAATTTTTCTAAGCGGGGTCACCACTCGGCAGTGTTTGGCAAGCACTCCGAGTGTATTGCTGCCATGAAAGGCTCTGAGTGAAAACTCATCTGCCTTGCAGATACCGTTCGGAGTCGGCGTAAAAGATGTAGGTCTCGTACCGCCAATTTGTAGGAAAAATAAAAAAGGAGCACGATGCAAATTGGAAGAGAAACTCGGCCTTAAAGCTCTTGGGAGGCCATCGCGCCTTTCATTCTTTTTTTTTATTTCTCAAGCATACCAAAATTCCAATTTTTTTTTAATATTTGTTATTGTTTTTAAATGTTTAAGAGATTTTCGGGATAAATTGTTTAGTTTGAACTGGTAGCAAAAACAATGAAGCTTTACTGAAAAAATGAAGCTCTACCATTTGCACACTTTTTATGCATGAGGCCCAGTGTGTACCACATTCTCTCCCTTTTACTATTCAATAAATTTCTTCAAGTTGTGACGTCAAAATCAATTTACAGTTTTAAATTACCATTATGCCATTCATAGTGCGCGTTAAACTTTGATGCTTATTCAACATGACCTTTACTTTTAGTCCCGAATCAAGTCCACCCTTATTGGTGCGCCATGGCCATGTTGAATCATTGACACGAGCTTTTGGCGGATTAATTGAATTGAATGCCAAACAAATACCCAATTGTGAACGTCGCTCTACGAAAATATCACAACAATCTTCTTTGTGATTTAACCATTCACACTTTGTCAACATTTCCCAACAACGCCAGGCCATGTATTGTGCAACTCGCGTAAAATTTATATAATTCAAATCGTTTAACGGATATTGCTCCAATTCGGCAAAACGATCAAATGTGCCAAATGTGAAAGTGTCGTAAAGTGCGACTATTTTTGTAAACAGTTCTTCATAGGAATTATTGCGATGCTTTGATTGTAGAAAAATATCCTTTGCTTCCTCTAGGCGTAACCAATTCAAGCGATTTTTATTGCAAATAGTCACTTCAGGAAAATTCACTTTTATCAATGGAAAGTGCGTATCTTCGACCACTGTCTTGAATTGTCCTTTCGAGAAACGTGAAGCAAGAAAAATGCAAACAAAGACGAGTAGACTAAATGCGACGAAAAAGGTAATCGTGCTAAGAGCCCTAAAATGTGAATTATCAGTTGTTAGTTAGTCTTTTTTTACGCACACTCTTACCTTCCAAATCGACCAGTTCCTGGTGCAAGCATTAAATTTACGCCATGAAATGTAGTCTCTTGCCCGAATTCTTGAACCAAGTTCAACAAAACTTTACAATCCTTTTCACAAGGTTTCGTCGGTTGACCATAGGTCGTCTTTTTAACTGCCGATAAAGAATTTGCTTTTGGAAACACACGCGACTGCCGACGGGTTTTAACAATTTTCGAACTCAACATTTTCCACAATAGTGTACGTTTACTAAAAAAGTGTAAGTCGTTTATCTGCTTGTGAATTTGTGTGCATGAACACAAAACATTAAAATTATCACTTCATAGTAAAATGCCTAGTGAAATGCCGAGTGTGTCAATGGCTTTTGTAGGCTGTTGGCCAGACTGTTGTCGACAAATTAAGTTTTGCACGATTTTTATACTCGTGACATATGCCTAGATGACCTTGCACAAATATTTACAATATATACATGGTATATATGTTTTTGTATGTACATTAAACTGGCTTTGAAATTACAAGTTACAAAAGGTCGCTCAAAAACTGGGAGCTTCAAGGGCCGCGGAAAAATATTTTAATTTAATTTTTGAAACTAACTCAAAGTAATCACTTAACTGAAATGATATGTCATTTTTTTGACTATGGGAAGCTTTATATATTGAACGAATATAATTATGAGTTCGGTGGCCGTCTCCAAACGGGTTGGAGTTGTTAAATGAGTTTAAGCCAGATGTATAATGAAACGATCTGCCGTCATCCCTTGTCAAATTTGGTTTGGAGACAAACCGGTTTCGGCGTTCACCATCATCAGTGCCGATTTTCGTACCAGCCTTAAAGTTTTCGTTTTTGCTCCCTAAAGTATGCTTCTTCTTTAGAAAACTATGGAAAAACCGAGTTTGTTCTGTATATTTATACTCAGCGTGCTTTGCACACAGAGTATATTAACTTTGATTGGATAACGGTTGGTTGTACAGGTATAAAGGAAACGAGATAGATATAGACTTCCATATATCAAAATCATCAGGGTCGAAAAAAAAGTGATTGAGCCATGTCCGTCCGTTCGTCCGTTAGCACGATAACTTGAGTAAATATTGAAATATCTTCAAGAAATTTGGTACACTAGCTTATCTGGCCCAGAATAGATTGGTATTGAAAATGAGTGAAATCGGATGATAACCACGCCCACTTTTTATATATATAAAATTTTGGAAAACACAAAAAACCTGATAATTTAGTAAATAATACACCTAGAATGTGGAAATTTGACGTGTGGACTGATATTGAGACTCTTGATAAAAATTTGGAAAAATTGTTTAAAATGGGCGTGACACTGCCCACTTGTGATAAAATTAATTTTACAAATATTATTAATCATAAATCAAAAATCATTAAAGCTATCGTAACAAAATTCAGCAGAGAGGTTGACTTTACCATAAGGAATATTTTGAAGAAAAATTAACGAAATCGGTTACGGACCACGCCCACTTTTATATAAAAGATTTTTGAAAGGGTCGTGGACGAATGAAATAATCTATATCTTTGGAAAAAAGAGCTTTATATCAATGGTATTTCATTTCCCAAGTGCATTTATAACAATAAATAGGAAAAACTTCAAATTAAAAAATGGGCGTGGCACCTCCCCTTTTATGACTAAGCAATTTTCCATATTTCGGGAGCCATAACTCGAAGAAAAATGAACGGGTCGTAATAAAATTGGGTACACACATTTTCCTTATAACAGACAATTTTTCTAGTAAAAATGCACGGGATCAGTTAAAGACCACGGCAAATTAGATATAAAACAAGTTTAAAAAAGGGTCGTAGACTAGAATAATAAGCTATATGCTTAGCAAGAAATAGTTTTGAATCAAAGATATTTCGCTTATCAAGTTTTACTGTAAGAGGAAATGGGGAGACATTTTTTTTTTTAAACGGGCGGTGCCACGTGTTAAGTAGAAAACTAATTTATCTAAAATGAAATGTACAATTGAAGCGCACGCTGAGTAAATAATGTTCGGTTACACCCGAACTTAGACACATCTGCTTCTTCTTTCTTGTTTTTTAGGTCTCATGTTTACTACTAGGAGGAGAACCACCTCGTTTTTAAACGGTTTTATTTGGGTTGACTTGACAGGCTGCACGGTCGGCCGGCCAGCGCGAATTTTGTAATTAAAATTTAAGTAAATTACCGATAAGCTGCTAGCTTAAAACTTGGAATATAGTTCAGAACCCGATGACAATGCAATAATAAGAAAAAAATCGGCGCTAGGTGGCGCAAGGATCGAGATATTCACAAAAATCGTATTTGTGGTCCGATTTGGCTCATATTTGGCACACATAATACATACATACACATAATACATACATTTCATAGCGACCTATGAAAAAAATCGCCGCTAGGTGGCGCAAGGATCGATATATTCACAAAAATTGTATTTGTAGTCCGATTTGGCTCATATTTGGAAATCATATTTGACATACAGGAATATAAACCACTTTAGTAAAAAAAAAAATCACGCTAGGTTTCGCAAAAATTGAGATTTTCAAAAAACTCGTACTTGTCTGTTCAATTTGGCTCTTTGAACAAATATTATATAGAGTCCGGTAGAAGTGACATCAAAATACTTTGGAGCACATAAATTCAAATTTTGATAGTGAAATTTCAGTATAACAAAATAAATAAAAAAAAATGTTTAAGTTAAACGGTTTTATTGAAAACAATACTTACATTATGTAGTAATAATACTAAAAGATAGAAAATAATTAGGTAGGTCCTAGGTACTAGTCATCACACTCCTCATCAATCAAGGACGTTGATCAGACAATTAAATAAAAGCATTGGATTGATGAGGAGTGTGATGTAGTACCTAGGACCTACCTAATTATTTTCTATCTTTTAGTATTATTACTACTTAATGTAAATTATTTTATTTAAACTATTATTGGGAACAATTAAAAAAACTGAAACGGTATAATGCACCTATGCAAACGCGTTTGTTTATTTACTCTATAAATATTTAAGATTCTATGTATATTTAGTCCTGTTTACTTTATTGCCATTTGTCTACTTATGACTTCTTTATATTTAGGCACATTTAATTGACACCTGATTTAGTTTAGAATTTTTTGATAAAGGGTCACATTGATTATGAATCTTTTGAACACCCAACCTTCTATGAGTAACTATTTAAAAAAACACCTTATAATTGCAAACACGTGTAAATAAAAATTAATACATTCAAGTGTATATTAACTATGGAAAAGCGTTTACGTTTAACAGTAAATTCGTAACGCTCAAGTAATTGGGATCAAAGCAAAGTGTGAAGTTTTTAGTGAAAAAATTGTTTAAAAAAAGAATAATTTTGTAGTTATGGCGAAAGGATGCAGAAAAAGTAAGTGTAAGGGTTATAAAAAAAAAATGATGACTCTGAAAGAAAGAAAATGAAAAACCCTAGTCAGAGACCATCTATTCATATGTGGTCATCGTAGAATGGCAATTTCGTTTACACTAGCACAAGAGTATGGATTCCTTAGCACAATTTAGCTCTTATTGCAACGGCAATTACTTCCAATCTTCCAATTTTTTGGAGACCCACGCTCTAGAACTAACCAGTGTGTCCTTAGTTTTTCATACATTCCACAAAAAACTTGGAAGTTGGCTCCAAGACTACATAACGACGGCTGATTGAAATGTAACATCGGCTGCCATTGCCAAAATGCTATAACTGAGAATATTTCTCAAAAACGATTTAAAACAAAATTTGGTCGAGGATCACCCTCTCTCAGAATGATTTCCATAAACATCTCAGCGTTTGATTGAAGTTTAGATCAGATTAGGCGTTTTCAAAACAAATTGTGAAATAGCGCGCTCTTTGAAAGTTTTCTGGGTTGGGGCGTTTTTAAGATGGAGTGTTGTTCCATCCAGCAGTCGATATAGAAAAAAAGGCTTTTCTTCCAGAAGAAAACTAAGGGAATTTACATCTATACTATTGAGGATAATTTAGAAACATTTTAATAGCAATGAGGTAATCATTCCAGGATTATTTCTCGATTGTTTTAAATACTATTTCGAGATCATTTCTGGAATGTGTTAGGTACATTTCTGAATTATTTGCACTACTATTTCGAGATCATTTGGAGCCTATTTTGGGACTATGTAGACACTATAATGTATATATATTTGAATCATTCCACAGCCATTCCGAAATAATTTTGGGACTATTTTTGGAATCATTCTGGCAAGGCGCGGAAAAGTTTATTTGTGAATGCGAAAAGTTTTCGGACTTGTTATTATAGCAATGTTATCGGCATATTATTGGGTTGTTATCGTCGTGTTATAAGATTGTTACCGATAACACCTATTATCGAAATGTTATGGATTTGCTACCGAAAATTCATGGACTTTTAATCGAAAAGATGGCGATTTATTTTCGATTTGTTATCGAAAGAAGAGCGATTTGTTATCGAAGTGTTCTAGTACTCGACAACAAGTCGACAATAAAACGACACCTCTTCGATAACAACTCGATATTTTTTCGATAAATTTTTGATAACAAATCGATAACTCATCAATAACGTTTGATATCTTATTTATAACACTTCGGCACGTCGGCCTTCCTGATTTTTTAGACTTTCCCATTTCCCATTAATTCGGCATTCACCTACATATCCTGTGAGCGCAGCGACTGAGATTCAACGTGCGTAAAGCTGGCAGATCCAAGTGCTCAAAAATAAGTTTAAGTTGTTTGAGAATTAAGTGCATTTTAGGTGCTATTTAGGGCCACAAGAGATAAGTTAGGTGCTCATTTGGTTTTCGAGATGTTCGCAAAAAAGTGTGGGTCTGCTAGCTTAACGTCAAGCTAGCAGACCCACAACTTTAGATTCAGCAAAGCAAGCAGTGAATCATCTTGCGGTTGTACTTCAAGTAGTAAACATCTCACCTCATATACACACACACTAATACAAAAACTGTGGCGTGTGTAATCAAAGCTCCACTGGCTTTGTGCACCATTGGAGAAACACTGAAAAATAAATCAAGCTGAAGACTGTCTACTGACAAAACTAGAACAATATAAATCTCCTATCACCATGACCCCAACTCCCTTAAGAAAATTCGACAACTTTACTGAAATATTTTCACAAAAATAAGGAATATAAATAAAAAATATTTTTAGAGTAAGCAAAACCCAGGTCCGCCACTTGTAGTAAATATTTACAATCACATAATGGATTGAATAAATTAATTACCTACTACGCATATTATCAAACACAAAGGACCTACCCTACATGACAATACACAAACAAACGCATATACTTTTGCAAATAATGCACTATAACACAAATATTTTTTCTTCAAGCTTTCTGACCTATTCTAATAACAATAAATTTTCTTGTGTTGCCAGTTAGCAACAAAGAAAAAATGGTTAACCCAATACGTTTTCCAGCGTCACAAACCGCAGCGTCAAAACCGCAAGAGCCCACTCGCACAACTCATCGGCTACCATCGTGGAAAACCATTCGACGTGCGGCCAATGAGTTTAGTGCAGCCGCTTGGGAGTTAGCTTTTCGTTTCGGACAAAGTACAACAATACATGGCGTGAATAGATTGTTCAGTAGAAGAGCTGGAAAATATGAACGGTAAGTATGTGAGTGGGCGCAAGGTATTTTATAGAAAAATAGGTATTTAGAAAACACACCCCTCTATAATGATGCCTTCTCATGATTTAGATTCGTCTGGTTCCTCACGGTGATGTTCGCTCTACTTGGCGCCGTTTACGTAAGTAATTTACTGTCAAAACGCTTTAGCGAAGGCAAACTTGAGACTGTTGTCGACAGCACACGGTGGCCAGTTTATCATATTACATTTCCAACAGTTTCTATATGCAACAACAATCAGTTAAACTGGGACCGCATTGCAGAAGCCAAACGTAAATTTCTACCAATGAATTCGCCAACAGAACAACAACAAAATTTTGAACAAATCGTGGCGAGTTATGATAATGTTAAATTTGCTGATTTTCTTGGTTTTTTGAGTTTACAAAACATGTCCATCGGAGCATTGAATAAAATGAACTTCACTGAAGTAGTTGAATTTATGACCTGGCGTTGTGAGGAGCTTCTAAGCCAGTGTGTGTGGAATCATTTTGAAAAAAATTGCTGTGAAATATTCTCTCTACGACGTAGTAAAAACGGTTTCTGTTGGACTTTCAATAGTATAGAAACAGACCAAGGACGACAAATGGAAAAGGATGATCCGCTATGGCCATGGCATTTGGGCTCAGCTGGTCCTGGTAGTGGGCTTGCTGTACGCGTCTTTCCAAATGCCAAAAAACATTATCCCAAAAGCAAAAACGATAAAGGTTTAAGTGTGAGTGAACTTTATAAGATCTTTTACTAGTTGCGCTTCAATGTTTTGTTTTTTTTTCTTCATATTTGACTAGATTATGGTGGCAGAGCCGGGAGTATGGCACAAGGATGCAATGAACGTGCCAGAAAATACGCAAACAATGTTGGAGATCGAGCCAGTGGTATACTATTTTGACAACAACACACGTGGTTTGGACATAAGTACGCGACAGTGTATTTTTAAGGTGAGTTGGTGAAACGCCAATGCAGCCAAATATGGTTTATATCTAAATCCGAGGTGAAGAGGTAAAACTTTCCTTCTAACTGAAGAAAAAAATTACGAAGCCGCTTACATGCGGTATTTTGTAGAAATTTGTCCAAAGTTTAAATGTTTACACAAAGAAGAAGATATGGTTATGCTAAATTGAAATCCTCGGTCCAAAAGCACATCACACAGACTAAATGCGTCAACAGAATTACAAGCAATTTGTTCGATGAGCAAACCTATGAAAGGCTATTATGAAAACTCTGTTCACTTGGGATTTAAATGAAATTTCTAGCACCAACCCATCTTTCTGCAAATCTGAAATCTTTTGGCTTATTTTTGAAGCGCCACTTATGTGTCTACAGTACCGACTTAAATATACTAATTTTGTTAGTCTGATCTCGTAAGACTTTCACTTGATATCCGAGATTTTGAAGCATTGCCATTGCTTTCACGCCTGTCCTGCTAATTTGATCATATAAAACTTTTCTCTTTCTTTACCTCACTGAATTGGACATCTACCGAATATACTTCAAAGGTTGCGTTCTTCTTTTCCAGCTCATCAGAATTTTTCTCACCATATACTTATGTTAACATGAGCCTTCCATTTCTCTAGTACTTTATTGCAAGAAAGTTGTCTTAATGAACGTATCGTGGTCAATGTAAATTTTTAAGCTACTGCAGTTTTACTCAAGTATCTCTGCTGCTTTTGCTACGGTTGCGAATTACGATTGGAAGGCAATACCGTGATCTGGCAGCTTGCAGGATATGGTAATTGGAAAGTATGCCGCTGGTGACACGCCTTCATTCAGTTTGGAACAATTGTTGTTTATCTGTGTTGTATCCCTCACAATTTTCAGTTTCACCCCTATTTCGTTTGGTCGAAGGACTGCACCATGGTGAAATGGTCACACTGTCAATTTTCAATTTGGTTACAATGTCAACGATATTAACATGGTCATTATGGATATAAAATCAACTCTTGTTTCCTCGAATGGCGATAATTTTGTACAATCGAATAAAAAATGGAATTTTTCCATTGATAAAAGAGAAAAATTACAAAATTTGAGCACAGCAGTGATTAGTAGGTCATGTTTCCGAAGTGCACTTCTGCATCAGCTAGCATTTCGGGAGTTAAATTTTGAACTCAAATCTCCTATATTTATAGTGGTGTAAATGGCTATATCTACTCAGTCATATGAATGCTCCGCTGCATGCTTTGTAATATGTCTCTAAGGATTGCCTTTTTGTGTTATGCCACCGTGGTGTGATGGTAGCGTGCAAAGCAACATCAAAATTTTTAGAAATACGGTTTTTCAATTAGAAGAAAATTTTTCTAAGCGGGGTCGCCCCTCGCCAGTGTTTGGCAAGCGCTCCGGGTGTATTTCTGCCATGAAAAGCTCTCAGTGAAAACTCATCTGCCTTGCAGATGCCGTTCGGAGTCGGCATAAAATCATGTAGGTCCCATCCGGCCAATTTGTAGGGAAAATCAAGAGGAGCACGACTCGAATTGGAAGAGAAGCTCGGCTTTAGATCTCTTCGGAGTTTATCGCCCTACATTTAATTTTTTTTTTTTTTAAGTGTATATTATACTCTGTGTTTTCAATCAAATTCTATGGAATATTTTTAGGCTCATAAAATAGAACTTGATAAGTGGGATTGGATTTTCTAGCAGTTCATTATTAGCAATGCTTCCGCTGTTAACTATTATATCAATATTTATCTCTTTCTAGAAAAAAAAGGGATAAAAACTGTAAGTATAAGGAGCTATCTGAGTTAAAAAGAATATTTTCAACTAAAGTTTAGATACATCGAGCTATTTTTTATTTCGAATTTTGGCCTGCGGAGATTCTTTTCCTATAACTCGGTGTGGTTTTAGTGAAAAGGGCATAAGGTCAAACGGAAATTCCATATATGGCCATAAAGTCAAATTAAAACGGCCATAAAGCCAACTGACCTTATGATCAATTGAAGTAGTTATAAGATCAATTGATCTTATGACCAATTGAAGTGGTCATAACGTCAATTGACCTTTTTGCCGTTGACCTCATGTCACCCCACCTAGCTTCCGAGGCTTCCAAATGTCTAATGATTGCTACTGGCTAAAAATACAACCAAGTTCGTCGAGCAAATAAAGGATTAAAGATTGGCAAGTAAATCGAAAATAATGCAGGGTTCACTATTTTTGTTATTCGCAAAAAAGCATTCTGTTCAAATTCAAGTTAAGCAATTTTAATTGTAATAAGTTTTTCATTGTTCTTCCAACTCACAATGCAAACCCCACAAAAGGATGAAAAGTATGACCAGCAAATTCAAACGCTACATTATTACGATTACATGATTGAAAATTGCCAATCGGAATGTCATCAACAGTATTTGTTAGAATACTGCAATTGCACATTGGATTTGCTATTTCCACCAGGTAAGCACGTACAAGTCATCAAAAGAACACCTCACACTCATCGCTCTATCGTCATTAAGTACAAAGTAACTCAAATCACACACCTCATCTCGTTACTTCACTACTCTGACGTTGATTCAATTTTGAGTGCTTACTTCAAGTTTTTTCTTTAAAGGACCGTACCGTTCATGTACAACAGAGGACTTGCTATGTTTGGCGGAGAATAATGGTAAAAAATTTGTTTAAATTTTTATTGAGCAAATCAATCTCTTTTGTTTTCCTTCTACGTCTTACTCCACGGGATATTTGCGCAGACCGTTTCTTATATTCGCACACAGAAGAAGAAAAGCAATATGTACGCAACTACCACAAGGGCATGGTTTGTAATTGTTTACGCAATTGTTACTCACTCAATTACTTGGCGGATGTACGTCCACAATTTCTATCGGCGGAAGGGCTTGGCAATCAATCATTCGTTGATTTAGATGTGCATTTCCGTTTTGAGACAATGATGGTTTATCGCACAAGTTTGATATTTGGGTGGGTGGATTTTATTGGTAAGTTTCAAGCAGAAGTGCATGTGTTTAAATTATTAAATTATTTGAGTTTTCTTAAGTTAGTGAAACATATCTACAATTCCAGTGGCTTTTGGTGGCATTGCCGGTTTATTTCTTGGTTGTTCGCTAATTAGCACCATGGAATTGGCTTACTTTCTGCTTGTCGATTTGCCTACTTTTATCCTACAAAAATATCGCAATAATAAGAATAAATCAGAAAAGTTGTCGCAGTCAGCAAATACCTTGCTAGAAGTTAAAAATAATTTTAAGCAAATACAATATTTGGATGTAAAGAGTCAGCTAATACAACCGCAAAGCTATAACCACCTCTTTTACAATACCAAATTCAATAAGGAAATGCAACACTTTGAAAACTGGAAAACAAATTTGGCTAAAATAAATTATTAAACCTTTTTTTATATCGGCGATTGAAGTAGAAGATAACAGTATTTTAAATGACAGTCCTTAGAGTAAATGTTTGGTTCAATAACTCTTTTTTTTTTTAGTTCCGGACAGTAACACCGTAACTGGAAATGTTCTGCAGTTTTCTTGAGCGATGGTATTAGGGTGTTGTTCAACCGTATGCTGAAATGGTGTGTTTATGCCCTGACAACGAATTTACCAATCAGTCGTCGATATGTTTTTTTAGTATGGTATATATTTAGTTCCAGATGGGAGGACTTTTCAATATAACTTAAAATAAGCTCACCTTAAGATAACAAATTTTTATTTTCATAACCCATGACTTATAAATGTACTATTTTAATAAAACAAAGGAAAAAAAACATTATAAAAAAAAAGTTGAGTACTTATGTAGGTTTCCTTAAAATAAACATGTAATGTTTCCTAATAAACAATAAAAAAAAAAATAAATAAAAAAATTATAAAGAATATTTAAATAGAGAACGCTTTAAGTGCAAAAAATGGCATATTGATTTTAAGGATCCAACAACAAACACCAAAATTGTATTAAAAACGTAAGGACGAGATTGACTACAGCTGTGAGTAGAGCTGAACTATAGTCTGAAAAAGGCATCATAATCATTAATTAGCGCTTAACCATCTACGCGACTTTAGCCTTTTCGTAATTCACGTCAGCCATACCTGTTTTGCGATAACTGACGACGGTTGTGAGCACCAGCTCAGCATTATGCCTTTTTCAATAGTCGGCGTCAGCATCACAAAAATTACCGTAGGCTAGGTTAGGAGAGCGGGGGTGAAAAGTTGCATCCCAAACCGACACCTAAGCCATCAATGGGTCCATTTCGGTGTAAGCAACCCTTACTGCTCCAGCTACCGTGGACTAAATCTTTCCTTGTAGTGAATAAATTCCAATATCGGTTTAATTTCTACTTGAATAACTCCACAATATCATCAAAAGACGGTTAACCGAAAGCAGCTAACCTCCTTCCACGTACTGCTGGGTAGTGGCACAGAAGGTATTGAACGCTTTCCTTCTTCTCAATACATCTGCAGCAGTTATTACACGATTCGATGCCCTTCCTAGCCGCATTAGCAACTATAAAATAGTGAACAGTGAGAGGCTACTTATTTACTTACTTAATTGACGCTTAACCGTTTAAACGGTTATGGCCGTCCAACAAGGCGCGCCAGTCGCTCCTTCTCTCTTCCAACCGGCGCCAATTTGTCACACCAAGGGAGTTTAATCATTTTGCACCTGGTCCTTTTAATTTGCTGGACTATGTTGATACCTGCGTAAAGCTCGTACAGCTCATCGTTATATCTTCTTCGGTACTCGCCATCGCCAACGATTAGAGGTCCATAAATTTTTCGAACAACTTTTCTCTCAAACACTCCCAGAGCCACTTGATCTGATGTTGTTGTTGTTGGTATTGTTGTTGTATTAACGATAAAGACACTCTCCGAACAATTTTGCTAATTGTGACTCCAGAGTAATGTCCTATCCAGAGTGACTCCCAAATACAAGACTTTATCGCAGAAGCCAGGCTTTCGCCTCCTTGGGAGGTGTTAGATACGGTATTTTAAAAGTTACCCGAACTTCTGACATATCGTTCACAATGTCACCCTCAATAGATGGCAGAGAGTAGAAGGGAGTTTTCCCTGCATAATATCACAATTATCGTCTGAATTTTTCTCTCGTACACTTCAAAGCCATCTTATCTTCTCTCAACACCGTTCTTTTTTCCGTGCTATACATCAAGAGTCATATGCCGAGTTACCATGCTTTTTAAGTCTTCTGGCTTTCATTTTTAGTAACTGCACTATAATTTTTTTTTGATAAGACTTTTTTTATTATTTATTAATATCCATTATAATTTCTTTGCTTCTCACTGTTATGTCGGCTGCTTGCCTGAGCATATGTAAAAGCTTTGCCTCACAAAATACCCGTAATGTAAGATTGCAAATTATGGCCATTTTTCAAATCTGCCTAATTTGTTGTGTCACTCTCTTAGACTCAATAAATTGCATCTTAAGCTACAAACTCGCCCATTTCGATTACGCTCAACATACATACACAAATACGTCCTGACAATGATGCTATGTATCTTTGCTACTTTGAATTTACCGTCGTTTTCCGCTCTGTTGCTGCTGGTTGTTGACAACTCCATTTAGCCGACATTGTTAATCAAAATTGAGGTTAAAATGTAACAGAGCAAACAATCGCAGGGAAATACACATAATGCTCAACACATGAAAGCTCGTACATAGCAGTTTAGTGCATGTGATGTGAAATTATTTATAAGAAATCTTATGAGTTTAGGAAGACATCTAAATTAACACCCCTTGGGGCGTTACATAGTCTACGTCCTAAAGAAGAAATGTGTTTCACAAGTTTGCTTCATATTTAACAAAGAACGTAGTTTAACTGCATCTGAGTGCTTAATAATTTGCGCATGAGTAGGTATGCATCAGGGTACTGCAGAAGTACACCGCAAGAGATACAACTGCGAGTAAAAAAATGTACATAATAAAATTATTAGAAATTTTATCAGCTATCGAATAATTTTAAACATTTCAAGCTATCGCCATACTATCAAAAAACTATCAGCATTTTATCGAAAAATTTACGATTATACAATGTATGTTATTAAAAAGTTCTCCATTTGTATCGACAAGTCATCGAATTGTTATCGGAATATTACTAAATCCTTATCGGCGTGTTATCGATTTGTAATCGAAAGGTTATCTATTAATTATCGAAAAGTTATTGATTATTAACTAAAAAGTTATCGATATATTACCAAAAGTTTATCTATTTTTTATTTAACAGTTTTCGGCGTGTTACCGATTTGCTATCAAAAAGTTACCAAACAGTTACCGATTTGTTATCGGAAAGCTTTCGATTTCTTATTAAAAAGATATCCACTTACTTTCGGGAAGTTTGTGATTTGTTATCGGAATGTTTCCCATTTGTTATCATCAATTGGTTTCTGACCTCTCATCGTTTTTTTTTTTTGTGAAGCAATTAGCGTTGAAACTTCTATATAAAATTTATTAAAATGCAATTTACCGCCATACCATGCAAACGCTTAGGAAACTTGGAAAAGTTTCAAAATAAAAAAATTCACTAAAGTCTCACAAAATGTGCGCTCTTGAACCGAATCGAAGCTGAACCGAACACCCGGTTTTCATCTTCTATTTACGCCCCCAGCGGGTTAGGGGGTTAGAATATACCCGCGGTAGGCATGCCTGGCGTAAGAGGCGACTAAAATATCAGATTCAATGGGTTGTGTAGTGTGATCTTTTCAGGTTGCCAGAGCAATATATAGCTTCTCCAAACCCAATTGTCAACCTCACCTATCCGTAGCGAATCCTGTTTCATTAACAGCCGAGGCTCTGGTGACCCCGAACTCCTCGTGGATCTAGGGAGTGGGAGGGCGGGATGGCCTAGAAGGTCGCGTGTGGTCATAACAAATCTTTCCCGAGATGTCGGGTTTGGTACCGGAACGTACCGGATCTGCATCCGGCAAAGGACCATCAACACGATAACACTCCCCAATGCCTACGGGGAGTGTCCTTATCGCTACAACAACAACAACAATATCTACTATCTGCGCAACGTAAAAATAATGCCGATTAATAACCAAACAGAAACCGATGCCGAATGTTCAGTCGAATGCTAGCTATCACTTCAAACCTGTTATGATAAAAATGCGCCTAGAATACTAAAATCCCACACTCAGGCAGCTCTCTCACAGATTCACATATATGTAGCTATTGGCACATGTGTGTTACAAAATCCATTTACATACAACTCTTCATGATTGCTGCTGGTCATAAAATGTAGTGCAATTAACCTTCTGACAGTCGTTAACAGCAGCACTACATCCCAAAACGAACTGAGCACTAAAAACTTGTTATATTCCCTAAAACTCATAAACGCGTACTAAATGTGTTTACTTTTTAGTTACGTAAGAATAGACGGAAGTATTTAAATTGGCTAAGGCAGTGCAAGGTACTGTCATTTAAATGATTTAAGGGATTTTGGGAATAGAAATATGCTTACTTACTACTATGTTTGCTATAATATTTGAACATACGATTTCAAAAATCTACCCGTTTATTGTATATTTTTTTTTGGGGTCGAAACATTTTAAATTAAAAAAAAAATTTAAAATTGAATAAAACTTTATAACAAAAACTAGAAGACCCGGCATACGTTGTTCTGCCCTAAATTTGGCCTATCTGCATACATTTTAATAAGGTTTTTCCATCTGACTCTGCCCTCCCCCCCTGTTCACTTTTTCCTAATTCTTTTATTCACTCCTCCGTCCCTCCTTTTCGCTTCATCTATCTCCATCTACGTCTCATTCTATATCTTTCTCAATCTCCTTCTCTCTTTTCTCTTCTCTCAATTTCTTCTCATTCTTCTGCATCCCTTATTGCCTGTCCCAGAGGGTGGTATGTATTTTTTTCCAGTCCCAGTCCCAGTACCACTCCGAGTCTCAGTCCCAGTCCTAGTCCTAATCGCAGTCCCAGTCTGTCTTTGGATAATATATTACTCTGTACTAAAGCACTCATCAACGGCTTTCATTTGATATCCATATTGTATAAACACTGTCTAGGCATTCACTGGCCCACGTTTTGGTCTATATCTCGAGACCCCAGTCATGAAAATATCCCTCTGCTAAAGCACTCATCAACAGCTTTCATTTGTTATCCATATGCTATAAACACATTCTAGGGGTACTCGGGTCCACGTTTCGGCATATATCTCGAGACCCTGTACGTCGATCGCAACTTGTGTGAAAGTTTGAACAAATTCGACCGACGCATATCTTCAAACACCGGCGACCAACTAACACACATTTTAGCCTTTCTTTTTATATATATAGATTTTTATTTTTCACAGTTCACTATAATATTAATACGAAATGCAGATTTTCGTTGCTGTTGAAATTCGGCTTAAAAATTGCACATGGAACAACTAAAGACTCTCCTGAATTAAAAAAAATGTCATAGTACCTCTAAATCGCGGATTCCCTCAGCAACCCCGGGCCCGGGGCTAATCCTCCCCCCTAACTTCTCGGCGGGCCTGGTGGTGTGCTATACTTGATATCATTCGCTATAATATTTTTTATTGATAAGCACGTTGTTAAATTGAACACCAACCAATTACACGGAAGTATATCCGCACCACCTGAAAATGTGAGTACCGGTGCGTATACGTAACATTTTATTATTACATATAAACAAATAAAAAAAATTGCAATAAAATAATATTGTGACTATAAACTGAGATATAACCAATCCTATATTTCAAGTTATATCGAACTACACACGGAGTGCAAAAAAATTCAAAATCGGTTCAGTAGTTTAGGAGTCCATCGGGAACAAACATAATGACACGTGGTTTTTATATATTAAGATGTATAGTACTCAAAGGTTTCAATATATGTGACTTATTCCTTCTTTTAAAGCTTTTAACCTTAAATGTATGCTGAAAAGGTTTGCAATCGTTAACACATTACCATGTAAGTAAAAGTATGCTAAAATGATTTGCCACATGCATATTTTAGTATTATTTTTATAACATACAAAAACCTCTTTACCCAAATTAGAGTCATGATATTATTACTTCCAAGACAGCCTTTATTATAATGCCATTACTTCACTGTTTTGCATGTAAGTGTTACGTATCACTTGTCAACATGTCATGTCAACGGCAATTGTTGTCTACTTCTTGCCACTTTTCTTAGGTTCGTTAGTAAAACATTTGTGCAAAGCGTTGCAAAGAGAATCAGAAAAAATATATATAATATTGTAAGTAAAGCATCAAAAGAAGACCAAATATAATTCAAATTCCTTTAGAAAACAAAAATACGAACACCTACAATTAGGCTTGAGGAAAAAAGTCATACTATAGCAAATTCAATTCTTTCAACACCTCTGCATTTTCGTTGTTCGATTACTCATTCCTGTTCTAGGGCTAACAATAGCTATGGAAATTTGTGAAGTATAGCGCAAAATAGATGTTTGTACCAGCGCATAGTTTTGCATAGTTTTAGGCTGCGAGCTAAGTGGGATATAGTTTTTTTGCTTATTGACTCGTTAGCGTCAACGTCAGCACACTGTGCTTATAGTTAGCACTGTTAGAGTGTATTTGTAAGTTTATTTGGTTTGATTTTGCTGCGCTATTCATTTGTAAGTATATAAACACATAGTGTAGCATGTGTGCTCTGAAGCCAGGCAAGTCTGCACAGTGGATCAGGTTCATGAATACAAAAAATATATCAAAACACTTTAAGTCTAGATTGACCTACATCTAATGCTAAATTATGCAACATTTTTTTTTTCTTTTACTGCCTGAACTTTTTACTTTGGATTAAGTTAGGTTAATTAGTTTCCCCTGGAGAGGACACCATCATACACTAAAAAATTCGGTGCCGCAGAAGAGGACAATGAAAAGAGAATAATTACGAGCACAACTTTATTCTCCGTTCAACGTCATTGGCGTTTGTATGACCGCCTACGGTACAAACTTAACTGGCGTCAAACCGTCTAAACGATTCCAAGAAGGAACAATTCCAAGGAAGGAAGAACGAATAACTATTGTTAGAAAATCAAAATACCCGCAATACTCTTCAAAGTCTATGTGCCTTCCAGATTCATCTATAGTTATTCGAGTTCGTCGCTATCCATAATATCCGGAATATGAATAATAATATCACGTATATATAGCATTTTTTGGGGAGTGGACCAAATGACAACAGAATCGATATAAAATTTCTTCGATTTAATATAAGAGGAAACGAGAAAGTTCATATACTATCGCTGTTTGGCTTTTCATATGGCATGAGCGAGTAAAGTTCTTGGCTCATATATCTGATCAATAGCAGAGTCGTCAGGTCTTTGGAGTTCGCATAACGAAAAGTAGTATTCCGCCACACTTAATATATATATGATGGAGATATTCAGATTAACCTTGATATTCACTATACGTTGCGTATTGCATGCGATACGAATCGGAAAAATGGTGAAGTACCTACTGCGCGTTTTTCAAGCAAGCTACAGAAGCAGCTTCTCGAATACTTGTACTTAACGGTATGTGTTAAATGCAATAAGGTATCAAACCGACTTTCAAATTAAATTTGCCATCAAAACAATGGTTAGCTTAGGTTTAACTAGCCGGCCGTGAGCACTTTATAGTGTTCTTATCTCTACAACAACAACAAAGTGATACCAGAAGTTTGCTCAGCGACCAAGCTGAAAACTCCTATCAATAAGCAAAACTTTTGTTATAGCACAACTCCTTCCACTTAAAAAATATTTTCCAGAACCTGGGCTACCGGTTTCGCTGCGCTTTTTGGCTGTTATACTGCTCAAAAACAGCTATGACCTCATAGAATAGAAACGAAACTCGTATTAAGATATTAAAATGATCATGCACCGCACATAAAAGTGATGAGCTGAATGCAGTTCCTCTTCTTATATTAACTCTCGTTGTTGCCTAATAGCACCATATACATTCGCTCCCAAAACACAGCTCAAAACACAGCTAATTCCAGAAAGACTGTCATTTCAAAATCCGTTTAATATGCCTCCTTTTTACTGAACTGGTCCTCTGTAAACAGGGTCATCGAGTCACAATTTTTTAAAGGCTGAAGAAACAGCTTAAAGAATTAACGTGTGCTTAAAATTTGCAAGAAACTACCTCGTTAGCAAAAATAATTATTATCTCCTCTGCACATAATACAATTAACTTAAAACTCCTTGTATAATAAGATAAACCAATTATCATCGGCTTAAGCACATTAAAAAAAAACTCCCTTCCTTATCACCCTCTTCAATTTTCTGTTCCTCTCAGTCTTCCTTTTCTTCTATTTCTCCATCCTATGACTGGTTAACTCATTTCAATGTATCTCTCACATTTCCACTACCACTTTATCCTTCACTCCCACATCCACTCCAACTTCCAATGCCACATTCTCCTCCACTACCATCTCACTCCCACTTTCAATCCCACTTCCTCCATCTCTATTCCCATTCTAACCCGTCATATGTAGAATCTCTACACCAAGTACTAGATAGCAGCTTCTCATAGTTGTGGAAATGTGATGAATTTAGCTTTTCCCAAGTATATGGCCTAGCACCGCAACTTTTCAAATATCATACATTTAAGCCCAACAGATTGGCATTTTTGAGAAACGAAGTTTTTATTGCCTGCGCCAGATCCAGTCGATTCCAAAATTCTATAAAGGTTTTAATTTACCGAGCGATCACGTTAAGCTGCTGTGAAAATTTGCTGTTGAGATCGGTTGAGAACATCTGAATGCTTGTAGCCATAACACACACAAACTCATTTTACGTTTCAAGATATATACTTTGATGATATCGTTAAAACATAACTATTTAAGTAAGTAAGTCGTGAAAGGCAGTAAAATGTCGTTAGCGACACACGAGGTGGCACGTGTTGACTGTAAAACCTTAAGATGACATTTGACGACAAAAGTAGAAAAATTATAGCACACAGTGCAAGAACGCACGTCAATTGAAACGAATTGAAAGCGAGCAACATCACAAACACACACACACAAACTGACTGAACAATAACACGATGCGAGAAGAAAAGCAAATTTAAACACAACGATGCTATTAAGAAACTAAGGTAAATGCATACGTACATAAATAGCGATCACACACATTGGCACGTACCAACACATTCATGGTATTAGCATATGTGCTCCACTTACAACGAAATATTTACAAGTTGAGTGGAAGGGAACATACACACCATGCAATCAAGTAAAATTGAAATTTGACAATTTCGTGCAAATTTTATCAAATATTTTATAATCAAATCAATTGAAATTTTGAAAGGTAAAAAATTGTTAAAGTAAACTTAAGTAAATTGCGTAGGTGAATGCGTAAGATGCATAACGCTTGCGAACAGTGACTGTGGAGTTTCGAAAGCAGCCAGGATGTTGGCAATAAATTTCGTTGGCGCATGACATATTAAACTGTCAAAATATTTATGAATAAGGTGAAAGAGGTTGTATAAAACCAAAATTCATCTTTCATATTAAAGAACATTTTACTAAAAATATACTGAAAGCAGGGATCGTAACTGTTAAAAAATTGCTTTTTTAAAATAATTTTTTGAGTTTTTCTATTTCGATTGAAAAGGAGTCGATATTTTCTGGGCGAAATAAAATACCCAAAAAATAAACTATTTTTCGAATGAAAAATAAAACTAAAAAAAAAAAAATAACAATTATTTTGGACTTAAAAAATAAAAAAGAGATGTCTACTTTATATAAATGGACCAAAAAATAGAAGGCATTTTTTCCTTTAATACATAGTCTTGTTGAATTTTGACTAAAAAACTTTAACAATAGCTCTTGTAAAAGAATTTTGGGATCTAAAACTATAAAGGTGGAGCGCAATCTTTCAATTTAAGGCAAACCATGTACTTGGGATTAACTAATTGATTATTTGGAATTTAAACACGCACTTTACTTTTATAATTTTAAGTCCCAAAATTCTTTTGCAAGAGCTATTGTTAAAGTTTTTTTAGCAAAAATTCAACAAGACTATATCTGTATTAAAGGAAAAATTGCCTTCTATTTTTTAGTCCATTTATATAAAGGTAGTCCCTTAAATTTTTTATCATCTTTTTATTTACAATTTTTTAGTACTGCCTACAAAAGGCAACTGCAACTTTGAATAGTAATTTAAGTAAATCCTAAGTGAAAATTCTTATCTTTATTTATTTGTTCAAATTAGCAAGATTTAAGAGAACTTGTGGAATTTTCACTGACAACACTGGCGAAAACAACAGAATTCCACCTCGTTTGTCAGCTACTTAATTTGCACAGCTAAAAATCGGGTTCTGACCCACGGCCCAAGTTTCAAGTCTCTAGCTCACCGGCAAGTTACTCAAAAATCGATCGCAAGATTCCTCTCGTTTTTCAGGTATTTGTAGTTATATCAATTAGCACGCCACCTAGCGGAACTTTGTTTTCTATAAATTGTATTGTCACCTGGTCTCAAACTATGTGCTTAGTTGCAAGTCTCTAGGTAACCGGGAAGTTATTTAAAAATGGATTGAAAGATTCCCAAATTAAAATTAATTTTCCTAATATCTCGATCCATGCACCACCTAGCGGAATTTTTTTTTTTTTTTTTTGATAAGACATTGCATTGTCACCGGGTTCTGACTTACGGCTGAAGTTTCATATCTCCAGCTCACCGGGAAGTTACTCAAAAATCGATTGTAAGATTCCTTGCGTTTTTTCAGGGATTTTCAGGGATTTTTGTTTATCTGGGGGCCTACTCTGTATTGCAATGCGAAAGAAAAAATACGCGAAATCGCAAAATCGGTACTCTGTATCTTGACATTCGCATGTATATTTTGACTTTCGCATTCACATTTTGCCCATTCGCAATTTTTCTCCCTTTTCGCATTGCCGGCACTCTGTAAAGCGAAAGCGAATGTCAAACAGCATTCATTTTCGCATTTTTCTTGCTACAAGACTTTTCCGTGGGTCAAAAATTCGTATGGAAATGAGCGGAGAAACATGAAAGCGACTTAATATAAAGGTAAAAAAAAATCAAGTAACGTCTTCATAGTCACCGCAATAAAGATGGTCTTATTGTAATTCACATACAGGTGGTATTACTACTTCAGTGTGACTTTTTGTTTGAATTAAATTTTATACAATAACAGCTTTTTGCAATCTCTGAATAAAACTAGTATTTATAGTGAATTGGCTACACTCAAACTAGGGCTGGGATATCTGGATCGTTTTCATCGATTTTTTTATTTCATTATTTGAAAGGAGCGTCATTCTTTGTCGTCAACTGAATAACAATTTTATTTTCTTAAATCAGCCCGCAAGTCACGCAAATTTCCTTCTTCCGGGAAAAAAATTAGCATCGAAGCAACATACTAACGTAAAAAGTTAAAATAGACTAACAAATATACCCACATATGCACTGTTTTACCCAGCGAATTATTTTCAAACTGCTTTATTCGAAAACTACTCCAATACGTTTTTTCAGCCCTTGTAAAAAAGTGTTTGGAGGAAAACCGATTTCGGTGCTAAGAATTCTTACTATTGACATTGCAATAACAAGAAAAAATATGAGGGCTACGTGGCCAAAAAAGACGAGATGATTCCAAGGATGGCTAGAACATTCAATAGCAGAAATCTCCTCATTCCGAAAAAAGCTTGAAGGCAAAGACGCTTTGTAAATCAAATTTAAGGTCGAGTCTGAGTGATGCTTAAAGGCTGCATCAAATCTGGCTTTTTTGCAGTAAAAAATAAATTTTTTAAAAGGAAATTTGAAATAAGTAGATTACAGTGTTGATTCGGAAAGAGAGAAAGTGCTTACAAAAATCAGCACATATAACACTGATATTTTGGCCCAATTTAAAAAAACCGTTAATCAATGGCCACCATTGATTCTTCAATAAACCATTAATCGACTTCAAAAAATTAAAAATAAGACTTATGATATCCAAGGTTGGAACTGTTTTGTCCCAAAACCAAATTTGGCATACCGGGACGGAACAGCTTTCCAATATACAATACTTCAAAGTGTTGGTATGACATGTAAGTACATGGAAAGTTTGAAATTTGTGCAACTGCTTTTATGTCTTGTCAAATTGTACAGATTATTGTTTTCAAAAAAAGGCCAAAACCAGCTGAAGTATTTTTATGATCAATTGCTTTTATACCTTTCATGAACATGAATTGGTATATTAACTTTGGTCCGATGTTACAAGTTGAGAAATATAGAAGATAGACTCACCATTAAGTATACCGAATTGATCAGGGCGACGAACTGAGTTGATATAGCCATGTCCGTCTGTCCGTCCGTCTGTCTGTTTGAACGCAAACTAGTCCCTCAAATTTGGCACATGGACGAAATGAAATTTGGCACTAGGATGTATTTTTGTATTATATTAGACATTTGTCGGATACGGTAGGATCGGACCACTGTAACATATATCTCCCATACAACCGATCGTTCAGATAAGACGATTTTGGTCATTCCTGCCGCAATTTAGAAAGTATAAGCGTGAAACTCGGTGATATATATTCTAATATATAATAGAAGATATCCTGAAAAAATCACTTTGATCGGAGCTATATATAGTTATATCCCATACAAGCGATCGTTCAGATAGAAAGATTTTTGGCCATTTCTCCCTTAATTTTCAATATAAAAACGTTAAACTTGGTGATATTTATTCTAATACTAGCAGACCCGGCAGACGTTGTTCTGCCATAAATTTGGCCTATCTGCATACAGTTTAATAAGCTTTTTCCGTCTAACTCTGCCCTACCCTTCTACACTTTTTCCAAATCTTTTTATTCACTCCTCCGTCCGTCTTTTGCGCTTTATCTCCATCTTCGTCTCATTCTATCTCTTTCTCAGTCTGCTTCTCTCCTTTCTCTTCTCTCAAGTTTTTCTCCTTCTTCTTCATCTCTTATTGCCAGTCCCAGAGGGGGTATGTATTTTGTTCCAGTCCCACTCCGAGTCCCAGTCCCAGTCCTAGTCTTAATCCCAGTCCCAGTCCGTCTCTGGTATACTTCCCGAAAAAAGCATCGTAAATACTAATATAGGTATGTAAATTTATATACGAAATTTCAGGCAAATCGAATAGGACGTATGTAAACAGGTATGTGGGTATTATTAATTCTTGTCTAACGACTAAATCGAATATCACAATGAACTTTAGAGCTCTCAGCAACAGCTTTCATTTGATATCCATAATACACACATTCTAGGGGTATCCGGGTTCATATTTTGACCAATATCTCGAGACCCTAGTCTCTCAGCGGTGTAAAACTTACTCTCTACTAAAGCATACATCAACAGCTTCAATTTGATACCCATAATGTAAAAACACATTCTAGGTATATCCGGGTCTACGTTTTGGGCTACATCTCGATGCCCTAGCCTCCCAGTTGTATGAAAATTATGCTGTACTATAGCACTCATCAACACCTTTCATATGATATCCATATTGTATAAACACATTCTAGGGGTCCCCGGTTCCTCGTTTTGGGCTATATCTCGAGACCCTAGCCTCCCAGTTGTATGAAAATTATCCTGTACTATAGCACTCATCAACAGCTTTCATCTGATATCCATATTGTCTAAACACATTCTAGGGGTACCCGGGTTCACGTTTTGATCTCAAGACCCTAGGCACGTAGCGAAAAAAAGGTAGACGTTGGCCGATTCTCAGACCTGCCCAATATGCTCACAAAATTTCATGAGAATCGGTTCAGCCGTTCCGGAGGAGTTCAGCCTCTAAAACCGTGACAGAAGAATTTTATATATTAGATATCATAGAAGATTTCAGGAAAAATCATTTCGATCGGAGCTATATATAATATATATCCCATACATCCGATCGTTCAGATAGAAAGATTTTTAGCCATTTCTCCCTTAATTTCCAATATAATAACGTGAAACTTGGTGATATATATTCTAATATAAATCAATAAATATCAATATCAAAGTGCTTACTGGGCTTAAGCGACATAGTATCAGCACATATTAAGAATTTCATAAATCACGCAAGACATTCGTTCATACGGACCAACTTACTTTCAGCATGATAACTCCCAATTTTCTGAGAATAATAAGCTTAATTCAACAATTTCGCATATTTACCTGTCAATGGCAAAAATGCTTGCTCTAACGTTTTTCTTAATCACACCAACGAGCAGTGTACAATAAAATGGTATTAAATATTCATAACGCATGCTTTTTCCAACGTTCTTATTGCATTGCGTGACTTCTGTGAGGGCGAGCACCTATGAAGTAAAAAAAAAACATATATAGTAGCAAAAAAACTGTAGTAAGAAAGAAAAAATAGAAATAAGAACTCTACTGTGTGTAATAGCGAGGATCGAACAGCAAATTATAACCTCATATCGTACTTCTGCAAATCTGTGTCGGAAAAGAAAACAGGATTTGTCACCCTAGTAAACACATTTTCAAAATATTTCACCATATTTCTTGTGATAAGTATGCCGGGGTACATAATTCGCCACTACATTGGCATCTGTGAACTGAAAAAGGCTTTTTGTTTCGAAACTTCAGTTATTTTAACACTATGAGACGATAAAAGCTTTCAAAAAGTTGATCCTTAAAAATTTAATTGTCTTTGCGATGTTTTGTTACGTTTTTATATATGTATTTGAGTTGTTATTCTAAGGAGCACCGATATCATCATAGAATATACACGCGGCAGGTATGCCTGTCGTAAGAGGCAACTAAAATACCAAATTGGTTCAGGTTCAGTTGTGTAGCGCAACCCTTTAAAGGGTTGCCAGCGCAATATAAAACTTCTCCAACGCAATTGTCAACCTCACCTACCCGTGGCGAATACTGTTTCTTTAACAGCCGAGCATCTGGCAACCCCAAGTTCCTCATGGAACTAGGGGGTGTGAGGGCGGTATGGCCTTGAAGATTTCATGTGGTCATACTAAATCGTTTCCGAGAGGGTTGGGCTAGTGCCTTGTTGGTGCTTGTTGGTACCGGATCTGCATCCGGCAAAGGAACATCAACATCGATAACACTACCCCAGGCCTTCGGGAAGTGTCCTTATCGCTACAACAACAACAACAACAGCGCTGGAAGTCGTAATAGTTAGAAGGGAGTAAAGCTCTACCGTGTTTGTCGTTAAAAAAATTGCAATGGTAAAAAAAATTTTTAATATAAAAGCCATATAAACGTACGCGTATAGCTGCAACAACAAATCAAGAATGCTTAACAAATAAAGCTTGAGAAATCAAAAGTAAAATAAACAGCGCTCCCAACCACACAATCATTATGACCACGGTTGCCACTTTGGTTTATTTGAAACAAAAATGGTTCATTCCAACCCCATTTGGTCCCTTGGCCACGATTAGTACTTTTCTTCTTTTCAACTGAGGCAAAATTTCAAAGTTCTGCTCACAAAATTTGCCACACATTCATAAACCCACATATAATTTTCAATTTACTTCAATGGAATTTTTATTATAAAAATTGCTCAGGTAATAAAATGTAGGAGAGCAATGACATTCACCTAGGAGATAAATAGAAGTCTTGGACAATTAACCAAAAACATTGTCTTCAATTTTTGATGAACCAACAGATTTATCAGTTTTTTGGCCAGATATTTCGGTCGGTTATCAAACGTGATAGATTTTTGTCACTAGTCGTACTAAAAGAATATTTTTTTTAAATCACGTGTGTCTCTAAGAAATGCGGCAGTGAACTGAAAACTAAGAGAAAGAATGAAAGTAATTTGTTTTTATTGTGTGTTTTTATTGTGTAGAGTGTAGTTGCCACTCATTTAATTGTACATATGTTCAAGCATACCGAGAACTACTGAGGGTTTGTGGAGTACAACGTGCTAAACCAAAAGTAGCACCTTTAAAATTGTTTACAAACAAATTCTATGCAAACATTTTGAAAGCGTTATTTCTCGTTTGGAATATCGATATTTAAATCTTTCTCACCCAGCTCAAAGCAGCTCAAGGAATCCCAGGACTATTGTGGTGTAAAGCCACAAAAGATACTTGACTATGTTTTTGGCACAAGAAATATTTAAGCTGGAAGTAGGACAGAAATACTTTTTGAAAGCGATAACTTTATAAATTTTCAACGAATTGCGATTAAAAAAATATGTTTTTATATACAGCTTTTGAAGCTAATGCAAAAGAGACTTGATTTCGTAAGAAGTGTTTTATGTAGAGTTATTCCCGTAGGTGCTTGTAGAACCCCATACACTTCAATAACAACAGTGCTAACTAGTTTCCCATGCCTGATTACATGTAATCCGGTTCCGTTATTGCACAGCTAAAACTTTTAAGATGGTTGATGTTTAATCTGAGGCCTCGGGCTAGATTCTGTAAATGTTCGTTCAAAATTCACACTTACAGAATCTAGGATCTGGTATGAATTTTAAATGTTTAGGGAACAACTTAGCATATATAACAAGTAAGGAAAGCAAAGTTCGGGTGTAACCGAACATTACATACTCAGCTGAGAGCTTTGGGGACAGAATAAGGGAAAATCAACATTTAGCAAAATGAACCTAGGGTAACCCTGGAATGTGTTTGTATGACATGTATTTGTATGACATGTGTATCAAATGAAAGGTGTTAATGATTATTTAAAACGTAGCGGGCCTTAGTTCTATAAGTGGACGCCTTTTCGAGATATCGCCATAAAGGTGGACCAGGTTTGTTTGTACGATATGGGTATCAAATCAAAGGCGTTTATGAGTATTTTAAAAGGGAGTGGGACTTAGTTCTATAGCTGAACGCCTTTTCGTGATATCGCCATAAAGGTGGACCAGGGGTGACTCTAGAATTTGTTTGTACGATATGGGTATTAAACGAAAGGTGCTAATGCGTATTTTAAAAGGGAGTGGGCCTTAGTTCTATAGCTGGACGCCTTTTCGTGATATCGCCATAAAGGTGGACCAGGGTGCCTCTAGAATGTGTTTGTACGATATGGGTATCAAATTAAAAGTATTAATAAGGGTTTTAAAAAGGAGTAGCCCTTAGTTGTATATGTGAAGGCGTTTTCGAGATATCGACCAAAATGTGGATCAGGGTGACCCAGAACATCTTCTGTCGGGTACCGCTAATTTATTTATATATGTCATACCACGAACAGTATTCCTAGCAAGATTCCAAGGGCTTTTGATTTCGCCCTGCAGAACTTTTTCATTTTCTTCTACTTAATATGGTAAGTGTCACAAGTTTTTTCTAAAGTTATATTTTGCGTCAAAAAACCAATCCAATTACCATGTTTCATCTCTTTTTTTCATATTTGGTATAGAATTACAGCATTTTTTTCATTTTTCGTAATTTTCGATATCGAAAAAGGGGGGGTGTCATAGTCGGATTTCGGTCATATTTTATACCAAGATAAAGTGAGTTCAGATAAGTACGTGAACTAAGTTTAGTTAAGATATATCGTTTTTGCGCAAGTTATCGTGTTAACGGCCGAGTGGAACGACAGACTGTCGACTGTGTACAAAAACTGGGCTTGGCTTCAACCGATTTCGCCCATTTTCACAGAAAACAGTTACCGTCATAGGGTCTATGTCCCTACCGAATTTCACAAGGATTAGTAAATTTTTGTTCGACTTACGGCATTAAAAGTATTCTAGACGAATTAAATGAAAAAGGGCGGAGTTACGCCTATTTTGAAATTTTCTTTTATCTTTGTATTTTGTTACACCATATCATTACTGGAGTCAAATGTTGACATAATTTACTTTTATACTGTAAAGATATTAAATTTTTTGTAAAAATTTGACTTAAAAAAAAATTTATTTTTAAAAGTGGTCGTTCATCATCCGAATACGCTAATTTTTATTTAGCACACATATAGTAATAGGGGTAACATTGCTGCCAAATTTCATCATGATATCTTCAACGACTGCCAAATTACAGCTTGCAAAACTTTTAAATTACCTTCTTTTAAAAGTGGGCGGTGCCACGCCCATTGTCCAAAATTTTTCTAATTTTCTATTTTGCGTCATAAGGTCAACGCACCTACCAAGTTTCATCGCTTTATCCGTCTTTGGTAATGAATTACCGCACTTTTTCGGTTTTTCGAAATTTTCGATATCGAAAAAGTGGGCGTGGTTGTAGTCCGATATCATTCAGTTTAAATAGGGACCTGAGATGAGCGCCCAGGAACCTACATACCAAACTTCATCAAGATACCTCAAAATTTACTCAAGTTATCGTGTTTAAAACGGACGGACGGACGGACATGGCTAAATGAATTTCTTTTTTCACCCAGATCATTTTGATATATAGAAGTCTATATCTATCTCGATTAGTTTATGCCGTTACGGATTACCGTTATGCGAACAAAGTTAATATACTCTGTGAGCTCTGCTCAGCTGAGTATAAAAATAGCCTTAACCTCATTGCTTAGTTAGTTCATTTACGATTTACTGAGTTTGCCACATCGCAAGTCTTTGGAATGTTCCAAATCTAACTGCGCCATACGTCTAATCTAACAACGTTCGAAATATAACACCTAAAGGTACACATTATTTTTGTTTGTGAAGTTTGAATTTAAGTCAAGTGCCTCCTATTAGCTATATTTATAAAAATTTTATATAGGAAACCACGGAAACATCCTAAAATTTTATATTTTACAACAAATACGACACTATAGTAAATTGCCGAATTGTTTGTATACCATCAAATGAAACACAAATTTGGTCCTTTTGGTGTGGCAACAGTGATTATTACAGTTACATAAAAAACAATAAATAAATGTAAGGCGCGATAACCTCCGAAGAGATCTAAGGCCGAGCTTCTCTTCCAATTTGCGTCGTGCTCCTCTTGATTTTTCCCTACAAATTGGCCGGACGGGACCTACATGTTTTATGCCGACTCCGAACGGCATCTGCAAGGCAGATGAGTTTTCACTGAGAGCTTTTCATGGCAGAAATACAATCGGAGCGCTTGCCAGACACTGCCGAGGGGCGACCCCGCTTAGAAAAATTACAGTTACATACATAGAGCAAAATTTCACTTCTTTTTTGTGTGACCTTCCGTTTGCAAAAAAAAATCCACAAAGAGTTTCCTTTGATTGCGGCGACGAGTGTTGAAACAAATACTGGTAAATTGTGGGGGCGGTTTGCAATATATCACATACATTAACGTAATAAGCTAAGTTTTTATTGCATTTTACAGAAAAAATATTTGATATTTGGTTGGCCAAAGGTATTGGTAACAGGTCCACTTATTACATATAATATTTTAAAATTTGAAATATGGGAATCTTAAAAATTGCCGAGCTCACCTGTTCATATGCAATTCTTGAAAGTCATAAAAATCGAACACAAAAAACATTCTACTTTAACCAAATATCATTTAAACTGCCTTTGAAGTGACCCCATGTCATTTACGCTGTAGCACATACCTAAGCACATTAGTCAACTCATACCAAAACACACCTCAATGTTTGCTATGAATTTGACTTATGTAAAATGTCATTTCATTTGACAAGTGGTGCGTATTGTTAAATATGATATGAGTAACTCATATACAGTTATACAAATATATTTCCTTCTCCATCCATCCACACGCAGTTATGAAACTGAGGGGATTCAAAACCTTATTACTTGCTATAAAAAGCCTATGAATCCTAAAACTTACGCAAACGTAAATGAAAGAGCTACTTTTCAAAATTAAATTGTACAAAGTGGAGTTAAAGGAGGATAAGAAAAGACCTGCATATATGCTGCTATGTGCGAATTAAATTCGTTTCATTGATAAGAATCTCTCGGCCATTCAAAACCAAGCTTGGTGTCGAATAATACTCCTTTCGTGCGTTTTTATTAAACAGGATTTGGAAAAGATACCTAAAGCACCAAATAATCCTACCATGCCGGTTGCCATATAATTATCTTTCACTAGTTGAAGCTTTGCAATTTTGTGGTAGCGATAAGCAAAGATAGATTGTGTCTGCTACATTCGCTAGGTTTGCTTGAGCAAACGAAATCACTAAGGTGGGGTCCTACACCCATTAAAAAAAAACGAATATACATAAGTTAATTCTTGGTTAGAAGCTTTTCATGGCATAAATATCAGCGGAGTATTGGTGATTTTGGCCCTTTTATAAGAAGTCATGCCAGCTAAACCTGTTTCACGATAACTGCCGCCAACTGGGAGCACCAAGGGAAGTCAAATCTTCATTTAACTACCTCCCCCAACCCAGTGGAGATATCCTTCCTTCCTCTGCTAAGGCGTTGTCAATTAATATACTTGTTTGGCCGTCTCGTTATCGTCCATTCGCATAATATGATCTAGACAAGGAAGCCTTTAGACTTTTATTCGCTGCAACAGCAGTCTTTTTATAAAAATTTAATACATTCGCACTATCTTCCAAATTATATTTCATTCATGGCTAAAATTTGAATGTCTGATATCTATTGAAATATATACTTATATATTTTTTTTAATTTTCCAATAAAATTAAGTACAACCGCCAAATTGAGCAAACAAATTACAATTAATTGTAGTTATATTCATATAAATTATGGTCATGTTTGTAAGTAATAGTGAACACAATAAAAAAACGCTCACCAATGTTCGCCCCATACTTTGGCTTTGGTTACCCGTAAATTAGCATAGACCGCCAACAACAAAACAACAGCAGCCGCGTGGACCAAAAATTACCAAATTTTCAGAAAACAGCTGGGAAAACAGGCTAAAAGTCAAACAAGCAACCGAAAAAGATGCCAGCAAATAAAATATAGAAAGAGAATGGGCAATGTAGATAGGTATTGGCAATGGAAGCGCTAAAGATAGAAGAAGTCGGTGTATGTAGGTAAAATAAATAAAAACTGTTGGCATCCGCAACAGCACTCAAATGTGGAAACCTCATTTTCATGTATAAATATTAGGAGGGTCCGGAAAAATGTTCTTTTTTCGTATGGTGAAACTATTGTTCAATAAGAGAGACTGACAAAGAGAGACTGTAAAAATTGCAGCCTTTTATTTGTTTGCTTTGATTGGCTTATCCATACAAATAGTGTGTGGGTATTCAAGTTTTTAATAAAAACTGTACAGATTTCTAACCCTTGGAACCAAATCACTACCTATACATATTCCAAAAGGAAATTGAACGGTCTACAAAAAGGCCAAAGGCGCTTTTTTTTAGCTTGACTCGTTTGGTAGTTTGATCAACTATAAAAATTAAAATTCATTCTCAAACTAAAAGTGATTTCCCATACGATTTGTATGGAAAAACTTAGTTCCCGATAACAACCTTGTAAACATTAAAATAAGCTATTTTGTTGAATGTCCTGAACAATATTTTCACTTTAGCAAAGGAAAAAATAGCTTTTTGGCCCGTTCTAATGTGTATGTATAGGTAGCAAGTGCCAAATATAGGAAGAAGAAGAGGGTGCTGCTATCAGCATATAGAAAACAAAGAGAAGCGAGTTAGATAACATTTACCTACGCTGATATCGAAGTATTTTGCCACTGCATAGTCGAACAAAGATAAATAACAACAACAAAACGTTGCATACTTTCCTGCACTTAACCTCAAAATATTTTCCAACGGATGTATTTCATACCAATGGCGGACAAGCTCTTTTCCGCTTGTTTGGCAATGTGCTCAACAAGTAGAGAGCAACAACAACACCACATGCATCTATTTCTCTAATGCCAGCCAACAATATTGACAACAAACTACACAAGCACATATCTAATGCAACACCAACAAAAATGCATATCACACAGTAATAACAATAAATGATTCGCTACCAATTTGGTGTGCCAATGTTTTGACGTCACCTATTTTACATTACAACCAAGTCATAACATAACAGTTTGCGGTGTAACGTCCGTTGTTGAGCGCAGCAATTGAGCTGCCACAACCACAAAAGCAACCAACGAGGAAACCAAATGTCCCAACTATCATCAACAACGGGCAAACACATTGACTATCACCCAACGCCATTTAATTCACCATTAACCGCCATTTCGTACTCAAGTCATTAGTGTGTGTGTGTGCCAACATTGAGTGTAAATATGTGAATATGGTAGCATAACTGGGTCGGTATCATCCAGCGTAACTTAAAAGTTGATGCCAAAACATTTCTCCATATGGCTTGGTAATTATCGGCAAAAAAAGGGACGAAATCGTAACATCCGTGATCGTATAACTCGTCACACAAAAACATGATTTTTGGGTTTTGACACACGTGAACGACACACACATTTCATTGAAATGTAAGTAAATTGTTGAAGTAGATGAATAAATAAAATAACACAACAAATTTTAAAATCTATATATTAACAAAGATCGAATTCAAATAAGCTTAATCCAAGCCAAAAGGAAATATTGACGGAATTCATGGCGAAACACCCGCTTTGGTATCGGAGTTTTTCAAATTTAACTTCCTCAGAAAGTATTTTAAAGCTCCTTAAGTTAAGCGAAATCTCTTCAAGAAACTGCAATAATTTTTTTTGCAAAGAAATAATGCATAAATGGTACGCTTACGCTTTGTTCGATAAGTCCAAAGGGTTACTGCACTCTCTTAACCGCCTTCGGACTATCTTTTCATCGCCTTCGCTATTACTGGCGCTCAAGCAAAACAATAAAATTGGATCCATCGCAGTTATTTACTTTATTTTTTATAATTTCGGCAAACAATATGGTTTAAGGCCTCCGGGCAGCTTGAGTGCATGCCTTATGGGCACAGCAGTATAGCGCCATCTAATATCGGGCAAACGCAATATATGGTCCCGTGCCTAAGCTTCAAAAGAAATATTGGGGCCACAATTGACCGGAGGGTTGGTGCGGGGGTGAAGAAATGGCAGAACATGCTATACACGTGTATACGGATGGTTCCAAATTAATGGAAGGGGTTGGGTCTGCTGTTTACTGTGTCGTCCAAGAAATAAGTAGATCCTACAGGCTTCCAGATTACTGTAGCGTTTTTCAAACGGAAGTTATAGCATTAAAGGAAACAGCAGACAATTTGGAGGAAGCGTGCTTAAGCTGCATTCGCGTCAATTTATATATTGATAGTGAGGCTGCGATTAAGGCAATAATCTCAAAAAGTACTTCATCAAGAAGTGTTCTGGAATGCAAAGAAGCTCTGGAAAAACATCAGTCAGGCTGAACCATACATCTTTACTGGGTTCCCGGTCATAAAGGGATAGAAGGTAACGGAAACGCCAATGAGTTGGCAAAGGAGGGTGCAACACTCGCTGAGTCGACGATAAAAGTCCCAATCCGTTCGGGAGAAATCAAAAAGAGAGAGGAGTTGCATATGATCTATCAAGCAGGAAAGGCGTGGATAAAAGCGCGGGGCTGAAAAACTTCTAAGATCATGTGCAAAGCCTACGATATTAGACTCACAAAGTGGCTCATATCACTGAGGAGAGAAGACTTAAGGCTCACGATGGGTATACTGACTGGACACTGCCTTCTGGCGTCATATGCTTACAAGTTAGGCCTCGCTAGTAACTGCAACTGTAGGTAGTGTGAGCTGCAGGAAGAAACGGTTGAGTATGTTCTGTGTTCATGTCCTGCGCTCGCCGGGTCAAGGCTACAGCTATTAGGGGCGGCAGGGTTGCCAGATCTTGGGGCAGCAATTAAGCTGGGTCCTGAAAAACTGTACGTATTTGCCAAGAGGGCGGTTTAGGGTTCTTCCGTTTGGTCGTCAAACAAATTCTGGTAACACTATGGACACGTTCAGTCTATGTGAGGTCTTTAAGGACCGGCCAGTTCAACCTAAACTAATGTGGATCGTAAAATTCATTGTGAACTGAAAATATATTACGTACCGTTTGCTATCGTATGTTATAATCCCATTTTGTTTATACGTTTGACGTATCACGTAATTTTCTTTCGTATGGTCACGTATGTTGCGATCCATAATTACGATCGAAATAGTATGTTCCCGTATGTCTTAATCCGAAAATCATGTTTTTCGTGAAGAGTTATACGATCACGGATGTTACGATTTCGCCCCAGGTAAGCCCAATATATAGTCATATTTACTAAACTCACATATGCATAAATATAAATAATGACGATGGTGACGCTCATTATGACATGGCACTCCTCTCCTTTTGTGACTTGGTAGGCCATTGCGTATGAGTTACTCTTAACTGTTTCGTAGCGCTGACCGTGGTCCACAGTGTATAGTTTTTGATTGTCGATAAATTAAAATTATTATTGAAGTGTACAGTAATGAATATTACAGCTGAAGTTAAGAATATCGGTTAAGTTGAGCTTAACAATTTTTTAATATTTATTCTTTTAGAGTTCTTATACTTTCAGAAATTTTATATTTATATCCACGTATCTTAAGACAAAGGTTGTAACTTCAAAGTTTTTTTTAACAGTTTGCGACGTCGATAATTTAAAAACAAAACTTTACTATTTACCATTTACGTAACGAAAACTATGTAAACTAATTTCGAAACGTATTCAATAAATTTATAAAATTATCAAAAAAGTTTACAAATTCTTATTTAAAATTTTCGTATAGGTTCGCGTATTCAATTTTGTAGTCAATTTTATTTAAGTCTGACAAATTTACAATGCAACTTTTTTATCTGAGGGGTGTTTTAGATTTTCTTCCATGCAAAGTGTGAAACATTTTTTGTATTAAATTGAGACTGCATTGTGTAATCTGTACCATAGAAAAGTTTACGAGCTAACTATCCGAAATATTGTTCTTATTTAATTAAACAATTTGCTCAAAGTAAGTGTTGTTAATGTCAAGCGTGGTTCATGAGCTACAAATTCTTTATCGATTAGCTATCGGTTATTTATCCAAAAAATTATCTATTTTTTATCGAACCGAGATTAATTTTCTATCGAAAATCTATCTGTATATTATCAAAAATTTATAGATTTTTTATCAAAAGGTTATCGATTTGTTATCCATAAAAAAGTTGTAGAAAAACTGTCGCTTATTTAACAGTATGTTATCACAGAGTTGTTGGTTTCGTTATCGAAAAGTCACCGATTTGTTATCAATCTGCTATCTAAAATTTGTCGATTTGTTATTGGAACGTTATTTCTGTTCTCGAAATCACAAAATCGGACACAGTGCGACGGCCACTATTTTCCTGTTGGTTGAATAATTTTTTGCTTGATTTCACTATTCATATAAATTCAGACGTGTTTTTTGCCTTTTGCGACATTTTTAGCTAAACACATTTAGTTGGTAGTTGATCATAAAGTGCACAAATCTCCATCGCTAACACTTGCTCACATCCTTTGTCAGTGTTTTTGGGTTTATTATATGTTTTCGTAATATGTTGGCGGGCAAACTTTTGATGGAATGCCAAACATTTTCGTTGCATACATTTTAGAGACTTTACAAGACGAGTGCCTGCCCTTCATATCCCCATTCTCAGGTGCGTTAAGTTAGCAGAGCAAAGTCAGCAGAACAAAAAACGTTTATATACAAAATTATGTGGCTCATTAGGTGCTCATTAAGTGCCGCGTTTGCAAATTAAGTGCTCTTAAATTTTTCGAGAAATTAAATGCTCTGCTAGCTTAACGGTTGAAGGCACCTCCAAAATATGAAATTATGTATAGAAACCTAAATGCGCAACGAATTATAAAAACATAAAAAATTTTATGATTGTAGGTATATTTTATTAAAATAAAATTTTTTTTGTATGAAATTAACCCCTTTCACTATATAACATGTTTAATAATGCTAGGAGCTCGAATGCTGTATATGGTAAATAAACTACTCATTAGGGGCTAATTAAGTGCTGATTTCCGGAAAAATTTTAGAATACATCGCCTTCATATAAAAAAAAATGATTTTTAGGGTGAAAGAGGGGGCTTTCCTGATAAAAAATTTGTACAGCTTAAAGTGAGCGAACTTATAGTTTAAAAGGCATTTGTTGTTAAATTTTGCAAATTTAGCAAATTTCTATACCAATTGCCCATCTTTTATTACTTTTATCCACATACATGGATATATAAATTGGCAAAGATACACTTAAATTGCTTTTTTGTATATTTCGCATAGTTTTTTACTTAATAAAAGTGTTTTTATTTTATCAATAGCGCTTTTTTACAACATACACATATATGTATATTAGAGATTTACGCCGGTCACTTTACCGGTGGCTGTGCGATTTCTTTAATTTGATGTTGGAGAAAATTATACTAGCTGCAGAACTTAACCGCACTGGAACAATATACTATAAAATCATGCAATTACTGGCATATGCTGATAATATTGATATCATCGGCCTAAACACCCGCGATGTTAGCTTGCTTACTCCAAACTGGAAAAAGAAGCGGTAAAGATGGGTTTGATGGTGAATGAGGACAAAACGAAGTACCTGCTGTCATCGAGCAAATAGTCAGCGCATATGCGCCTTGGCAACCACGCTACTGTTGGCAGCCATAATTTCGAAATAGTAAAAGACTTCGTTTATTTGGGTACCAGCATCAACACTAGCAACAACATCAGCACTGAAATCCAGCGAAGAATCAATCTTGCCAATAAATGCTACTTTGCCTACCTAGGAAATTGAAAAGTAAAGTCCTCTCTCGGCGAACGAAAATCATACTCTACAAGTCACTTATCGTACCCATCCTGCTATATGGGGCAGAAGCATGGACCATGATAACAGCAGATGAAGCGGCTTTGGGAGTGTTCGAGAGAAAATTTCTTCGAAAGATTTATGGACCTCTACGCGTTGGCGATGGCGAGTACCGAAGAAGATTTAATGATGAGCTGTACGAGCTTTATGCGGACATCAACATAGTCCAGCGAATTAAAACGCAGCGGCTGCGCTGGCTAGGCCATGTTATGCGAATGAAAGATGATGCTCCGGCCAAGAAAGTGTTTCTATCGGAACCCGCCTATGAAAGCAGAGGTAAAGGGCGGCCTCCACTCCGTTGGAAGGACCAGGTGGAAAACGATTTAAACTCCCTTGGTGTGACCAATTGATGCCGGTTGGCGGAGTAAAGGAGCCACTGGACGGCCATAACCGGCGCCAATTAAGTAAGTAAGTAAGTAAGTAATAAGAAAGTAGGTTAGTATCAGCTGTTAGCATACCCCCAAAATAATTTCGTCAGCATACGTAACTGCATTGTATTAGCATATAAGATATCATCTCCATGCAAATATATTAACATTAATGATAAACTTATTATGGGATGTTTAATTGTATATCTACTATGTAGATCTGAGCGGAATTCTTATAAATACAAATTGTTAATATGGAGCAAATCGAAATTAGAGTGGTCTGATTTTTGCAGATTGGTGTGTGGTGCTTTGTTACTATCTACAAAGCCACGGTAAGGTGGGCACAGAGCAGTCGCACAAATATACCTTAGCGCTGCAAGTTTAATATCTTTTTTTATTGCTTTAGGTTGGTGGATGTTGGCTTGGTCTGCAGGCGCTTACGTGAACCCTCCCAAAGCTGAAGCTCCGACACGTTCCAGTGCACACACCGTGGTTGATGACAGGCTTCGCAAGCCCATCCTGCGAGCTTGGCCAGGAATCACATAACACACTACTTTAGACAGTGGTGGATTTGAAGATTGGCCGCCCCTAGGCAATACATAACTTGCCGCCCTTGTTTTCGCAATAATAATATTTAACACAATGGTCGCGATTTTCAGTGCTTTATTACAGTGTAGTTTGTTATTAATGAAATACACAACGAAATCAAGATAATCGACATTTGCATTAATGAGGTAATTAACCTTAACTTTTTTCCAAACATTCCTCATGTACATTTCTTTGCGTCTTGATTTTTCAGCTGCGAATTCGCAAATGATGTCATCACAATCGATAGATAAAACAATTCTTATTCTATCGTCCATAACGCAAAATCATTTAGCGCGTCTTCGCTCAACGAATCAATCTGAGGTAGTTTTTCATGCGTTTTAAAACAGAAAACGATCTCTCTGCGCTACAATTTGCAATAGAAATTGAAACAAACATTCGCAACGCAATGTTAACATTAGGGTAGGATATATGCAAATTATGCTGTCTCAGCATTTTCAACATTTCCAGCGAAGAATAATTTGAAATGTTCTTTTCTATGCAGTATGCTTTGAAAAAGAGCATTTCACTTCCTAAATTTTCCTCAAGATCTTGCGTGTAGTAGTTGCTCAATATAGTGGATTTCTTACGTAATTGTTCGTTGCTTAGATGTTTCATATCAGTGGTAAGGGAAAATTTATCGCGCTAGACAAACTGCAGCACAGGTTGGTAATGTCATAGATAAAAAAAAAAAATATATATATATATATCAATGTAAGTGAAAGTGGTTGCAATCTTTAACAACAAATAACTTTTAAACTATAAGTTTTAGCACTTTAAAATATACATATTTGTGATCGGGAGAATTCCTTATTTCATTTGTATCAAGTTCCACCCCAAACTCGGGGGGTGCTAAACTAAATAGCTGCCACCCGTTTTTGTTCTGCTGACCTTACTCTCCTAACTTCGGTTGCGGAAAGTTTATAATTCTATCAACTTTCTCAGGAATTGGCTGAATGCCTTCAGCAAATAGTAAGGGCCGAAAACTATTCCACTTTCTTGTGCAAAATGATATTTCGCACCATTTACTATTGGACCGTATGACTGAAGGCTGTTAAACAATTGCTCAAGATATAATAAGTATTGCTCAGAGGATTCAGCAACAAATAAGAAGTACATGTCCTACAATCTATTCATACATGATTGAATCTTACAGTCGTGAACAAAATTTGGTCTCACAGCAAAAGAAATTTACGTGCGTCACCCTTTTACTGCATAAAATCAAAAATATTTATTTATTCGTAATCATAAAAATTTATTTGTACATTATACAAGAAATAAAATATCGCTATTTAGACTGCTGCGTTGAATGTCACCATATCTCAAAATAATTCGAAATTCGGCGTTCAGTCGAGTTCGGATATTATTTCAATTGGCAGAGTTTTTATCACGAATTTTAAATATGTGTCAACCTGTGGATGTGTTAAGTCTGTAAATAGACTCGGATAATCAACGATAAGAGCACCACCGTGTACCACAGCACAAAGTTTTCCTCCCACAACGCCTCCTGCTCCCTCATCACCATAAGACGGTTTATTTCCAGGAGGTCCAGCACAGATGAGTGTATCTCCGAAATCGCGGCGCATCGGTAAAGCTTCGTAACGCACGTGGCAATTCCCTCTGTCCGTTATAATCATTTCAGAAGTTTTGAGATATTCACTAAATTTTCTATTATTTTCAGTTGCGGTCGAACCCCATCCACTAAACCGCAGTGGTAAGCCTTCTTCTAAGGTACACCCACAAAGAGGTATTGATTTTATTTTACCAGACCGACAAAAGGATCCAACCAGTGAAAGCACAGCGATATCCATATTTCCTGTATCACGATTATATGCCTCAGCATCATAGTATATTTGTCTCACGCCGCGTATATGTGCATTTTCTGCGAATATTTTACTTTTATCCCGTTCACCAGCTAGAATTTTGTAATGACATTCGTCTTGTCGACTTATTACGCATACCGCAGCTGTCAACACCGCATTCATTCTGAATAAGGAACCAACACAAATATAATTATCTCGATAAAAGATTGCTACCGTGTGTGGGGTTTGCTCTATTTGTATGTCTTCGCCATCTACTATGCGAAATTTCGCATTCGTATGATTAAAATGGTAACTAAGCACCAGAGACAGGATCGCGAAATATATGCCTGAATTCATTTTACTTTCAGATCTTTTACACTACTTATTAAGTATAAAGTGTTATAAATTTTGTGGGCGATATTTATAACAAATTGAGTCGTGTGAACAAAAAATAAGCAAAAACTTTTTCTTCTCGTTTCCAGGAATTCGGCATAACGAAAACAATTTAAGTTAAAGCTATGCAAAGAACATATTTCTTTTAATTAGTTGAACAAACATATTTTGCTTTTTTATACATGCCTATTCTAGCGAAATGAAGTAAAATCAGCCTTAACCAAATATTTTGCTTTAATTTTGCCAAAGAAAATTTCCTAATAATTGTTTGTTTATAAATGTATTCACAGAGTTGGATTGTGTTAGTAGTTTGAAACGTGTACCTTCAACTTTGTTTTTATCTTTAATGAGTAAATACAAAAAGACCATGGGAACACTTAATAAGTTTTATCTATCTACATACTGTTTAATATGATCTATTGTGTTCTACCACTAAACCATAGTTGGGAGCAGTGAACTATTTATTCACAAAATTCAAAGTATTTATGTATATTCTAGCGAAATGAAATGAGATCAGCCTTAACCAAATATTTTGTTTTAATTTTGCCAAAGAAAATTTCCTAATAATTGTTTGTTTATAAATGTATTCGCAGAGTTGGATTGTGTTATTAGTTTGAAACGTGTACCTTCAACTTTGTTTTTATCTTTAATGAGTAAATACAAAAAGACCATGGGTACACTTAATAAGTTTTATCTATCTACATACTGTTTAATATGATCTATTGTGTTCTACCACTAAACCATAGTTGGGAGCAGTGAACTATTTATTCACAAAATTCAAAGTATTTATGTATATTCTAGCGAAATGAAATGAGATCAGCCTTAACCAAATATTTTGCTTTAATTTTGCCAAAGAAAATGTCCTAATAATTGTTTGTTTATAAATGTATTCGCAGAGTTGGATTGTGTTATTAGTTTGAAACGTGTACCTTCAACTTTGTTTTTATCTTTAATGAGTAAATACAAAAAGACCATGGGAACACTTAATAAGTTTTATCTATCTACATACTGTTTAATATGATCTATTGTGTTCTACCACTAAACCATAGTTGGGAGCAGTGAACTATTTATTCACAAAATTTAAGGTATTTATGTATATTCTAGCGAAATGAAATGAGATCAGCCTTAACCAAATATTTTGCTTTAATTTTGCCAAAGAAAATTTCCTAATAATTGTTTGTTTATAAATGTATTCGCAGAGTTGGATTGTGTTATTAGTTTGAAACGTGTACCTTCAACTTTGTTTTTATCTTTAATGAGTAAATACAAAAAGACCATGGGTACACTTAATTAGTTTTATCTATCTACATACTGTTTAATATGATCTATTGTGTTCTACCACTAAACCATAGTTGGGAGCAGTGAACTATTTATTCACAAAATTCAAGGTACTTATGTATATTCTAGCGAAATGAAATGAGATCAACCTTAACCAAATATTTGCTTTAATTTTGCCAAAGAAAATGTCCTAATAATTGTTTGTTTATAAATGTACTCGCAGAGTTGGATGGTGTTATTAATTTGAAACGTACACCAGCAACTTTGTTTTTATTTTTACGCCCCGATTCTGAGCGTTACCGGTAAAATAGTACCCAGAACATTATGTAAACAAATATCGTTACCAGTTCTTTTATCTGCGATTCTGGCCAAAGTGGTAATGCTGTAATCACCGAAAAAGTCACCAGTGTCTGTGGAGAAATTGGAAAGGTAGTTTTCTTCGCTTTCACTGTTGCCACTTTGGTCCATTTGGACCAAAAATGGTCCCTTCCAACTCCATTTGGTCCGCTGGTCCCTTTTCTTCAATTTTGCCTCTTTTTAGGCAGTAGCCACGATTGGTACTTTTCTTTCTTTTCACTGAGGTAAAAATTAACAATATTGCCCAAAAATTCCCCACACTTTCGTTAGCCCCCATATAATTTTGAATTTACTTCAATGGAACTCTCACCATAAAAAATTGCTCAGTTAATAAAATATACCAGAACAATAACATTTCACCTAGGATATAATTTATGCCAGGCATTAAAAAGAAAAGTGTTGGCAAACACATTGTCGTTAATTGTTGATGAAATAACCGACTAATCAAAAAAAATTTGTGTCATGGCAATATTAAGTAATAACGGCTAGATATTTCGATCGGTTATACAACACTATGTAAAATATATGAAAATAAAAATTGTTTCTCGCCTAGCATAGCTTATACCTGTATGACACTACTTTATTTTCGTGTATTTTTTCTTGTATTTTATATTCAATTTTTTGTCACACTCCCTCCTAATACGGCTTCAGTACTGGTGTAAGTGTGTAAACCATATTTGAAAAGCCTAACGAAATACACGGAAAATACCATCTAGTTCATTAAAAACAAACGAGCCAGTTTGTAGTTCGATAGGTTTTCTAACATTCGGCCATTTTTCTTTATTTTTTTCTGACACATGAAAATTTTGTCTTTAGTTTGAAAATTTGGTACTTAAAAACACAATTAAAATCAAGTTTCTTGTGAAAAAAGTGAACCATTAGAGACCAAAGTAATTGTCGCGTGTTATTTGCATTGTTTTTATTGTTAAAAGCGTTAATGTAAAAATAAAATGTAAAACATAAACAAAAACATTTCAGGCTCACTAATTTTAGGAGAATAGTGGTCTCATTTTTTCATGATAGAAAATGTTTTTGTGTTTTGAAGTTCCGATAAAGTTTCGTCAGTTTTTTTAGCTTGGAATGCAAGCAAAAATAAAGTAGTGCCATATATGCTTTATAGCGAGCACTCTGCCGTGAGCCTAACACTTTCAAAATGTATACGAAGAAATTCTGTACATTACTTTTCGTTTGGCACGTTGATATTTAAATCTTTCTCACCCAGGTCAATGAGTTCAAGGAATTCCAGGACTATTGTGGTGTTAAGCCACGCAAGGTAATTGAAAACTAAGTATCTTGTCACAAGAAATATTTTAACTCGAGGACAGAAGAAGTGATATGATATCGGAAGAAATATTTTGTATAAAATTATTCCCGTAGGTGCTAGCAGAACCCCTAAGGCCTGGGATCAAAACTCACACTTACTGAATCTAGGCTCTGATATGAAGTTTAAACGTTAAGGGAAAAAGTAAGCATCTATAAAAATAGCACTAACAAAATTGCCTAGTTTCATTCATGATTTACTGAGTTTTCCACATACATAGTTCGGCAACACCAGAACGCAAGTTTTGAACCGTTTCTTACTAAAACCTAACTGCACTCTACATTTTATTTCATTGCAAGCAACAAGATAATGCTAGAACCAAGAGCTTTGTAACCAAAACTAAGTTCACAACGTTTGGTTGGTGAAAGACATAGACTTATCCTATGTCAAAATTTAGTACCATTTTTGGTTGCATGCACATATATATGTTTGTTCAGCTTGAATTAAAGGAAAGTCTCCACTATGTTTGGTAAAATTTTATATGGAAATATCCTAAAATTTTGTATTTTATACTAATAAAATAAAACAAAAATTTGGTCCTTTTTTCAGTGAATATTGGTCCCACATGAAAACATGGCGTGGCAACCGTGTTCGCTTTACCGAAAATATCTCACTTGTAGATACGAGGTTACCGAACAAACGGAACGATGTGTATATGCATATTATGTATGATAAGTTTCTACATAAGTATATATTGTAATTTATTCTGTGAAAGTACATAATGTAAACAAATATGTATAGCAAGAAGCAACACTTTTTTAATATTATCTTTGCTTATTTGCGCTTACAATTCTTTATTTTTCAGTTTTGCCTTTTTCAAAACAACAGCTGTTGTGTGGTTATTTCGATGTAACCACCTACTTTTGCGGGTAAAAAATGATCCGGCTACTTTCGCGGGTAGAATACCAAAAGGGTGTAAAAGTTGTCACATGATTTCGTTACCGTGGTGAAGAATGTTGTTACCACACTAGAATCAGGGCGTTAATGAGTAAATACAAAAATACCATGGGTACACTTAATTAGTTTTATCTGTTTCCATACTGTTTAATGAGTTGAGTCTCTCTCGTTGGGTTAGGTTATCTGTCCTGATAAGGATGGCTCACTTGGACAACACGAAGGTCCGTTGTGATACCACATACACCAAAAATAACGGTGACTTAGATCTAGCTACTTAGAGAATCGTTGGGTAGCAACGATAAAGTTCCAAATGATTCCTATCTCAACTTTGTATAAATCCTCGGGAGATCCAAGTGAGTTGCGACCGAAGTACTTTCGCCTAGTTCTGGCAAAAGCTGGGCAATCAAGCATAAAGTAATTTGGTGATTCCACCTCATCATCCTCCATACAGCTGCAGCAGGATGGAGTTTCCAGCATATTGAGACGTACGGAATGGATACCCATGGGACAGTGCCCTGTAAAAATCCCAATGACCATTGATAGGTGAGCCTTAGTGAACCCAATTATTTCAGCAGACCTGCTGCCATCCACTTTCGGCCAGAAAGATCTTGCTAACCTGCAAGACGTGGTGTCCGCCCAACGTTTGCTGAGCTGACTCGAGGCCCAGCTATGGAGGAGCAATCCACAGGTGGCCACCGGGATCCCGAAATCCCTACATCCATCCTCATCCGGTTCAGTTGTTCCGATGAGGGCTAAGAGATCCGCTTGAAAGTTACGCGGGATATCACTATGGCTCAGAACTCAGATAATCTTAATTGTAAAATAATTCGATGCAATCGCAAGCGAGGTCAGGCACTCCCAGACCACCCTCGATCGCACTGTAGTTGGCTCAAAGCCTTGATAGCCGCTTGGCTATCAGAGTAGATGTTAAATTCCCTAACCGTGGTAGCACTGGATAGCATTCCATCCACCGCATCCTTAATCACAGCAACTTCCGCTTGGAATACACTGCAGTGACCAGCCAACTTAAACTTCCGGCTTACATCTAGCTCTTGACAAAATACCTCCCCCCCCACCAACCTTTCCGTCCAGCTCCGACCCATCCGTGAACAAGTTAACCGGTCCCATGCCCCAGATAATTCCTCTTCCCCACTTCTCTCTCGGTGGAATGACTGGGGTGAATGTTATATAGGGAGCAGTTATCGGCATACAGTAGTCCGTTCTGTCGGGGATAAAGTCGAAACTGGTAAGAAGGCTAGAGTGTCCGCAGTCAGAAAGCCCATATCCTATTTCACGAAGCCTGACCAACGACCTTGCCGCGACCGCCTTTCCCGCAGTATCTACTGGGTATATGTTCAGCATAACGTTCAGTGCCAAGGTAGGTGTTGTTCTGAGAGCACCACTGAGACCGATCAGCGCCGTCCGTTGCACGGACATTGACATTTTGGAGGTGCTAGCCGTGTCCAGTGCTTTCCACCAGACCAGCACCCCATATAGCAGAACCGGTTTGACCACCATCTCATAAAGCCAGTGTACTACTCCTGGCGAGAGTCCCCATCTCTTTCCGATAGCTCCTCTGCAGCAATACAAGGCAATGGCGGCTTTCCTGGCCCGATCTTCCACATTTGGTCTCCAAGACAGTTTCTTGTCCAGAATAATCTCCAAATGTTTAACCCTATCAGAAAGTACCAACGGCACCCCTCCAATCGAGGGAGTTCTGGAATCGGGCATCATATATCTCCTTGTAAAAAGAACCAATTCTGTTTTTTCCGGGTTGACCGCCAATCCACATGATTCATCCCACCTAGCCACAGTTTCCAGGTAGCCCTGCAGAACATCGCGCAGGGTGCCCAGAAATTTGCCTCTGACTAGGATAGCGGGGTCATCTGCATAAGCAACCACCCGACAACCATTGGCTTCCAGCTTCAGAAGAAGCCCGTTGTCTACCACAACCCAGAGCAGAGGAGATAAGACACACACCTGAGGCGTGCGCCTGCACACCTTCCTCTTAATTATGGCCCCTCCGCATTCCGGTGCGACAATTCTGCCACATAGAAGTTTGCTAATAAATTCAACCAGAGCCGCCTCCACTCCTAAACCCAACAGAGCTCTTTCGATTGCCCCCGGTAAGAGTCTCTCTCGTTACCGAGCGAGGTTTTCAAAGTTTGTTTGGGAAAGTTCATGTCGGGCGGGACCCTTTTACGAAACTAGCAATCAGTCGGCTTTGGGGGGATTCTTAACATTCTTGAAACGGTGACTACCCTATCGATTGGTGCACCCAATTTCTCAATGAGCAGCTTATGCTGATAAGGTTTTCATCCCAAAGCGTTTGATCTTTGTGCAAGTATGATCGAATTGCCGCGACTAATGAACGATTTACTTGTTCCGATGCATTTGCCTGAGGGGAATATAATGCAGTATTAACATGCTTTTTTGGAAGGGAGACATGATTCAGACTTTTGTCCCATAGGTGCTTGCAAAATAACATTAGGGGATTTCGTCGTTTTACACAGTTTCTTACATAATAATTTCGAACATCTTTGGCCAATCCCGGCCAGTAAAAGTTTCGTTTGATATATGTCAACGTTTTAAAAATCCCTCCATGCGCTGCTATCACAGAATCATGTGCTCTGGAAAGGATATCGCCAAGTAAGGCTTTTGGGATGAAAAGTATCCACGATCTGATTTCCTGCTCCTGTTCTTCCATGGCGTGCTCAGTTCGACGATATACAAATCCATCAATGACTTTAATATACGGCAGCTTATCTTGCTCCTTAGCCACTTTTTCTTTCAATTCTGCATAATCCGGGTCTGAAAAATATGCAGACGACAGGTCCACTTCCGGGCCAATATTTTCAATGTTACACACCTCGGAATACATTCTCGAAAGCGCGTCCGGCACAACATTCTCCTTCCCTCGGCGATGACTCACACTAAACTTATATGCCTGAAGTTTTAAGGCCCACCGAACAAGCCTGCCACTTAAATTAGGCTGGCACATTAACCATACCAGACTAGCATGATCCGTAATTATTTCGAACTCCAAATAACACTTTTATTTATGGCCTCAATTGCGGCCAGACATTCGCGTTCGGTGACACTATAATTTCTTTGTGCGGAATTTAGCCTTTTTGACATAAACGCGATTGCCCTTTCCGCCCCATCTTCGGCTAGCTGTACTAACACTGCACCTATACCAAAATCGCTGGAATCACAATGCAAAAAAAAAATTTTTTGAAAAATCAGGATTTGACAGCACAGGCGCTGATTTTAGCAAGGCTTTTAGCTTATCGAAAGCAGTTTGAGCTTCTTCTGTCCAGACAAATTTCTTTTTTGTTGAAAGAACCTGTGTTATGGGAAATGCTACATCTGCAAAGTTAACAATATATCTTCTATACCATCCAGCTAGTCCCAAGAATCCTCTGACTTGTTTTAAATTTTTTGGAATAGGCCATGCCAAAATTGATTCAATTTTTCCTGGGTCAGTCGATATCCCGCCATTTCCAAAGACAAATCCTAAGTAATTTACTTCAGTTACGCAAAAATTACTTTTAGAAACGTTAAGCATTAAATTAGCCTTTCTAAATTGATAAGCAATTCTAACTACTACACAGTGTTTCAAATCTGCAGGTATTATTTCGTCCATCAACTTACACATTGTGGACGGCGCGTTGCATAAACTGAACGGTATTACCTTAGACTGATACAATGGCCTCCCTGGGATGGTGAAAGCCGTTAATGCCTTCGATTTCTCAGTAAGGCGATCTGCCAGTACGCATCCTTATGATCCAATTTGGAAATAATGTTTGCCTTTGGCAATCGCGCAAAAATGCCTTGAATGTTATGAAGGGGGAACGCGTCTTTACGGGTGACCGCATTTAATCTTCTGGCATCTAAGCCTAACCGTATTTTGCCTGGTTTTATCACAAGGTGCATGGGGGAGCACAACGCGCTATTTGATAGCTCCATTACACCTAGACTAAGAATCCTATCTATTTCTTCAAACATAAATTTTTCCACCACGGGCGAAACCGGATAATGACGTTGCTTAATAGGTTTTGCGTCACCAATGTATATATCATGTTCTATCAAGCTCGTACAACCAAGGCCTTACGTTTCAAAATTAGGGAAAAGCGATTCAACAGTGTATAATTGTTGTTTTTGAGCAGCAGAAAGAGGGTATAACTTTTCTTCAGGCTTCTCCGATAGCGCATTTTGAAGGGACACGAATGCGATAACTTCAGGAGCGGGTTCACACACTCTCCGAAAATCAAGTCCTAATATGAGCCTATAGTGAAGGAATAATATTAAATTGAAGTGGCTTAATTTACTCTTTGTACGATATTTCCACATTTATGGTTCCTTCGACTTTATGGCTTTGCCGTCAGCGGTTTTCACACTGGACGATATCTTTCGAAATTAGGGCAAAAGTTATACTTCTTTGGCCAGTAAAGACCCCACCCAACTTATACTAGCGCCCATATCTAGTAACCCAAGTTCTTCAAAATTTAAAAATTTTACTTTGGCATAGCAAAAGGAAAAGGGGCTTTTTCTACACAGTATTGCGGAATTTAGACCTTTTTTTGTAATTCTAACCGCCTTCCAGAATCGGCGCATTCGAAAGGAGGAACGTTTCATCTTCTCGTTTTTGTTTAGCAGTTCAGGGCAATTTGAAAAAGCCTCACTCTAACCTTGTTATAGTTAGCCAACCGAACATGGTAGAGAACCAATGGATAAGGTTGATTCTTAAACCCTGGTGTATCAAATTTCAACACCTCCATGTCATCGCTTGAAGTAGTATCACCTGTTTATGAACCTGGTAAATATTAATAATAATTAATATTAAATTTCTCCTGGACGTAAGTTTCTTTTTGTGTTGGGTCGTTTGAAGAAGCTGTTACTCTCATTCGATTTACTGTGCTGGGTGATACATGAGATGCATCCTCTAAAGTTTTAAAGTTATTTACTTAGGTTGCGTTCATATTTGTCGTGATCGCAACCCTCTTGGAGTTTTCCTTCCGCCTTTTACACGAGTCACAGTTGGGCTTGTAGATATTTGCTGCGCCGCATTCATAACAAAATACCTTGCGTTCACTAAGGCAGTCCTCCCAGTGATGAACTTCCCTAAGGCAATTCTAACACTTTGTTATATTTATAGCCTGAATTTCATGTTCCATGTCCTGCTATGATATGATACAGCCAATAAACATCTCGAGCTTTACCTACTAACAATGCGAGCAAATTCCTACATACTGCTTGAAAATCTCCATTAAGACATTCTATTGACATAAGACATTCTAGTGAACTGACCCTGTATAAAAATTCTTCTACCTTTAGCCCATATGACGATCAATCAAAATGCACTTGCCAATTTTTTATTAACATAGTTATTTTTTCAGGACTCAGGGTGTTGACATTTTGAGCTGGATGGTTATTTCCTGGTACATGGTTATCTTCTAATGGCGTGGCTACGCCAAAACCTGGCTGAGCCGAAGTCGGCAGACCTTTAAGATTTAAATTAGACATTACACGACTAACGGTGTCGTTAATCATTTCTTCTATACGGTCATAACTAATGTTTTGTTGGTTACGTCTGTTATTGCGTGGACGGGCTCCAGTTCCTGTAGGAATATTGGCAACATTTCTTAGTGGTGAATTAAACTGCAGCAAGGGCATCGAATTATTTCCCTGGTTTTGGAGATCAAACTAGGTGTTGTCGTTTACCCGAAGTTGGGGATTTACAGCTGTTGTCCCTTCCTTCTGTAATCTTTTGTTGTATCGAGTATTATACCCTGAGTGCGTGTTGGCGACAGGGTGGGTGGCCTTTTTTTGAACGCTTTGGCCCATGTTTGGAATTTTCGTTTGCACGGTGTTCCATGCTGACTGGCTGTAAGTCGCGTTTGGCCAGTTGTTGGCGACAGATGCGACAATCCTGTGAGTCACTAAGCCAATGCTCTATACAATGCTTATGGAATACATGATGACATGTAGTAATCCAGCAATCCGCCCCATTCGGCATATGCTGTAGGCAAACGCGACAGGAACAAGCAGATGCTTCAGTTGTTAACGCTGTTAAATTTTCACTACTATGAACCACCGCCATATTTATGGTATATGTATTTATGTGGATAAAAAAATGGGTTTTTTTTGTATTCTCAATTTAATGTTCTACTAAAATAGTAATAGATGTATGTTATTTTTGATTTATCAATATAATTTTTTTTTCCTTTCGAGGGTTTCGGATCGTTTATTTTTCGACTTTCAAATAAGAACACTACCGCCTTCTGATCTATTCGATATAAGTGCCTTCGAATCGGACAAGATTAGCACTGTGCACCAATACTTTTATTCCAGAAATGAAGAGCTCTAACTTTGAATATATTTAATATTTTACTACAATTAATATTATTGAATTGCATATAATCAAGGGGGTTGAGAATTTAAGTCTGATATGCTCAATTTCCACACCCTGGTATTGGCAAGGAAATCTAATAAAACTACGTAAACCCACAGTTGTCCCTTGGACTGAATGCCTAAGTAACAATTCCGGAAGGTCACTTTACTGTATATCGGTCATATAGAGAATAAGTGATGTAACTGTCGGCGCTTGAATCAGCTATTTGAAATTGTTGAGCAGACGGTGATACTCCAGAGATGAATTGCCTAAGCCGAAATCCTGAATGCCCTTCTTTCTTATTGACAACGTAGTTGTTAATTCACGAATCCTGTATATGTTTTGTTAGTAAATAATGACAGAAGGTCAACATTATATACAGCCTAGAACATAAAAATAACACTTAGTTATCCATTATACGATATAGGAGCATACCTAGTGAATGTAAGATACAATATGTGCTGGTGTGCTTTGGAATTTATAATAAATTAATTTTACTTTAACCCACTACGGCATTGCCCCACACGTTGGGCAGTTGTAATGAGTTGAGTCTCTCTCTCTCGAACGAGGTTTTCAAAGCTTGTTTGGGAAAGTTCATGTCGGGCGGGGCCCTCCTACGACACTATCAATCAGTCGGCCTTGGGGAGATTCTTGACATTCTTTCTACCAATAACCATTACAAATATTTATTATGAGGGTCCCTAAATTATCCTTTTGTTAGGGATAAAGCGAAGAAAAAAAAAGAAACGAGTAACTACAAAATTTAAGTCGAGAGCAAGCAAAATGTACAGCATTGTCATTTGCGGGTCGGAAAAGGAGAGTATCTCCGTATTTGGGGTAGATACAGGGTGCGAAATCTTAACTCTCCCTACCTTTGATTTTTGGGGGCACGATCTTTTACCCAAAAATCACTAGCGTAAATAACAAAGAAAATGGACAATGATGAATTATGCTCTTGCTAGACAGCAAATTGATCTGGTAATGGAGGGTCTGAAGTAGGTGTTGTAGCACTTTGAGTAGTATTTGCAGGTGCCAATCCTGTAGCCGTAGATGTTGTAGCGTATTTGTGATTGATGCCTTTGGTGATGACAGTGAGGAGGCATTGATTCCAGCGGATTGTTTGTCAGGAGATGGATTGTTGCTGAATGTTGATTGTATTGATAACTTGTCTCCGGCGGAGATGATATTTGGCTTACCATCACTTAATGTTATATTTTGTTTGTTTGTTGCTGGAGGAAAGCCAGCGGCGGAGTCCGGTGGTTGAATACTTTTATTTATGGCTGTATTATTACTTAACGTGGCATTAATGCCATTATTTTGCTTTTAAACTTTTTTGCTGTTCGAGTTGACTGTTTCGTTTTTCGAGCTATTATCGCTGTTACTTAAGCCGTTTGTATTGTATTTTCTTTACTTTTTTAATTTTTTCCAAATTGGCAATATTCGCGAAACTTCTAATACACAGTTCTTATACTACTTCACCACAACCGATCTGTTTTAACGCCAAATTAAAAGGGCCGAGCTCTCGTCAGCGGAAGTGTGAGGTTGCTCTTTTCCGTGCAGGTCGTTTGACATCTCTGTATTGTCAAGTTGACAAAATTGACAATTAATGCAGTATCGCTATTAAGGTTACCATCAAATGCATAGAATGATACTAAGTTTTAGAGTGGACTTTTACGGTTTCATAAGTCGCGCTCACAAAGCAGGTTTTTCTGTAGGTATTGCACAGAAAGACCTGAGAAAGGCGATGAGTTTAGCAAGGCTGTATATTGTTTGCATGGAATATGCCAATCCTCCAAAACGTAACATGACGATCCAACCCTTTCTCGAACCCTTGTCCTGAGAAAAGTCTTTGCCAGTTTTGCGTTGAAAGATTTTGACTATCGCTTTGGTAGAAATTTATTCTGAGCGCTTCTTGACCAACTTTATAACTGATTTCCCTGGATCTCAGGTTATAGCGGTATTCGTTACGGTCGTAAGATTTTTTGCAAATTACGTTTAACACATTCCACCCGGTCTGCAAATCCCACCTATAGACCTGGTAGCAAAGATCATAGCATTAACAACTGCAACCAGGCTCGGTGCCTCGGGACAGCTTGAGCGCCGACCATATGGCCATAGTAGTATAGCGTCATCAATCACAAGACGAACAGACTACCTGATTCCCTATCTGCGCTTCGAGGGAGATCTTAAGACCACAATAGTGGTGGACGGTTGACGCAAGGGTGCGCAAATGGCGGACGAGGCGATAAATGTGTACACAGATGGTTCCAAAGTAGTGGAAGGAGTAGGGTATACTGAGGTATACTGTGCTGATCCGTAAATAAGCAGATCCTACAGGCTGCCGGATTACTGTAGTGTTTTCCAAGCGGAAATATTAGCCGTAACCAAAGAAGTAGAAACCCTGGAAGAGAATAGCTTAAGCTGCAACCGTGTTAACTTTTATACTGACAGTCAAGCAGCAATTAAGGCAATAATCTCGCATACCACAGCCTCTAAATGGGTGTTAGAGTGTAAGCAGTCTCTGGAGAGAATCGGGACAGGGAGAAGCATACATCTATATTGGGTCCCAGGGCATATGGGAATAGATGGGAATGAAAAAGCGGATGAACTAGCTAAAAAGGGCGCATCCCTTTAAGTTTGCCCCGTAGACGTCCCAATCAGACTGGAGGAGATTAAGCGAAGGGGAGAGGGGCACATGATCGACCAAGCGGGAAATACGTGGGTACGAGCGCTGGGCTGTAAAGTGTCGAAAATTATGTGTAGGTCTTACAACCTTAGACTAACAAAGTTGCTTCTATCATCAAAATGAGAGGACTGTAGACTCATGATGGGCATTCTGACTGGACACTGCCTTCTGGCGTCACATGCCTTTAAATTAGGCTTGGTCAGTGATAGCATATGTAGGAAGTGCGGGTTGGAGGAGGAAACACTCGAGCACGTTCTGTGCTCGTGCCCTGCACTTGCCAGGCTAAGACTCCAGCTATTAGGAGTGATACAGCTGTCAGATCTAGAAGCTGCAAGTGGCTTAAGTCCTAGGAAGCTTCTCGGTGGACCAGGCAGTTGTACAGACATAAGGACGAATTATGCAGTATATTCCTCTCTACTGTGGTGAATCAGGAAACTATCTCTTCTTACGATTCGGAGGGACCTACAGATCTACGCCACATTTCCAGCTCCAAATTTCCAGCTCATAAAAAAGATTTATTCCACCGATGCATAAAACCATCCACCTTTGTCTTCAACTTTACAGGCTTCCAAAGAAAATATAACGCACAGATGAATCATAAAGTGGCGGTTGTTTGCGGACTTTTGTATTAAAATACAATTATTTATATGCGCTTTTAAGTTCGTCAAAAAAACGACAATATTTACCCTCAAAGTATCAAAGTAAGAGCCAAAAAGTATGCTATGAAAAATACTCGCATTTCTATTATTAGCCTACAATGACAATTGAATTGCGGCCAAAAGTGCATTTATCCATGAAAAACATTGAAAACGTAGAGGGTGAAACAATATTAAGAAGTTTGAGTAGCGAACGCTTTGAAGTTCTTAATATATCCCCAGGCGGTACATATGGGGCTTTTAGTCTTTGGCCCCATGTTGTATGTTTGACTCACTTGCTCCAATAGCTGGGCATAAAAAAATTTATTATTAAAAAATGTAGAAAACAAGGGAGAAATTTTGTTCTGCATTTTGGAGCTTAAACACAAACCTTATTCATTCACTTCTTCACGTGTCAAAAAAATGCTAGTGCTTACGGGCGTATATAAAAAGTTGTAGCATACTTTAGGGGTTGCAAACAAATACACTTTGAGTAGGAATAACGCTTTAATAAATCGCAATCAAAAAATTCCTTAACGTCATTTCAACGTCTGTTATATGCCATTTTAGTTACTACACCGGAAATTTAAAAGCATTTGAATCTGATTTTTGTTTATATTACTGTCTTGTTGTTCGTCACGTGTGGTGTTCACCTAATCCCATTTCTCAATGACATCATCACAACATGTTTTATTTTTATAGTAGCGTAGACAGTTTTATTTCTCCTCTGTTTCCTTTGATTGTTTCAACAATAACCCTCATACATTTTACTCAAATTCCTTCACATACGCCGCAAACTATGCAACATAATTTTGATTTGCCAACTGAAAATTGCAGTAGCAACATAAATCAAATAACAACACTATCACAAATCTTTTTGTTTTTATTGTTTTTCCACAACACTTCGGTCAAAGCTTAAAAAACAGTATCAGTTTCATATATTTTATATCCGTCCCCTTTATTGGGTTGATAAGCTTGCGTCAAATATTTTTGGAAAAAAAATGTATATTTAATATTTACATATAAAAAGGTCGCTAAAAACATTCAGTTTAAAAAAAATTTATGTGTATACATACATTTAGGCTTATGTTTGACCGTAAGGCAAATATGCTATATTTTTAGCATTAGTAAATTAAAATAATTGGAAAATGCGTTCATTGCCAACAAAAAGGAGATTATCCATCAGGATAAAGATTGGGAATAATATTTGAATTATATTTTTCGTTTAGTACTTCATATATATTTTTTTCGAGTGATACAAGTATTTTTCAAGAGGATTATCTCCGTGACTCAATCAAATTCTGAGCCCGTTTCATTATACGATCACGTATCGAAAACAAATTTCACTCAAACGAGAAATACGAATCTGTCGACGTTTTCGTAAAAATTAAAATACACTATGAATGTAATAGGTACTTGTAGGCATTATTTCACATACTACGTCAATCAGAATCACTATTTGAGAGCTATTGCGATTTATAAAATTGATCACGAATCGTATAACACGATACAGGCCCTGGTACTACTGTGAACAGATTATGTCTATAAAGTCTTCCCTGACTGAGCAGTGGATTCTTAACTAATTTCATTTGCGCCTGAAACAAGGCAGAGTTCACTTAGATACCTTTTCATACTGACAGCGATGGCGTAGTGTTTCCTGGAACATGCTAGACTCATTTGATATTTTTGGAACATATTCGAGATTAAACTTAAGTAGTAGCCAAAGATAAACCTATATTAGGCTACGTAAAGTTCTGTAGCCGCTGGTTTGTCAAGAAACAGTTTATTTGGACGCTCTGATAGTGCGTTGAGTTGCCACATTATCTAGGGCTGTTACTGGCATTCAATTAATTGGCGATTGGTTTAAGATTCCCGGTTCACACCGAGCTCCTGGCATAATATGCATCCCATAAATGACTCGTTCCACTCTGGGTTGCGGCTGTTTTTCGCACACATTCAGCATTTCGTTTAGAGCATCCCCTGCACTTCTGCAGGTATGTCACTAGGCATGAAAATTATTATACCCGTTGTGGGAGAGGTTAGCTCCGCCTATACACCTTCTATGCCTTTGTTGTATTAGCATGTCATTGGAAGTAGTATTCTGTTATGCATAACAAACTTAAAACTTGAGAATATCATGCCGAAATAATAAGAACAAGAGCGTCCTACCACACTCTGGATACTGTGAGGTACACTTTTTCCAAAAATGGCACAAACAGCAGACATTGTAGTACACTTCTTCAGACTTTGGCGTACACTTTTTATCCACATACATAACATTGTAGATTAAGTGCCTTGAGAAATGGCCATTAAAAGGTTTGATAATAGGCAACAAGGCCAAGAAAAGGTGTTTCTCGCATCGGATATCTTGTCCCTGCTAGAAATACAGGACCCTTATTTTTATCAACGCTAGTTGTTTTAACCGCTTGACCACGAAAGAAGCGAGAAGTGCGCTGCACCAGACACGAGCTCATATCATACAGTCAGTTAAACCATGAATATAGTCCCTACTCTTTTCCAATTTCACCTCAATAGAAGTATAAGACAATCCTTTTTAGAACTACCTTCCGTATAAGGTCTTCAATCACAGCTTTCTGTCAAAGCAAATACAAATATACTTAACCCTGTCAGACAGCACAGATGCAACTCCCTTAAATGAGGATGGCCTGAAAGTTTAAAACTCCTCGCGAGCGAAACCAGCTCCCTTTTGCTAAAGCTCTTTCGCATAACTCAAATCATTATAGGCCACTACATGTCACATCCGCAACCATAACAGCTCTCGATTCACCTCTTTATCAGTTAAATAACGGAACGAAAAGCCGGTTTCGTGGGTCTGTGCTTACAGTAGGTGCGTGGATATACCGGAAATCGATATTGGTGAATCTTCCAACTTATGTGAAGACGATTATTTCAGCGTTTTTTAAAGGAACGAAATAGGCGATTGGTCCTAAAGCTTTGGAAGAAACGTGAGAGGGCGTCTAACCATCTGCACGTAATTCACCCGATTTCGGATGTCCCTAGTAATTACGTCGAATTTGTCTGCAATAAAACTATGTTCTGATTTCCATAAAGCTCATATCAGATTGTCATCAAGTTTTCTCAATGTACATATATGGTTGGAAGCATAAATACTCCGAGTACTTCCGATCTTTTTTGACAATTGCATGCACCAGGCTGTAGAAAAGAGTGACATATATATTGTCATTTATTACATACAACTATATTAAGTCGACACTAGCCACGGAGGTCGCGTCAACTTAGAGAAAAATTTAAAACTTAGGCGAAATTTTATTTCTAGCAAAACTTCATCAGATTATTGTGAACCGCTAAAGGTTGAACTGGCTGGTCCATGATGACTTCACATAGGCTGAATAAGTCCATAGTGTTAAGTGCTATAAGTGGATAAACAAATTAAGCTCAAGCGCATTAACATCTCTTACACTTAATGAATTTACTGTAATATTAACTTGTGTCTGACCAATCAAATCTCAAAAGTGCAAATGTCTGTATGTGTATTGAACTTATTTTATATATATATAGAGTTCTTCTAAAATAATTCTAGTCAGTGTCTAGACATTTGGCGCACATAACATACATATCTCTACTATAATTTCTTTACTATTTGCACCCGCTACTGTACGATACCTATTTGACATTCTAGTCAAAGTGCCAGAAATTCCACTTTCATTGCAACATTCCATCATGACAAGAAGTTCAAACAAACCAAAACGAAGTGGCACAAATAAAAAATACGCAAAAAGTTGAAAGAATAAAACACACAAACTAGACTTAGAAAAACGGCGCACTAGAGAAATGTAAAATTAATGCACACGACAGCAGAATATGGCAAGCAAATACCTACAAATACACAAACACAAACGCAGGTCGACCAAACTTAGCATCGCTGTAGAAGATTGCAAACGGCAATGCCAAGATAAGCCAAAAAGGTAAATCTAACGCGTCGCCAAGCAACAATAATTTCATCATTTACCACTGTCAAGGACATGCGACTGTGGCGACTGCGACAAGAAAAATGAAAAGTGCAAAAATGTATTTATATATGTATGTAGGTGAATGTAGAAATGTGCCTGCACACATACATACGTATTTGATTCAAATGAAAGGGCACATGACGACACTTCAAAATATATTAACTTAGCCTTTATTTGACTTAGGGGTCATGAAGAGGCATAATTTTAAGAGGCTTTAAATGCCAACTCGCTTCTGGGAAGCAAATAAATGCACAGCTTTCAATTTAATGCAGACACAGAAATGTTATTTCAAGCAGCTTTATGCAAACAAATTTATGCACAATGCCCGCATAGCATTTATTTAAAAATAAAAAATAAATAAATGTAAGGCGCGATAACCTCCGAAGAGATTTTAGGACGAGCTTCTCTTCCAATTTGCCTCGTGCTCCTTTTTAATTTTTCCTACAAATTGGCGGGACGGGACCTATTTGTTTAAGCCGACTCCGAACGGCATCTGCGAGGCAGATGAGTTTTCACTGAGAGCTTTTCATGGCAGAAATACTACCGTGGGGCGACCCCGCTTCAAAAAATTTCTTCTAATTGAAAAAACTTTTTTCAGAAATTTTGATGTTGCTTTGCCCGGGGTGGGAGCCCAGGGCTTTTGGTGTGGTAGGCGGAGCACGCTACCATCACACCACGTTGGCCGCCAACATTTATTTATGTGTCTGAAATTTGCATAAGTGCATATCTTTGTCATTTTGAATTATGATGCTTATATGGTGCAAAGTAAGCAAAGCCAATGAATTTGCGGTTATGCGTTTAGATTTTGATATGTGGCTAGAGATCTACTGAAAGCATAAAGAATTTGATTTATTTGTATTTTTTGGCAGCAATAAATAAGAGTCGTGTAATAATAGATAGATAAACTCATAGTTTTATTGTTGCGCTGAAAGTAGCCAAAGCACGATAGAAGCATAGCCTTGGCAACAAAAAAGATATGCATATGCCTTTCCTTCATACATATGCCTTTTCCTTCATACATATGCATATCTAGTATAGTTAAAAGCTGCATTCACAAATAATTGTTCCTTTTCATAAACAAACTCTAAGCACACTTGCAAAGCGTTGAACCAATTTCGTCTTCAAATGTTTTTTACCGAAAGCCAATAATGTCAGTTGGATATCTTTCGAAGTATCTTCAATATTGTATTATTCTTCTGCTTTTATAATCTTACTCCTGTGTATAGCCAAACACTAAATTTGAGTTGATCCCACATTCTTCACACTCATGCCAATCATAGCTTATCATTATTTTTTCAGTCAAATACTTTGCTTTCATTTTTATACTCAGCTGAGCAGAGCTCACAGAGTATATTAACTTTGTTCGCATAACGGTAATCCGTTACGGCATAAACTAATCGAGATAGATATAGACTTCTATATATCAAAATGATCTGGGTGAAAAAAGAAATGCATTTAGCCATGTCCGTCCGTCTGTCCGTCCGCTTGTAAACACGATAACTTGAGTAAATTTTGAGGTATCTTGATGAAATTTGGTACGTAGGTTCCTGGGCACTCATCTCAGATCGCTATTTAAAATGAACGAAATCGGACTACAACCACGCCCACTTTTTCGATATCGAAAAATTCCGAAAAACCGAAAAAGTGCGACAATTCATTACCAAAGACGGATAAAGCAATGAAACTTGGTAGGTGCGTTGACCTTATAAAGCAAAATATAAAATTAGTAAATATTTGGCACGCACGTTACTCCTATTACTATATGTGTGCTAAATAAATATTAGCAAAATCGGATAACGAACACGCCCACTTATAAAAAAAAAATTTTTTAAGTGAAATTTTAACAAAAAATTTTAAATCTTTACAGTATTTAAGTAAATTATGCCAACATTCAACTCCAGTAATGATATGGTGCAACAAAATACAAAAATGAAAGAAAATTTCAAAATGGGCGTGGCTCCGCCCTTTTTCATTTAATTTGTCTAGGATACTTCTAATGACATAAGTCTCCAAAGCTCTCAGCTGAGTATGTAATGTTCGGTTACACGCGAACTTAGCCTTCCTTACTTGTTATTACATATTTCTTTGCAACGTCGCTATCTCCGTTGTGCAACATTGCGTATGAGTAACATTTGCATTTTATATTTCCTGTCACTGCATTGCATTTAAGTTTGCTTTCGTATTTGCTTTGTTATGCATAGTGCTTTTATATTTTTTCACATTGTTTTTCTCCACCCACATATTTTCTTCTTAAATCCTCATAAAATCTGCCAGTGGATTCAAAGTCCACTCTTTGCATTTCTTTTCTTTTTATTGCTGTGATTTTTTGGCTTTCAAATCCTTCGAGCTAATATTTTTCAAAGATTTTTTTACCGCTTCATAGCGTTCTTTGAGTCTGCTTGAATTTATTCAAGTAAATGCTACACTCTATTCAGTATCATTCCTTAATATATTCGCAACATATGTCACTGGTGTAATTTTGCATACGAAATATTTGTTCAGATCATCATTATTTATATTCTCACGCAATGGAGCAAGTTGGTTGAGGTAACTTGCTCGAATTCAATAAAATATTCTTGTGTTCCTGCAAGTCACAAGGAATAAATTTATAAAAATAAAATAAATGAAAGGTGCGATAACCTCCGAAGAGATTTAAGGCCGAGCTTCGCGTCGCGCTCCTATTAATTTTTCCTACAAATTGGCGGGACGGGATCTATTTGTTTTATGCCGACTCCGAACGGCATCTGCAAAGCAAATGAGTTTTCACTGAGAGCTTTTCATGGCAGAAATACACTCGGAGTGCTTGCCAAACACTGCCGAGGGGCGACCCCGCTTCGAAAAAATGTCTTCTAATTGAAAAAACTTGTTTCTAAAATGTTGATGTTGCTTTGGTTACCATCATGGAATTGAACTCACCTTTGCACATATTGTAAAAAATTATATCGACGCCTGAGTGCAATATTACCCTATCTCAACCGTCAGTTCGAAAGCGCTCTACCTCAGACTTTATTTTTTAAAGGTGTAAAAGAAATAATACTGTAAATTCATACTTAACCACCCCATAACTCCTTTTGGAAACGACTTAATAAAAGCTGAGTCCCTAAAAGTCTCAGGCTATCATTGTAATAAGTTGAACAATACGACAGGAAACAGGACTGTTTTCAGAGGACGTGCTTAATGCACTGAAAAGTCTTATCATCGGCTTGACTAAATCAGATATAATTTACATTATTTTCCATCCACTTGTCTCATTCAATTTCTTTTCATTTATTTTTACTTATTTATTTATTTATTGTTTATTATTTAAGCCTTTAGATTACAATCCTTACAGACTAGAGCATAAAATTTACTTAAAAATATTAAAAACAATTTACTTATGGTTCCGTATGAATCCAACTACTTATAGAACTGAATACAATATTATCAAAAAATTTGCTTTAGGGAGTGACAAGTCCAAAGCAACTGTGCTATTCAAGGAAGTTAAACTCACGAATAGCCCGATTTATAGGGGCATTATTAGCATTGTTGGTTCTAAAGTTATCACCATAGAAAGGATAAAAATTCCGGAGAGTGCGTTGCGGAACATTGAAATGAATCTTTTCCAACAAATATGGACAGTCAATGGACCCATTAATAATGTCGTACGTGAAGGATAAGCAAAGTATGGATCTACGACTTTCAAGAGACTTGAAACTTAAGAGCATAAGACGAGCCGATTAAGAAGGTCTCTTAAGCTAGCCCAACCTTTTCAGCCCAATCAAAAAACGAAACCGTACTAAATTGCACAACATTTATTACTAATTTAGTACCGATTAATTAAATTGATTACCCTTGTATTTTAAAAAATATCGAGGGTTGGGCTAGCTTAAGTTTAAGCCAGCCCAACCCATATGCACAATCAAAAAAAGAGACCGTACTAAACTGCTCAACATTTATTACTAATTTAGTACCGGTTAATTAAATTTATTACCCTTGTATTTCAAAAAATATCGAGGGTTGGGCTAGCTAAAGTTTAAGCCAGCCCAACCCATATGTACAATCAAAAAACGAGACCGTATTAAACTGCAAAACATTTATTACTAATTTAGTACCGCTTAATTAAATTTATTACCCTTGTATTTTAAAAAATATCGGGGGTTGGGCTAGCTTAAGTTTAAGCCAGCCCAACCCATATGCACAATCAAAAAACGAGACCGTACTAAACTGCAAAACATTTATTACTAATTTAGTACCGGTTAATTAAATTTATTACCCTTGTATTTTAAAAAATATCGAGGGTTGGGCTAGCTTAAATTTAAGCCAACCCAACCCATATGCACAATCAAAAAACGAGACCGTACTAAACTGCAAAACATTTATTACTAATTTAGTACCGGTTAATTAAATTTATTACCCTTGTATTTTAAAAAATATCGAGGGTTGGGCTAGCTTAAATTTAAGCCAACCCAACCCATATGCACAATCAAATAACGAGACCGTACTAAATTGCACAACATTTATTACTAATTTAGTACCGATTAATTAAATTTATTACCCTTGTATTTAAAAATTATCGAGGGTTGGGCTAGCTTAAGTTTAAGCCACCCCAACCCATATGCACAATCAAACAAGTAAGGAAGGTTAAGTTCGGGTGTAACCGAACATTACATACTCAGTTGAGAGCTATGGTGACAACATAAGGGAAAATAACCATGTAGGAAAATGAACCGAGGGAAACCCTGGAATGTGTATCAAATGAAAGGCGTTAAAGAGTATTTTATGAGGGAGTGGGCCATAGTTCTATAGGTGGATGCCATTTAGGGATATAGCCATAAAGGTGGATCAGGGTTGACTCTAGAATGCGTTTGTACGATATGGGTTTCAAATGAAAGGTGTTAATGAGTATTTTAAAAGGGAGTAATCCTTAGTTCCATAGGTGGACGCCATTTCGAGATATCGCCACAAAGGTGGACCAGGGGTGACCCTAGAATTTGTTTGTACAATATGGGTATCAAAAAAAAGGTGTTAATGAGTATTTTAAAAGGGAGTAATCCTTAGTTCCATAGGTGGACGCCGTTTCGAGATATCGCCATAAGGTGGACCAGGGGTGACCCTAGAATTTGTTTGTACAATATGGGCATCAAACGAAAGGTGTTAATGAGTATTTTAAAAGGGAGTGGGCTTTAGTTCTATAGGTGGACGCCGTTTCGAAATATCGCCCTAAAGGTGGACCAGGGGTGACTCTAGAATATGTTTGTACGATATGGGTATCAAATTAAAGGTATTAATAAAGGTTTTAAAAGGGAGTGGTGGTTGTTGTATAGGTGGTCGCCTTTTCGAGATATCGCCATAAAGGTGGACCAGGGGTGACTATAGAACGCGTTTGCACGATATGGGTATCAAATGAAAGGTGCTAATGAGTATTTTAAAAGGGAGTAATCCTTAGTTCCATAGGTGGACGCGGTTTCGATATATCGCCATAAAGGTGGACCAGGGGTAACCCTAGAATTTGTTTGTACAATATGGGTATCAAAAGAAAGGTGTTTATGAGTATTTTAAAAGGGAGTAATCCTTAGATCCATATGTGGACGCCGTTTCGAGATATCGCCATAAAGGTGGAGCAGGGGTGACCCTAGAATTTGTTTGTACAATATGGGTATCAAAAGAAAGGTGTTAATGAGTATTTTAAAAGGGAGTGGGCCTTCGTTCTATAGGTGTTCGCCTTTTCGAGATATCGCCATAAAGGTGGACCAGGGGTGACTTTAGAATATGTTTTTACGATATGGGTATCAAATGAAAGGTGTTAATGAGTATTTTAAAAGGGCGTGGGGCTTAGATCTATAGGTGGACGCCTTTTCGAGATATCGCCATAAAGGTGGACCAGGGGTGACTCTAGAATGAGTTTGTACGATATGGGTATCAAATTAAAGGTATTAATGAGAGTTTTAAAAGGGAGTGGTGTGAAGGCGTTTTCCAGATATCGACCAAAATGTGGACCAGGGTGACCCAGAACATCATCTGTTGGATACAGCTAATTTATTTATATATGTAATACCTGCCAAGATTTTAAGGGTTTTTTATTTCGCCCTGTAGAACTTTTTCATTTTCTTCTACTTAATATGGTAGGTGTCACACCCATTTTACAAAGTTTTTTCTAAAGTTATATTTCGCGTCAATAAAACAATCCAATTACCTTACCAAGTTTCATGCTTTTTTTCGTATTTGGTATAGAATTATGGCATTTTTTCATTTTTCGTAATTTTCGATATCGAAAAAGTGGGCGTGGTCATAGTCGGATTTCGTTCATTTTTCATACCAAGATAAAGTGAGTTCAAGTAAGCACGTGAACTAAGTTCATTAAAGATATGTCGATTTTTGCCCAAGTTATCGTGTTAACGGCCATGCGGAAGGACAGACGGACGCCTGTGTATAAAAACTGGGCGTGGCATCAACCGATTTCGCCCATTTTCACAGAAAACAGTTAATGTCATAAAATCTATGCCCCTACCAAATTTCAAAAGGATTGGTTAATTTTTGTTCGACTTATGGCGTTAAAAGTATCCTAGACAAATTAAATGAAAAAGGGCGGAGCCACGCCCATTTTGACATTTTCTTTTATTTTCGTATTTTGTTGCACCATATCATTACTGGAGTTGAATGTTGACATAATTTACTTATATACTGTAAAGATATTAAATTTTTTGTTAAAATTTTACTTAAAAAAATTTTTTTTTTAAAAGTGGGCGTGGTCCTTCTCCGATTTTGCTAATTTTTATTAGGCATACATATAGTAATAGAAGTAACGTTCCTGCCAAATTTCATCAAGATATCTTCAACGACTGCCAAATTACAGCTTGCAAAACTTTTAAATTTCCTTCTTTTAAAAGTGGGCGGTGCCACGCCCATTGTCCAAAATTTTACTAATTTTCTATTCTGCGTCATAAGTTCAACTCATCTACCAAGTTTCGTCGCTTTAGCTGTCTTTTGTAATGAATTATCGCACTTTTTCGGTTTTTCGAAATTTTCGATATCGAAAAAGTGGGCGTGGTTATAGTCCGATATCGTTCATTTTAAATAGCGATCTGAGATGTGTAGTCAGGAACCTGCATACCAAATTTCATCAAGATACCTCAAAATTTACTCAAGTTATCGTGTTAACGGACGGACGGACGGACGGACATGGCTCAATCAAATTTTTTTTCGATCCTGATTATTTTGATATATAGAAGTCTATATCTATCTCGATTCCTTTATATATGTACAACCAACCGTTATCCAATCAAACTTAATATACTCTGTGAGCTCTGCTCAACTGAGTATAAAAATGAGACCGTACTAAACTGCAAAACATTTATTACTAATTTAGTACCGGTTAATTAAATTTATTACCCTTGTATTTAAAAATTATCGAGGGTTGGGCTAGCTTAAATTTAAGCCAACCCAACCCATATGCACAATCAAATAACGAGACCGTACTAAATTGCACAACATTTATTACTAATTTAGTACCGATTAATTAAATTTATTACCCTTGTATTTAAAAATTATCGAGGGTTGGGCTAGCTTAAATTTAAGCCAACCCAACCCATATGCACAATCAAATAACGAGACCGTACTAAATTACACAACATTTATTACTAATTTAGTACCGATTAATTAAATTTATTACCCTTGTATTTAAAAATTATCGAGGGTTGGGCTAGCTTAAGTTTAAGCCAACCCAACCCATATGCACAATCAAAAAACGAGACCGTACTAAACTGCAAAACATTAACGGGTGAACTAAATTAGTAATAAATGTTGAGCAGTTTAGTACGGTCTCTTTTTTGATTGTGCATATGGGTTGGGTTGGCTTAAAATTAAGCTAGCCCAACCCTCGATATTTTTTAAAATACAAGGGTAATCAATTTAGTTAACCCGTACTAAATTAGTAATAAATATTGTCCAATTTAGTACGGTCTCGTTTTTTGATTGTGCATATGGGTTGGGTTGGCTTAAACTTAAGCTAGCCCAACCCTCGATATTTTTTAAAATACAAGGGTAATAAATTTAATTAATCGGTACTAAATTAGTAATAAATGTTGTGCAATTTAGTACGGTCTCGTTTTTTGATTGTGCATATGGGTTGGGTTGGCTTAAATTTAAGCTAGCCCAACCCTCGATATTTTTTAAAATACAAGGGTAATAAATTTAATTAACCGGTACTAAATTAGTAATAAATGTTTTGCAGTTTAGTACGGTCTCGTTTTTTGATTGTGCATATGGGTTGGGTTGGCTTAAACTTAAGCTAGCCCAACCCTCGATACTTTTTAAAATATAAGGGTAATAAATTTAATTAACCGGTACTAAATTAGTAATAAATGTTTTGCAGTTTAGTACGGTCTCGTTTTTTGATTGTGCATATGGGTTGGGTTGGATTAAACTTAAGCTAGCCCAACCCTCGATATTTTTTAAAATACAAGGGTAATCAATTTAATGAATCGGTACTAAATTAGTAATAAATGTTGTGCAATTTAGTACGGTCTCGTTTTTTGATTGGCCAGAAAAGGTTGGGCTAGCTTAAGAGACCTCGATTAAGAAAGGATGGGTTCTGAGAAGTTTAACGGCCGAGGGGCGTATTTTAGAAAAACTTTTTGTATTCTCTCAATTCTGTTTATAGCTGTAAGGTTACTTGGTCTCCAAATAAAAGCAGCATATTCTAAATGAGACCTGATAAAGGATGTATAGAGCAGTTTGATAGTATAGGGATCAGAAAATTTTGAGCTAATGCGTCTAACAAAACCAAGCATGGAGTATGACTTGGAAGTTATGTAATTTCTATGGTTGGTAAAAGAAAACTTAGTATCAAAGATAACGCCAAGGGCCTTAATCTCACTAACGGATTGAAGATCACAATTAGATATACTATATTTTGTATTCAAAATGTTAACGGACTTAGACAAGGTCATTTGAAAATATTTAGACGAGCTCAAAGAGAGACGAGATTTCTCGCACCACAGATGTAGCTTATTGATGTCGTTTTGTAACATCACGGCAACCTCTGGTGCCCTAATTACTGAAAATAACTTTAAATCATCAGCATACAGTAAACACTTAGCAAATGAAAACCAACTAGCAATATCATTAATAAATAAAAGGAATAGTAAGGGACCTAAAATACTTCCCTGGGGAACACCAGATGTCGCTATAAAGGGACTGGAGGATACGCCGTCAATAGTAACAACACAATGCCTGTTGCATAAGTAGGAACTTATCCACAGCAGAAATGAAGAATAAAACCCGATATGGCACAATTCGTTAATTAAAATAATATGAGACATCCTATCGAAAGCTTTTGAAAAATCTGTGTAAATGCAATCCACCTGGTAACCTGCTTAAAAGGAGTCAATGCAGTATTCACTAAATACAGCTAGATTGGAAACTGTTGACCTATCAGCGATGAATCCATCTGATAGGGAGAAATGAGAGACATAACAGCAAAGAACAACTTTGCATTGACCGCAAGTTCGAAAAGTTTTGAAATCGTAGATAGCTTGGATATAGGTCTATAGTTTCGGACATCATTCTTGTTACCGCTCTTGAAAACGGGTGTTATGAAAGTGAGCTTCCAATCATCAATGAAAGTCCCAGATATAAGAGACTTATTGAATATCAGTCACAATGGATTAATCAAAGCCGGACAATTTTTTGGCAAGACGGGTGAAAACCCGTCGATTGCATAAGCAGTCTACGTTTTCCTTTTACGGCTCAATTACTTCACTTTAATGATTAAATGAGATAGGAAATGTTCTCATCCCCATTAGCTATGGAATTTAGGACAGGCCTCTGCATTCCATAGCAGAATCGTGCTATCATTGCGGATGTGAACGAGCAATTACTTACAATTTTTGGCAACCCATGGTTTAGGACCATCTGTGCCGCTGGAACCACTGGTTTTCTTCTACATTTCCTTAAAAACCTCCATAACTGCTTCTTATGTGTATGGGCTTTCTATTATTTTTGTATACTTACCCAGAAAACAATTAATCAGCTGTAATTCATTGATTTTGCTTTAATCAATTGCTCATAAACTCTATTACTTTGTTTATGAATCATTTTGAAACTTTCTGCATACAAACTAGATCGCTAAGGAATTTAGATACCATTTCCTTGCAAATTTTAAGGGCACAACTCTTCTTCCCACCAGTTGGCTCATTGTCCAGTCCCTATTATTGTGGCAAAACTCTGAAGGTTTATTTCCTGATCTACTTAAAAGGCTCTAATGCCTATAGTTGGGCCATTGCTGTTTTTTTTTTTTTTTTTTTTTGTTATTCTTATGATCCCTCGAAGAGTAGCAACTCCTATATCTCTTGTATTTCTTATGTGTGTCCCTTTTAATTTCTGTGATAAGGGACTAGCTTACTGCCATTTACCGATTCTCCTGCAATTGCTAGTTTATTCGCTTTTTCATTTTCACTGATACTCCTCTTACTCGTATAGCGTAATGGCTATTGAATTCGCTTCGAATATGACACCTCTTACAGAAGTTATAAACCTTAAGAGATGTAAGTAGTCATATAACATATGTGTTGCTTGGTAGGGTTAGCATCACTCAGTATACCTCTCTCTGTGATATTAAAATTTCTATTAGGGTACCTCAGACTATTTCGATTCAAGAACTTTCACCTGAAGAAGGTACCTGAGTTTGGGACACGTGTGCTGTACCACTGCAGCGTATTTTGGAACCACCTGTGATATATATGATGAACTCCTTTTCACAAACTGAATCGGATCTGCAATATACCATGCATGGGAAGCGCTCCTCAAAGAATACAGGAATTATCAAACGCAGGGCTCTTACCTGTACCAGAACATGTGCTATCGTTTAGTAAATATTTGATACAGTGTTTTGTTAAGTGTTAGTTGCTTTCATAAGAGATTCTGCGTCGTTATTTGACATATCTGCTCCATGTGCTAGGGAACAAGCTCTTAACAGCTTCCATCAATTTAATTGTTTCACTCTTCTTTGGAATGGTCTGCAAGATTTCAGCAGCCCCTTCAGATGCTTTTAATGTCACGAAAAGTGCAGTTTACCATTCAGTAGTCCACCGTAGTAATAAACCGATTTCCATGTCTTAAGTGTACATCGCCTTTTATTGGCTGCCTCTTTGAAGATTCGGTAGTTCCTTTATCTTTCATTTATCATTACTTCTTTCGGTGATACTTCCTTTGTTGTCTTCATTTGTCTATCTTATCTTATTTATACGCTCACGTCTTTGTGTATATATGGGATCTCTCTTGTATCTTCTTTCTCACTGTTGGTGTAGCGGCAGCCGATTATTGGAAGCGGATCTTGGTATTGCATAGAGATATGCGATATTTGATAATAAATTATTTACAATAGACATCTAAATATGCTACGAAACAGTCCAACGATAACAACCAGATGGACATCCAGTAAGATTGCAGGACATCAGCGCTTAATCACCAAAAAGCAAACAACGAAACGTGAATACAACAAAATATCCAGAGCAAAGATACCATGTGCAAGTGAAATGAAAATTCAAATAAATTAAAATGAAAAGGATGAGGAAAAACACACAGCACTTAATTGTCTATTGTGCTGCTTGAGCTGATAAGAAACGTGTACATGGGCAAAGACTTTCGTTGAGACGTAGTGACTAGGAATAAAAACAATAAAATTATGCAAATTAATATTAAAAAGTAATCACTGAAAATATAAGGAGAGGTTGGATATTGTAAATAGTGGAAAGCAAATGAAAAACAATAACATGGCGTCCACCGGGTTGTGATGGTAGCTTTCTCCGCCTACCATACCGAAGATCCCGTGTTCACGTCCCGGGCAAAGCAACATCAAAATTTTAGAAACAAGTTTTTCAATTAGAAAAAAAAATGTCTAAGCGGGGTCGCCCCTCGGCACTATTTGGCAAGCACTCCGAGTGTATTTCTATCATGAGAAGCTCTCAGTGAAAACCTATCTTCTTTGCAGATGCCGTTCGAAATCGGCATACAACAAGTAGGTCCCGTCCCGCCAATTTGTAGGTAAAATTAAAAAGAGCACGGTGCAAAGTGGAAGATAAGCACGCCCTTAAATCTCTTCGGAGGTTATCGCACCTTTCATTTACTTTATTTTATTTTGTAATAAATTTTCTGTAAAACTCACAGGTATTGAATTTCAAAATTATTGGGGAGTTTGTCGGAGGAAATCAAATTTATGGTATATTTGAAGGAAACAAAAGATATTTACGAATCCATATGTCAACTAATTGAAAATTTTAAATCGAAATCAAGCACACAATTGTCTTTGTTATTATTTGAAAGAGACAAAAATGTCGCATTTAAATAAGCACAAATTAAATTAATGCATATTTAATTAATCTTCGCATTTGTTTGTTTACATTGTTAATGAGTTAAATAGAAAATTAGAAACTAATGAATAACACAAGATTATAATTAACTAATGTTGAAATTTTCTGGCAAACCACTTGAGTAGGCCTTGTAAATATTTGCTTACACTCACACTCATACAAACACCTATTATGCGTCACACATACAGTCAAATGATTTATTTTTATTTGCTTGATTGTGATAAGAAGTGAAGTGGAGTTTAAAGTTGCCTAAGTAGCATTCATATATGCATATTAAGGTAGATTTAGTTATGTAAGAAAGCATAGAAATCAGAAATACAGTCATGAAAAGTACCTGGCAGAAGGGGAACTAATCTGAAAGAGGCTACACTACACTGGGTCATGTTATCAGAGCTAAATAAAGTTTTCCTATCGTATTCTGAAGCTTAGGAAACGGAGACCTACACTGTTTTTTAATGGAAAGGTTGATGAAATTTTGATCTACGTTGATCGTCTCAACTAGTTATCGCGAATCAGGGATAGCTGGCATAACTTGTTTCTCAATGGCTTAAATCATCCAGACATTTAATCACAAGTTAATGAAAAATTACGAGATCGGCTCCAACCGCCCAACTAATTATGCATCCTATTCATACTTGTTTTGAATTAGTTTTTTATAGAGTTTATCTCTCTCCATATTTGTACGAATAAGTGTGTGGTACATGCAAATATCACTTCCACTCCACTTTGCTTGTTGTCACACGCTTGTCATTTTGTATGCAAAACGCATATGCAGATACGCGACAGGCTGGTCATTTGCTCAATGCGCTTATGTTCCTGCAAGTGCTGCATTTACATGTTACAAGTAGCCAACATTTATGCAGTTGCCTTACCATGCAATAAGCACAATCTTTTGTAAACGAACCGAAAAAACAGTTCAAAAGAATTTTAAAATATTTGTAAATATAGGATCTAATCCGATATAAAAATACACCGGAATTGCAAGTGTGGCAAAAGAGAGGGAACACGTGGAAAATTAATGTAGAACAAGTAAGGAAGGTTAAGTTCGGGTGTAACCGAACATTACATACTCAGTTGAGAGCTATGGTGACAACATAAGGGAAAATAACCATGTAGGAAAATGAACCGAGGGAAACCCTGGAATGTGTATCAAATGAAAGGCGTTAAAGAGTATTTTATGAGGGAGTGGGCCATAGTTCTATAGGTGGATGCCATTTAGGGATATAGCCATAAAGGTGGATCAGGGTTGACTCTAGAATGCGTTTGTACGATATGGGTTTCAAATGAAAGGTGTTAATGAGTATTTTAAAAGGGAGTAATCCTTAGTTCCATAGGTGGACGCCATTTCGAGATATCGCCACAAAGGTGGACCAGGGGTGACCCTAGAATTTGTTTATACAATATGGGTATCAAAAAAAAAGGTGTTAATGAGTATTTTAAAAGGGAGTAATCCTTAGTTCCATAGGTGGACGCCGTTTCGAGATATCGCCATAAGGTGGACCAGGGGTGACCCTAGAATTTGTTTGTACAATATGGGCATCAAACGAAAGGTGCTAATGAGTATTTAAAAGGGAGTGGGCCTTAGTTCTATAGGTGGACGCCGTTTCGAAATATCGCCCTAAAGGTGGACCAAGGGTGACTCTAGAATATGTTTGTACGATATGGGTATCAAATTAAAGGTATTAATAAGGGTTTTAAAAGGGAGTGGTGGTTGTTGTATAGGTGGTCGCCTTTTCGAGATATCGCCATAAAGGTGGACCAGGGGTGACTATAGAACGCGTTTGCACGATATGGGTATCAAATGAAAGGTGCTAATGAGTATTTTAAAAGGGAGTAATCCTTAGTTCCATAGGTGGACGCGGTTTCGATATATCGCCATAAAGGTGGACCAGGGGTAACCCTAGAATTTGTTTGTACAATATGGGTATCAAAAGAAAGGTGTTTATGAGTATTTTAAAAGGGATTAATCCTTAGTTCCATATGTGGACGCCGTTTCGAGATATCGCCATAAAGGTGGAGCAGGGGTGACCCTAGAATTTGTTTGTACAATATGGGTATCAAAAGAAAGGTGTTAATGAGTATTTTAAAAGGGAGTGGGCCTTCGTTCTATAGGTGTTCGCCTTTTCGAGATATCGCCATAAAGGTGGACCAGGGGTGACTTTAGAAGATGTTTTTACGATATGGGTATCAAATGAAAGGTGTTAATGAGTATTTTAAAAGGGCGTGGGGCTTAGTTCTATAGGTGGACGCCTTTTCGAGATATCGCCATAAAGGTTGACCAGGGGTGACTCTAGAATGAGTTTGTACGATATGGGTATCAAATTAAAGGTATTAATGAGAGTTTTAAAAGGGAATGGTGTGAAGGCGTTTTCCAGATATCGACCAAAATGTGGACCAGGGTGACCCAGAACATCATCTGTTGGATACAGCTAATTTATTTATATATGTAATACCTGCCAAGATTTTAAGGGTTTTTTATTTCGCCCTGTAGAACTTTTTCATTTTCTTCTACTTAATATGGTAGGTGTCACAACCATTTTATAAAGTTTTTTCTAAAGTTATATTTCGCGTCAATAAAACAATCCAATTACCTTACCATGTTTCATGCTTTTTTTCGTATTTGGTATAGAATTATGGCATTTTTTCATTTTTCGTAATTTTCGATATCGAAAAAGTGGGCGTGGTCATAGTCGGATTTCGTTCATTTTTCATACCAAGATAAAGTGAGTTCAAGTAAGCACGTGAACTAAGTTCATTAAAGATATGTCGATTTTTGCCCAAGTTATCGTGTTAACGGCCATGCGGAAGGACAGACGGACGCCTGTGTATAAAAACTGGGCGTGGCATCAACCGATTTCGCCCATTTTCACAGAAAACAGTTAATGTCATAAAATCTATGCCCCTACCAAATTTCAAAAGGATTGGTTAATTTTTGTTCGACTTATGGCGTTAAAAGTATCCTAGACAAATTAAATGAAAAAGGGCGGAGCCACGCCCATTTTGAAATTTTCTTTTATTTTTGTATTTTGTTGCACCATATCATTACTGGAGTTGAATGTTGACATAATTTACTTATATACTGTAAAGATATAAAATTTTTTGTTAAAATTTTACTTTAAAAAAAATTTTTTTTTAAAAGTGGGCGTGGTCCTTCTCCGATTTTGCTAATTTTTATTAGGCGTACATATAGTAATAGAAGTAACGTTCCTGCCAAATTTCATCCAGATATCTTCAACGACTGCCAAATTACAGCTTGCAAAACTTTTAAATTACCTTCTTTTAAAAGTGGGCGGTGCCACGCCCATTGTCCAAAATTTTACTAATTTTCTATTCTGCGTCATAAGTTCAACTCATCTACCAAGTTTCGTCGCTTTAGCTGTCTTTTGTAATGAATTATCGCACTTTTTCGGTTTTTCGAAATTTTCGATATCGAAAAAGTGGGCGTGGTTATAGTCCGATATCGTTCATTTTAAATAGCGATCTGAGATGTGTACTCAGGAACCTGCATACCAAATTTCATCAAGATACCTCAAAATTTACTCAAGTTATCGTGTTAACGGACGGACGGACGGACGGACGGACGGACGGACGGACATGGCTCAATCAAATTTTTTTTCGATCCTGATTATTTTGATATATGGAAGTCTATATCTATCTCGATTCCTTTATATATGTACAACCAACCGTTATCCAATCAAACTTAATATACTCTGTGAGCTCTGCTCAACTGAGTATAAAAATACCCCACATATGTTACGAAATAATGCAAAAATCGTATGCGGCACTGAGCGCCCTCTAATAGCAAATTGTTTGGAATGCGTATGCGTTCCTGTTGAAGAGCAATAGAAATATTTTGAAAAATATGCTTTAATTTTTGCACATCGACTACAAAATATAACAGCTCCTGAAAGTATTGTTTGGCAACTGGCACACTAGCTGAGTAAGCCGATATGTCAGTCTCCATGTAAATGCAGTTTGGCAGGTATTTGTGTGCATGCATATTATAAGTATGAAGATTTGTTTATAAATGTATGTGTGTTTGTGTGTGAAGAGTGCAGTGCTTTAATCAAACACTTATGTCGCTTAAGTAGCAACTAGTGTCGCCAGCCTCCACTTAATTCCCTATTGTCGCAACACTTACTTATTTGCATTTTCTGTAACATCCTGTCAAATTACTGTACTTTATACTAACACACGCATACATTCAAACATTTACACAGATTCATCCATTATTTACGGTAAAAGCGACTATTTCTTAAATGCCTCAGAGCGTATATTGCATTGCTGCTAGCAATTTCATAGAGACAATTTTTATACTCAGTTGAGCAGAGCTCACAGAGTATATTAACTTTGATTGATTTCGGTTGGTTGTACAGGTATAAAGGAATCGAGATAGATATAGACTTCCATATATCAAAATCATCAGTATCGAAAAAAAATTCGATTGAGCCATGTCCGTCCGTCTGTCTGTCCGTTAACACGATAACTTGAGTAAATTTTGAGGTATCTTGATGAAATTTGGTACGTAGGTTCCTAGGTACTAATCTCAGATCGCTATTTAAAATGAACGATATCGGACAATAACCACGCCCACTTTTTCGATATCGAAAATTTCGAAAAATTGGAAAAGTGCGATAATTCATTACCAAATACGGATTAAGCGATGCAACTTGGTAGGAGAGTTGAACTTATGACGCAGAATAGAAAACTAGTAAAATTTTGGACAACGGGCGTGGCACCGCCCACTTTAAAAATTTAGAAGTTTTGCAAGCTGTAATTACGCAGTCGTTGAAGATATCATGATGAAATTTGGCAGGAACGTTACTCTTATTACTATATGTCTGCTTGATAAAAATTAGCAAAATCGGAGAACGACCACGCGCACTTTTTAAAAAAAAAATTTTTTTAATTCAAATTTTAAAAGAAAAGTTAATATCTTTACAGCATATTAGTAAATTATGTCAAAATTCAACTCCAGTAATGATATGTTGCAACAAAATACAAAAATAAAATAAAATTTCAAAATAGGCGTGGCTCCGCCCTTTTTCATTTAATTTGTCTAGGATACTTTTAATGCCATAAGTCGAACAAAAATTTACCAATCCTTGTGAAATTTGGTAGAGGCTTAGATTCTAGGACGATAACTGTTTTCTCTGAAAAAGGGCGAAATCGGTTGAAGCCACGCCCAGTTTTTATACACAGTCGGCCGTCTGTCCTTCCGCTCGGCCGTTAACACGATAACTTGAGCAAAAATCGATATATCTTTACTAAACTCAGTTCACGTACTTACCTGAACTCACTTTGTATTGGTGTAAAAAATGGCCGAAATCCGACTATGACCACACCCACTTTTTCGATATCGAAAATTACGAAAAACGAAAAAATGCCATAATTATATACCAAATACGAAAAAAGGGATGAAACATGGTAATAGGATTGGTTTATTGACGCAAAATATAACTTTAGAAGAAAACTTTGTAAAATGGGTGTGACACCTACCATATTAAGTAGAAGGAAAGGAAAAAGTTCTGCAGGGCGAAATCAAATCCCTTGGAATCTTGGCAGTAATACCGTTCGTAGTACTGCATATATAAATAAATTAGCGGTACCCGACAAATGATGTTCTGGATCACCCTGGTCCACATTTTGGTCGATATCTCGAACACGCCTTCACATATACAACTAAGGGCCACTCCCTTTTAAAACCCTCATTAATACCTTTAATTTGGTACCCATATCGTACAAACGCATTCTAAAGTCACCCCTGGCCCACGTTTATGGCGATATCCCAAAAAGGCGTCCACCCGGAGAACTAAGGCCCACTCCCTTTTAAAACACTTATTAACACCTTTCGTTTGATACCCTTATTGTACAAACGCATTCTAGAGTCAACCCTGGTCCACTTTTATAACGATATTCCGAAAAGGCGTCCACCTATAGAACTAAGGCCCGATCCCTTTTAAAATACTCATTAACACCTATCATTTGATACCCATATAGTACAAACAAATTCTAGAGTCACCCCTGGTCCACCTTTATGGCGATATCTCGAAAAGGAGTCCACATATAGAACTAAGGCCCACGCCCTCCTAAAATACTCATTAACACCTTTCATTTGATACTCATATCGTACAAACAAATTCTAGAGTCAGGCCTGGTCCACCTTTATGGCGATATCCCTAAACGGCGTCCATCTATAGAACTATGGCCCACTTCCTCTTAAAATACTCTTTAATACCTTCAATTTGATACACATCTCATACAAACACATTCCAGGGTTACCCTAGATTCTTTTTACAACATGATGATTTTTCCTTACTTTGTCTCCACAGCTCTCAACTGAGTATGTTATGTTCGGTTACACCCGAACTTAGCCTTCCTTACTTGTTAATTATGGAATTTATGTTCGATGGCAGTGGCTGATCAAAGCTGCACAGGTGCTTTGTGGGAGGTAAATTAAATTAGGTTACAGAAATTGGAAATAAAAGTTTTATATAACAGGTATAATACAATATTTATTTATAATTTTGTCTAAATCCTTCACGTAAATCCTAAATGAAAATAATCGATTATAACCTTAAAAAAAAGAAAAAGCTCTCTGTAAAAATTGATTAATCCAAGGAACCGAAAAAATGCATAAGTACTTGTAAAGATAAATTTTTAAACATACAGGTAAACGTCTAGAAAACTAAAATTTTTAATGCAGATTTTTTTTTTTTAATTTTTATAAGCTTTTCTGATCTAATTGTTGATAGTGCGAATAAAAGAGACTTATTCCACCTTATAACTCAACGTTTCGCCAAATTTCCTTGGCATCATCAGGAGTTGAGATATCTATATTTATTTAATATAAGAAAGCGAACATTACAATAAGTTTTTATTTTTTTACATCCATATATATAGAGATATGTAAGGAGACGGTGAACATGATTACACATCAAACAAAAATTACACTTGACAATAATGTTAATTTTGCACTTACTTACATAAAAATGTGTTGCTTTAAATATTCAAAGCAACACATTTTTATGTAAGTAAGTGCAAAATTAACATTATTGTCAAGTGTAATTTTTGTTTGATGTGTAGTCATGTTCACCGTCTCCTTACATATCTCTATATATATGGATGTAAAAAAATAAAAACTTATTGTAATGTTCGCTTTCTTATATTAAATAAATATAGATATCTCAACTCCTGATGATGCCAAGGAAATTTGGCGAAACGTTGAGTTATAAGGTGGAATAAGTCTCTTTTATTCGCACTATCAACAATTAGATCAGAAAAGCTTATAAAAATTAAAAAAATCTGCATGCCAAACAAACTGATCGGTAACAAAAATCTTGTATAAAATTTTTAAGTTAACCAAGCATTAAAATTGCACCACAATAGAGGTAACTTTACCAGAAGCACATAATTTTAGTCCTTTTGTGAAAAGCTTCGCTCTATATCGAATAATTTTCGTCGAGTAATTGGTTTGTTATAGCCTTTTTATCGTCGAGTCACGGACTTATTGGTTTCTCATCAGCTTGTTACCGAGGTGTCGTCGATTTTGTATTGAAGTTTTATTGGCGCCTGTTTTATTACAAAACAAAAAGTCGTCGAACACTCCGATAAAAAACGATTACACTCTGAATAGAAATCGACAACTTTTCGCATTTAAGTCGATAAAATTTGGAAACAAATCGATAACACGCCTATAACAAAGCAATAACCTTTCAATTACAAATTGATATCCTTTTGATAACATATCGAAAATTTTTGATATAATATCGATAATTTTTTGATAACAAATGGATAAAATATCAATAACGTTTTGATAACGAGTCGATAAAAGCCTGATATCAGGTTTGTAACACGTTGATAACAAATCGATAACCCTTCGATAACATATCAATAAATTTTGAATAACACATTCATAAGTTTTTGATATATAAACGATAATATTTCGATATTAAATCGATAACTTCTTGATAACAAACCAAAACTCATCGATGAAAATTCGATAACTCTTATCGATAAACTTTTTGTAGATACCAAATTTAAAATACTTCGATAACTCGTGTACATATTCGATAACACACCTATGACAAACTTATAGCTCGTCGATAAGAAATTGATAACACGCCCATAACCCGTCTATATCTAACTAAAAACACATCGATAACAATTAGTTATCAAATCGTTTTCAACGAAAATTTTTTTGAAAATTGCGTACTACATGTTGAAAAATTTAACCAAAAATTCAGAAAAATCAAAATTAATTGACAAACACATTTCAAAATATTATTTAACTTAAATTCTGTTGGCAATATATTTCCACACATGCAGTGTCATACAAATATGTGCCCATACCGCTACCCACACATACCAAATCGAGCCAACAATCACAACTCACACAACCAGCGAGCAAATGTTCTAGTACAATTACATACATATATGTACACACACACACACGTGCAAACTCCCAAATTCTATCCTTGCTTGCAGTTTCTAATTAAAACCAAATTTAAGTATTCTCACACACAATTTTCCACTAATTACTGACAAAACGCCATTTGGCAGTCAAAGCCGTAAACGAATATTGTCAAACTGCACAACATGTGCAACCAATGGCATAGACGAAACATATTGCCCAAAACCCTATTACATTTAGTATTCGCTTGCATGTATTAAACGAACAGATAGTGGCTTAAAGTTAGTAGCTTCAAAGCCTACTACAATACGTACGAGTACACAGTACTTAATACGATTTGAAGTTTCTTATCTTGTTGGCACTCGAAGTCATTCAAACGAATTAGGAATATAGTTTGGGTATGTTGGAAGGAGCGTGGTTGTGTGGTTGTTGGTTACAATCTTTTGGCGCAAAGGACTGCAGTGCGAGATATGGGAAAGTATGTTTGCTCCTTCTTAAGCATATATTTGTTCTCTATCGTTATTATTTTCAAGTGTCATTCAAGTTGGCAGCATTTGCAGTGTTAATTTATTCCATTTAAATATTACAAAACGTATTTAACACCACAAAACTTTTCTACTCATAAGCACAAAGGGGACAAGTATGAAATCTCTTATTTTCGGAATATTATGACTTTGTAATTTGGTATTCTATCTACTCGACAATTATGTAACTAAATGTTGTTGGGAGGATCCTGAAATTTGATATACTGAGTATGTTCATATGCATATGTGTATGTATGTATGTATGTATATGGGGTATTCCATCCCATTTCGACGAATTTTGAACCCGACCCCTTTAAAATTGGCTGAAAGTTTTTCTTCTTTTTCTAGCTTACGAAGAACGTTTTTCAGAATTTTTTTCAAATTTTTTCATCCAAACTCAAAAAAAGTTATGAAAATTAAAAAAAAAAAACACCGTTTTTGTTTTCAAAATGCTATAACTTTTTCAAAAATTGACCGTTTGGGATCTTTTTTTTTTTTTAAATTTGTTTTTAAATGTACTTTTCAGAAAAAATACAAAAAATACTCGCTTTCGCTGTCCAGTCATTAATCCTGGTTATTTTAATCGTAGATTACCATAATATATAAAGAAAAGAATACTTAAAAATCATTTTCTTACATTTTTTTGTTATATAAATAAAAAAAATATAAAAAGAAAAAAAATCGGCCCACTCCGAGAGTAGTGGGGATGATTGCAGAATTGATTGAAGTTTTTTATGAGAAAAACAAAGGGCGAAATTCAAAAAATCTCGAAAAACTGAAAAATTACAAAAAAAAAACTTTAAAATTTTTTTGAATTTTTTTCGAAATGTACATTTAAAAACAAATTAAAAAAAAAAAAGATCCCAGACGGTCAATTTTTGAAAAAGTTATAGCATTTTGAAAACAAAAACGGTGTTTTTTTTTTAAATTCATAACTTTTTTTAGTTGGATGAAAAAATTTGAAAAAATTCTGAAAAACGTTTTTCGTAAGCTAGAAAAAGAAGAAAAACTTTCAGCCAATTCTAAAGGGGTCGGGTTCAAAATTGGTCGAAATGGGATGGAATACCCCATATATATCCAAGTGTATAGCCATCGGTCTATTTCATTTAGCAATGAGCACTTCGACTGTATACTGCAATGTTCTAGAATATTGTTATATGGGTATGTATCTTGAATCATTAGTTACTAAACCAAAGGCCTCCAAATTAGTCCTTTTGAAATTCACAAAATTTGTCTTGTTGCATATTTGCACGATTTTCTATCATACTTTGAAAAATTTGGTTTATGTACAAATCGGTTTCGGTGGTGAACCAAATTCAGTATCACCCTTCGAATAGAACGCCAACAAAATAAAGGGAATCAAATTTTATTTATTTATATCTCTTATATAAAATTGTAAATACTTCTTGAAAGATATAAGTGCCTTATTTCTAGAATGATTGCACTTACGATGAACTTCTAAGACTTTGCTTTTAAGCAATAATGCAAGAAACTACTTCGTAAGTTTGTGTATGCACATCTTAGTGTGTATAGTGCACATATTCTTTTGCATACGAGTTGCAAATATGAATTCTGCTGCATCTAAGACCACACAACAATACATCCTCAATGCAAACATGGACGAGCTGAGCAGCAGCTAATCAACGAAGAGCAATATCATTGCACCAAAGTACTAGTCGATCTGCTATTCAACCGATGCCGGCCACTATCATGGCACACCCAAACCGGTATTTCCCAAATACTCCCACTGCATATAATGGTCGCCCTAGGCTGCACTGCTGCTCCCAATATAGCATGGTTTAGCTATATTGGGAGCGAGCTCCTAGTCTGTAAAAAACCAAAGCTTGGGGGCAAATCTTTTTTAAGGCAATGCGTGGTTATGGGTCACTTTCTCTGAAACCAGATTTTTTAAATGTAAGAGCTTTCAGTCACTTCAGTGGATGGAAGTAAAGTAACGCTGAGTGTCTTTGTGAATTTTTAGTTTATTCATATTCAGGAATGTGAGTGACTGTGATCAAATCTGTCACCTAAGCTTCTTTAATTTAACGGGAGCGAATAAACATTTAAGCAACTTTTGGGTTGTCAGTGGAGACAAAACTTCCAAGTGCCACATGAGTATGCAACCAAGGTTATGGACATAGTCACTTATTTTGCCGAATAGAGGTTCAGCTTTGCCTTGATTTTTTTTTTAGTAAGTTATTACAACAGAACTCTACCAAAGCCACTAACATGACCCTCACCCGGTTAGGGGGCTTAGAATTTACCCGCGGTAGGTAGGCCTGTTGTGAGAGGCGACTAAAATACCAAATTGATTCAAAGGGGTTGTGTGGCGCAACATTTTCAAGTTGTTGCCAGCGCAAAATAACCCAATTGTCAACGTCACCTACCCGTGGCGAATCCCGTTACTTTAACAGCCGAGGCTCTGGCAACCCCAAGTTCTCCACGGATCTAGGGGATGAGAGGGCGAGATGGCCTTGAAGGTTTCATGTGTTCATACTAAATCGTTCCCGAGATGGTCGGTCTGGTGCCTTAATGGTGGTTTTTACCGGAACGTGCTTGATCTGCAAGGACCATCAACACTGATAACACTCCCCAAGGC